>NW_028288565.1:313668-627337 GCF_059628265.1 Tinamus guttatus | reverse complement strand
GGGGATCTAATCAGTGTATATAAATACCTCAAGGGAGGGAGTGCAGAGGACGGGGATGGTCTCTTTTCAGTGGTGGCCACTGATAGGACTAGAGGAAATGGCCTAGAGGACTAGAGGAATGTTGAAACATCAAAAATTCCATAGGAACTTAAGGAAAAATTTCTTAACAGTGAGGGTGACAGAGCACTGGAACAGGCTGCCCAGAGAGGTTGTAGAGTCTCCTTCTCTGGAGATCTTCAAAACCCGCTTGGATGCAGTCCTGTGCCACGTGCTCTAGGTGTCCCTGCGTATGCAGGGGGGTTGGACTAGATGATCTCTAAAGGTCCCTTCCAACCCTAAGCATTCTATGATTCTATGATTCTATGATTTAAGTATCAGCAGGAGGAACCTCTCAAGACACCAGAAGGGGACAACTTGCAGAGGCAGAAGAAAATACAAAGCACTGTCCCCCTGCTCTATCGCAAGCCATCGCACTCAGTTTTATGCCGGAGATGTGCCTCCTTCTCCTGGACATTCATTATTGTTGTCATGGGGCTATCATCATTTTTCATCGTCTTCTATGGCCTTTCTTACGGCTATGAGACCTCACGCCAGTGGCTTTTTACATCTGCTGTCACCTTTCTGAAGAATGCCTTACTTTTCCAACCCCTAAAAATCCTGTTTTTCTCAGCCCTCAGTGCAATTCTGCCAAAATATTGTCAAAGCATTGAGTGGCCAACCCAGGAAAATTATTCTGGAATTACGACAGAGATAGAAGGTGAAATGGGAGAGATGCACTGTAAGCTTGTGAAAATTTTTCCCTTCACTTATATCACAGACAAACTTCACAGCATATGCCAAGAAAAGAAAGACTAGTTCCAGTATCTCAGCTTAGGGTTGGAGTCACTATTGTTGCTTTTTGTTTTTTCAAAGATCACAAGGTTGAAGATGGGAGCAGCTATTGGGAAATTTTACTTATTTCATCCCATCCATTTCAGGCTCAGAGGAGACATCACCGACATTTGGGGCTCAAAAACAGAATAATGGGAAAAAAATATAGTTTATCTTGTTAGATGAGCAAGGTGGGATATTGTATCTAGCACTTATTTTACTCTGTGCTATGTACTTTTCAAATAAATGCTCCTCCGTGTTTAACTTGATTAGTCGTTCCTGCCTAAATTGGGTAGTAAGTTTTAAGGACTTCTTAACACTCAGGCACTTGTTTTGGATTATGTTCCAGTTTTCTCCTGAATTTTGGTCTTGTACCCACCTCAGTGGTACTTTCCCATCGTGGCAGCTGATACCTCTTTTACATAGACAATGACTAGAGAATAAGACTATGAGGGGTAATTTGCCTCTGCCAAAGAGGGTATGAGCAGATCTACACTAATCTATACTGAGAGAGGACTAAAGGTGAGTGCTCTGAAAATGCTCATAAAGCTTTTGCTCCTCAAAGCATTAGGCATAAAAGACAAGAGGATCATTTATTGTGCTTTGGTCTGGCACAGTGAAAATAGGACTTGTTAACACTGCATTTACATTTCTATGTGTGTGAAACTACCTCAAGGGAGGCAGTGAGGAGGATGGTGGTGGCCTCTTTTCAGTAGTGGCCACTGACAGAACTAGAGGAAACGGCCACAAAGTAAAGCATCAAACATTCCACAGGAACTTAAGGAAAATTTTCTTAACAGTGAGGGTGACAGAGCACTGGAACAGGCTGCCCAGAGAGGCTGTGGAGTCTCCGTCTCTGGAGATCTCCAAGGGCCGCCTGGACGCAGCCCTGTGCCACGTGCTCTAGTGACCCTGTGTGTGCAGGGAGGTTGGACTAGATGATCCCTGGAGGTCCCTTCCAACCTTAAGGATTCTTTGATTCTATGATCTCCTTGAAAACCAATGACCATTTGCTTTCTTTTATTGCACGTGCATCTTTCTGATAACGAGCAGCTTAGAATAAGAAGCTGTAACCTGTGTACATTTAGTACATAATGTAGCAGAGATGACTTACATCCTAATGCTTGCTTCAAATGGGAGATGTGTTTTCTTAACATTCAACTTCCTTAAATACGCCCTTCTGTAATGGCAATCTATGACTACTGCTTTTTTTCTCCTCGCAACCCTGGGCTTTTCACTCCTACTGCTTTTTTATCTTGGTTCCTATTTTTTATGGAGGAGAAAGTAGAAGCCAAGTATTTCTCAGTGAACAAATAACACGGAACTGCAGAGAAAGACTGGATGCCCCTTGTGGGATAGCTGATGGATAGCCATGTGCCAGACAAACAGAAATCATGATCTAAGAAAGTGTTTTCATTCCAGAAACTTACATGCGTTGTGAGAGTCCAGCGGGATGTTCTCAGGCAGAACAGCAGCAACGGATGAACAGGGAGAAAGCCGTGGGAATTCCTAAAGAGCCAGATGCCCCAGTTGTGAGGGATTACAGCAAGCTTGTGGTATGTCTGTTTTCAGTGTTCTTTAGAACAAAGTGGGGAACTCTCTCCCCTCGCTGCTGTGAGGGAAGCAGAGGTTGATGGGCAGTTGTGGGCACTATTTCCACTTGCCTGGTTGCTGTCGGTGGGTCCGACAGCCTCACTCCACGCACAGCTCCTGAACAGTGTTGGCAGTCAGTGGTGCTGTGATGTGATTGTTTAGCTCCTGAAGACTTGAAAAGCTTTTCCAGAAGGTCTCATGCTATTTTAAACTTGTGTTGTCTCCATTTTGTTTTCGGCATCTGCTGGATGGTGTCACTAAGCTAACAAGGAACTTCAACATCTTTTACCTGGAAAAAATATATGCTCTCTTCAGCCAGTGCATTTACCAGCACTGGAACAATTATGACAAAACTAAACTCTTTATGGTCAATTTTATATATATTTTCTAATGCTTATATACAGTGTTCTATCACTGTTACACAGTCTGCATGCACTCTGGATATCATGCTTATTTCATATTAATTGCTTTAGTGCTTAGTTGTCATAAGACTTAGTCATTTTCGTATGGAAGACATTTATCCATATTGCAAAACCATTGTTAAATTTGGCATCATGATTTGCAGTTTCAGCAGGAGAAAAAAAAGATTGGACTTGAAGACAATGGTTCCACCCGCACAACTCCTTCAAAGCAATTAACCTTGGAGGCTGTGGAAAGCTTTTCTTGCTCTTTTTTCTCTCTCTCTCTCTCTTTCTCTCTCTCTTTCTCTCTTTAGGGATGGGGGGGATCATGAAAGGAGGGTGCTCTTCTCAGTCTCTTACTTACTCTTTCTCCCCCTACAAGTAGGCAAACATGGGAATACTTAAGTCCTTCCTTTCCTCAACAGCTTTAAAATAATTATAAAGCATAAGAAGAGTTGGAGATTTTTCTTTAGTTTCCCAATCATCTCTTCTGAACTTCGAAGTTCAAGTGTCTCCAATTTGATATAAAGGGAGGTTTCTGCCTGGGCAGGTTTTACAGGAATTATTCAGGTTCTCTGTCCTTTCCCTGTAAAAGAGGATTTAGGAGTTGTCAGCAGTCAGCAAATGTCTTCAGGAGGCACCCACCACCCAAACCAGGCAATCCCAGTGTTGATTTGGTTTAGGTATGCTGGAAATCGAGTTCTCAGATCCAAAGAGCCATGAGGCCACTCGTCCCCGAGGCGCTTGTGTGTGAGAACAGATACAATTCTTGGTCCCTCTGCAGTTCACCTTGAAAAGAGGGAGCCTCTTTCCTTAGGCACTGGTATCTCAATCTCTTCTTTCACATCAGATTAAGAGTTAGAATGGACGCTCTGTTCTCACTGTGCAGGAATAAGGATATTCTGGATTCAGGGAGGTCATGCCTGAAAAACGTTCCCTTCTCATCTCCTGTAATGCCACATACTAGCTTGAGAAAGGAAAATATTTATGTTATCCAGGACTTGTGGGCTTCTGCAACTTAATATTGGAATGCTCAAATTAAACATGCCTGGATTTCTTTGCTTTCTCCCTTTTCCTTTAGCTTTAAGTACAGTTCTCTCTTCTTCTGAGTGCTCTGGGCAAGTAGCAAAGGTAAATTAACTATTGTGCAGTCACAAAGTAACTTTCTCAGCTTTTAGTTGTGGTTTCTCAGGGAGGATCTCTTCCTACCTGCTGAAACAACTGTTGCTCCAGGCTCTGTATCCTCTACTCTTCTGGACACATAGGGATGTCTCTGAAACTGCAGAGAATATAGAAGCATTGTGATGCTTTTAGCACATGTTCTTGCTAAATATCACCAACATTTGGATGTATTTACAGATTCTTTAACTTTGTGTGAAGAAATAAACTATCAGGTTCTTAAACTTCTATTTGTGCTTATGATAATTTGTTTTTTTCTTATCAGGAAATGAAAAAAATAATTAGAAACCTCTACAGTGCTTCATAATGCGCTCTTCAGAACACTTCATTTCTACTTGATTAAAAATAATATTTTGATTGCATTCTCTTCTGTTAGCTGTGTATAGTTCAATGAAGAGTACTTCTAAACATATATATGATATATATATGGATATATTTTATAACCATATATATATTTTATATACATCCATATAGAAAAAAGATTGATATGCTTATTTTATATGTATAGATATATATAAAGCATATACATACTTTATATTGTTTGAATATGTTCTAACAAAAAGTAAAACATCATTTGAGCTTGTCCGTTTTAATTGCAGAATAATTTGAGCATTAAAAATCTTTCTTCTTACTGGTATATTAAGCACCTCATGTGACAGTTTACCCCCTTCTTGGTTTATCAGTTACATAACTAAGGCAAACAAGAAAAATGTACAGTGAACAATACAGGAAGCTCTCACCTTGCCTTGGCGGCTTCATCTCCAACTTAGCTGGTTGTTGCCATAGATTGATGAGACTGGTCTGTCTGCATCTTAGACAAAAAAAAAAAAAAAAACACAAAAGGAGCCTATTACCAAGACTATATCTCAGTTGCTTTCTTGGACGTGTTACAGATGCAAGTTTTGTCCAGGCTTCACTTAAACGTGGAAAATAAAACGTCCAGATTTCTAAAGTAGATGCCTGTAAGTTAAGGGAACACAATTCTTGTTTTGGTGTGAAAGCCCCATCCCGGACCTGCTTGCACCAGTGGGCACCAGGAAATTTTTCTTGCACCTCCAGGGAGAGGAGAGGGAAAAAATTACTGAAGTAAAAACGCATTGCTTACCCCTTGAAGATGATGTTGAAATCCTGACATCTTAAATGCACCTTTCACCAGGTAGTTGCTGTTGGCTCATTCTGTGGTAACAGGGAAACTTCTCACACCGAAAAAGAAGGGATGGAGTGGGAAAGGCAGACCCAGAAACAATCTTCTGATAAAACTCTGGCTCTTTGGTTCTACTTTTTTTGTGCTGCCACTCTCAGCATGAGACTGTAACTATGGTGTTTTAAAAGTGTATGTGTATAAGTGAGTAAATATCAGTGGTCTTCCCTTATGTAATGCTACTGGGGAGTGACACTTCCTACAAGTTACCTTTTTTTTTTTTTTTTTTCCTGCCTCTGGGAACAGTAGCAGAGTTGGGTGCCTGACTTCAAAATCCCATAATCCTGCTAAAAACAGCGAGTAGAAACACAGCACTGCAGGAAGAACGCAGGGTAGGAGCTAAAACTAAACCCTAAGCTAAATCCTAAAACTGACCCTGTGAGTGCGTATTAACTGAAGAGGTCCTCTCAGCTCTCAGTAGGTGTAATCAGAGATGTCTTTTGGATTTGTAGGGTTTTCTTCCCTCCTAAATCTTTAATTCTGGGCCAGTTTGTTAAAGGCCAGGGGTGGTGGGTCTGGGCCCTCCCGAACTGCCCTCCGCACTGACAGATGTGGGGGAACTGCTGCAATCTCGGACTCGTGGGGACGGGACAGCGATGCTACCCCTAACCATTACACACACACACACACAACATATACATATATATATATATATACACCAGACTCACCTTCCTTTCACCTGCAGCTGGCCTGTGCTGCGGTTCCCCGGCCCCTCTGGCCTCTCCCTGTCCCGAGGCGATGCCGTCACCTGCGCCCAGGGCTCCTGGCATGGAGATGTGGAGATGGACACCTCTTCAATCCAGAAGTCCAAAAAACAAACAAACAAACAAACAAAATTTAACAGAGATATTCTTAAAAACAACTGAGAATAAGATACACATTCTGCATTTTTTGAAAATGGAACAACATTAAAACCAATAAAGAACGTGTATCATGCTGCTATTGTGCATGGCATGAGACATAGCACCTAGTGATGCTGCACGTCCAACTGTGCAATCTCTGTATGCCAGTTTCAGCTGTCATGTCATCTTTATCTTTAAGGTATGTCCAAGCATTTGTGTACCATGCAGAATATCTGCATCTTCTCTCTGTAGCTTCTATATGCATTGTTTGAATATGTTTTGCTAAACAGTAAAACATCATTTGAGTTTGCATGTTTAAACTGTAGAATAATTTGAGCATTAAAAGTCTTTCTTGGCAGTCTTATAGACTCCTACTGGTATATTACTGGTACAGTCAACTGGCGAACAATTTACCCCATTCTTGGTTTTTCACTTATATGACCAAGGCAAATAAGAAAAAAAAGATAGTGAAGGAAACAGGCAGCTCTCACCCTGCCTTGGCTTGATCTCTAGCTTAGCTCGCTGCCACCATAGATTGACAAGATTGGTCTATAGGGATCTTCGAAAATAGGATGGCTTTAAATAAATAAATAAATAAACCCTGTGCAAAAGGTGTGAAGCTGAGAAATTACAGGAATGATGCCTGAAAGTAGCTTCTGAGAAGCCTGAGAGAGCACATACTGAAAATGTCCATTTTTGCTCCCCTCCTTCTTTGCTTTTTCCCTGCCCTCGTGTTTCTCCTCTAGCTGGGCTCTGCAGGTTACGTTTTTGGGATTTTGACTCTCACACCAGGGCAAGCGAGTGTTGGCTCAGCTTCCCAGGCTGATCTGAGGTCAAGACTGCCCATTAAGAAAAGGGAAGAGTCCTGCATTACAGCAAATCTAGGCCTAATCTAGGAAATCTGGGGAAGCAGAGCGTTAACTCCAGCCTGCCGGCACCGCTGCAGGCCACGCTGGGCACTAAGTGCTGAGCTCAGCTCGCCCACGCACACAGAATTCCCCGAGGCCGGACGCCTCGGCTAGGCAGGGAAATTAAGCCCCCTCACCAAATACACTAACAGGAGCTCTTCCCAAAGCATGCACCCATTTTACACCTTACCTTAACAGGAAAACAGAGATGACTTTCACCAAGAGATTCTCCAAAATTCACACATCCCAGTCTTTGGCCCACTCTCAGGGGAGCCCCTGCCTCCCATGCCCACTGCAGCCCTGGAAGAACCACCTCCCCGTGGGCTGGGGCCTGACCCCCACCGAGCCGGGCCCGGCTCTCACCTGCTCTCCACTGCTCTTTGCTTCACCGGCCCTGCTGAGCTGGCGGCGCTCCACCTGCACCACTGCTTTTGGCATCAGCAGAAGCAGCTCAGACTGGGACATGCGAAAATGAAAACGCCGCTAGCGAAGGACCCAGCTGCGTCCTGGCACTGAGCAGGCCACAACGGCGCATTCCTCCCGTTCCCAAAGCCGTCTGCCCTCATCCCTTCTGTAGGAAATCTCCCCGACGGATCCTCCCAGCAGGATTTACTGGTGGCTACAGGAGCTCTGTAAAGGAAAACAAAGTGACTCAAGGCACTAAGATTACTAACACCCTCAACATGGCTATTTAAATGTTGCAGCTTGAGCCAGCTTTGCAAGAGGAACGATTGCTATTTTTTCTACTTTTTCTTTCAAAGTTAACATCTGGACCCACTAAAGGAAACACTTAAAGAACACTGAAGGATAGCCAAACTTAAAAGGTCTTCATTACCTTTTTCTTCATTAGAATTTCTGAGAGACGGGATTTAGTAATTCAAGGACAAGGACAGGGAACTTCTTCCACTAACTCCACAGGTTGAAAATATTATCTACTTGCTCCCCAGAGCAATGCTGCCCCCCAGCCCTCATTTTAGCAGGTCACACATTTGGGTCTCCTCCTTAATGTCACTGCCTGGACACTCATTCCAACAATTCCACTCATTTCAGCAAGAACATAACGCTACCTTACTACTGCAAGAAAGAACCATGAGAAAGCTTTTATTTTTATTTGGGCCACAGGAAGAACAGCAGTAAATGGCTTCTCTTTGACAACAGTGATAGCAAAGGGAAAAAAAAATCCCAACTTCAGATATTTGCCTAGTACACACCAATAACTTTTAAGAAGAGTTATATATTTCTCCAAAGTTATTTTGCTACATTCATTTAAGTGGAGCCTGCTTTAGATGTTGCAAATATGAAACAAAGCCAAAAAAACCCCACTATCTCTAAAAGAATATGTTTGCTTCAAAATATTATTTACAGAGCCTATATTATTTATCTTCCCCCAACTTATCCAACTAGAAAGTTATTCTTTCCCAATAACTTCCCCCCATAAAATAATTATCTCTCAACATCTCCCAAGAAAATTTCCCCCAAAACATTTTCCTATTCCCAGCTCAAAAATTCCCTCAAAAAATATTCCTTCTAAAAAGAGGAATGTTTACCCCCAAATGTTTCCTTCTGATTTTTTCCCTCCAAATCTTTTTAGCTTCTGAAAAAGTCACCCATCCACCCTTATTTTTTTTCCTCTGCCAAAATCATTTCCATTCCAAAGAATTTTTCCCCTCCAAAAGTCTTACACCACCAAAGTGGTTACTGCTCTTTCCAGTTTGTACCAGGAAAAAACAGACCACGGAGCTGCTGCTCGGATCTGTGTCAGCCCGTTCTCTGCTGGAGCAAACTTACTTTGGTGGCCACTTTTGTGGCCCCACGGCCGAGCTCACTCCGCTCCACTGGGGCTGCCCACAGGTCGGCCCTGAGCCCGCACTGAGCCCAGGGCAACGGCAACGGCAGAAACGCTCCCACCCGCTGCACACAGGACATCCTCTTCGGACACGCTTCCGTCCTCTGCACTTGGGGATCACAAATGAACATGAACACGTCCACGAAAGACATTTAACAGCTAATACATTGCTCCGTTTCCAATGTCTGCTCAATCAACACCTCTACAAAGGCAGCAGCTCCCAGATCCCGACACCAGCAGCAGCAGCAACGGCATCGCGACGCCCCGGCCGCTTCTCTGCAGCGCGGCCCCCTCCGCGGAGCTGCCCTGCAAACCCACCCCAACGAGGGCTCGGGTTCCTGTCACCAGCCCCCAGCGCTCTGCAGCGGCAGGAGCCGCCCGGCCCAAGGACGCCGAGCGCCGGGGCCACGTCCTCCCCCGCCGCCGCCCCCCCTCTCGCTGCTCCCCGGCCTCCCCCCGCCCCGGCCCCGCGCGCAGCCCTCCCGGGACACCCCGCACACGGGCAGGCCGGCCCCGCGCCCCGGCCCCCCGGCCCCGCCGCCGCCTCCGCGCGGCGCTGCCCCCGCCGGCAGGACGCGGCCGCGGCCGCCCCACGGGCCGCGAGCGCCGCCCCCCCGCGCCCTTCCCGCGCGCTCCCGCCGCCGCCGCGCACCTGCCGCCCGCCGCGCATGCGCCGCGCGCCACAAGGGGCCGCCGACCGCACTGCGCACGCGCACGCGCCCCGCTCCTGCAGCGCCTCCGCCCCGACACGCGGGGGCAGCAGCGAGCAAGGCAGAGCGCACTGCGCATGCGCGAACCCCCCCCCCCGGCACGTGGCGGCGCCGCTCCTGGGGCGCGGGGGGCGGCGGGGGGAGGGGGCGGCCTCTGCCCAGCGGTGGCACCGACAGAGCGAGAGGAAACGGCCGCAACCTGAAACAGCGAAAGTTCCGCAGGAACTTAAGGAAAAACGTATTAGCAGTGAGGGTGATGGAGCACGGGAACAGGCTGCCCGGAGAGGCTGTGGAGTCTCCGTCTGTGGAGATCTCCAGGGGCCGCCTGGACGCAGCCCTGTGCCACGTGCTCTGGGTGACCCTGCGTGTGCAGGGCTTGGACTAGATGATCCCTGGAGGTCCCGTCCAACCTTAATGATTCTATGATTCTGTGAAGGAAAGAGTTAACAGCTGGAAGTGCCCCCTGGCACCAGCTGTGCCTGTGCGGAAACGCTGGGGGCTGCTCCCAAGGCCGAGACGGGGAAGCGGGAGGTCTTGCGGGGAGGGCCGGTCTCGCTGCGCTGGAATTGGCAGCGGTGCCCGGCTGGCCAGAGAGCCGATAGCCCCTGCGGAGGGATCCCAGAGCCGTGTCGCTGGCGCTGCCGGGAGCAGACACCCTCCTGGGAGTCGTCCGCAGCGTGAACCTGGCCTGAGCCTGTCCTGGGGCCGGGTCCCGGCCCTCCTGGGGACGCTGCCTGCGGCCCCTCGTCCCCCGCCGCCCTGGGCCTTTTCCGTGCGCGCGGCGGGCGCGGGAGGCAGGGCCGTGGCCGTGGCTGGGGCGCAGGCAGCTGCCCTTGTGTCAACTTTTCTCTGCCTTTATTCCTGGAGAGTTCAAGGCTCCAATGAGCATCCTTCTTGTATCTTCAAGTGTCCGAAAACGATTCTATGTTACAAGGAGAGCTGCCTCTGAGCTCTTCCTGTCTGTTATGTAGCATCTTTTAAGATCTTGGAAGTAGATGATTATCATGCTGGATTGGGTAGGGCAGGGCAATCTGAGGTGGATTTGAGAGAACTCTGAGCATTAGAAGAAATCTTGGCTGGGGGTAGGAAGAAATGGTGTTTTTGTTGGGGATAAATTTTTTTTGTTGTTGGTGGGGGCTTTGTTTTTTGGGTTTGTTCTGTATCTTTTTAGGTTTGGGGTATTTTGTTTGTTTTGTTTCCGTTTCCCTGAGCTGAAATTGCAGCAGCAGTTTCCCAGGCCAAGTCTGAAGGGGCCCCTTCCATGGGCAGCTCACACAGACGTCCCCTTCCCCCAGAGCAGGGTTCGATTGGCTGCATTTCAACACGGGCTGCTTTTTTGTGCTCCGGTTCGTAGTCTCCGCCGAGACCCGCATCCGTTGTGATTGCATCCGTTTGCTCTTATGCAGCAAATGCTGGAAGCAGATGGTTCTGATAGCAGGAGCGATGCTCGGCTTTGGTGGGCAGTTGCACTTTGGCTGCTTTTGGTACTGAACGTGTCTGCACGGAGCTGGGTCCTGGAGCTGGGTTTCCTAGGCAGGGCGGTTTTCGGAGGTGCTCGGTCAGCCCATTCCCGGGTGCTCTCTGCAAATGTGGTGGTGTCTGCCTGTTAGAGCAGGAAGAGAGAGTGTGTGCTGGTGACTGTGATACTGTGGGGATGGGTGGGTGTTGCAGGTTGTTTTGTCTAACTTTGTGTGTAATTATTTTTTTCCAGGTTGTAGATAGCATTTAGAATTCTTTAAACATTTAAAAAATAAGGTAAGAATGAGGTTTTTTTTTTTTTTTTTTTTTAACCTCCGTCTGGGTTTTTCCCTCTGTCCCGGCTGCTCTGCGAGGAGTCGATCGTTGCCAGCGCCTGCAGGGAGCTGGGTCCTGGAGCTGGGGTTTTCTAAGCAGGGCGGTTTTCAGAGGCGCTCGGTAACCCCATTCCCGGGGCTAAGGGCTAAAGCCCTAGGAGTACTGGGCTAGGACTAAAGGGTTAGGGCTGAGGTCTGAAGGGCTGTGGCCAAAGGGCTAGGACAACAAGGCTTAGGGCTAAAGGGCTTAGGCTTAATTCGTAGGCAGTAAAGATCTTGACAGCTAGGGCTAAAGCACCAGGGTTCTGGGCAAAAGTGGTAGGGCTAAAAGGTAAAAGCCTAGAGGGCTAGGATGAAAAGGGTAGGATTAAAGGATGAGTGTTAAAGGGCTAGCATTAAAGTCTTAGGGCTTAAGGCTAAGGGTCTTGATCTAAAAGGATAAAAAGCTAAATGGCTGGGCTTAAAAGGTTAACATTAAAGTGCTAGGATTAATGGGCTGGGGCTATGGTTTAGGACTAAAGGGCCTGGGTTTGAATGCCTTAGGGTTAAAGGCTTTAGAACTAACAGGCTTGTGGTTAAATGGTAAAGAGATCAGGACTGTGGGGGTTAGCACTTAAGGGCTTAGGCCTAAAGGGCTAGAACAAGACTAAAGGGAAAAAAAAAAAAAAAAAGGCTGGTATGGGAATATATAGATGAAAGGTTATTATGGCCAAGGATGAAAACAATTATCTGATCACTTGATGGATAAAGGATTTTCTGAGGCCAATAATTATGGGAGTAGTTAGGAGGAAAAGATCACCTGGTGAAGATAAAGACATGTGGGGATATAGATGTCACCCGTAGAAGATTAGGGAGTGCCTTTCTCTGGGATCGGTCACTGGGTTATTGGCACCCCTGGTGGGAAGGCTGTGAAAATACCCAAGGCCTGGGCTTAGAAGGGTCTTCTGGGCTGTTCCTGCTCCTCTGTGATTCCGCACAGGCTAAGATAAAAGCAGCAGTGGGAAAGGGTAGGATGAAAGGCTAGGGCTACAGCTTGGGGCTAAAAGGATAAGAATAAAGAGGTACGATTTTGGGCTAAAGGGGTTTAAGGCTAGGATTAAAGGCTCAGAATAAATCCCTAGGGCTTTAGGGCCGAAAGGCTTTGGAACGACAAGCTTGCTTGTACTTCCCCATGTTCGCTGCCATTCTCTAATCAGAGTGATGACACTGTGCAAAGATGCACGACACTCCTGTTTGGTGGTAGTTGGGGGTGATGGGAGTCAGGGCTCCTCTGTTTTCTTTCCTTGTGTGTGTGCGTGTGTTGTTTTGTTTGGCTTTGATTATCACAGTATCAATATACAGTAGCAATGCTGATCCTGCTGTTATGTCATGCTGCCTCAGCGACCTCCAGCAAACTCCCTTTCTAAGTAGTTCCTTATCTTTTCTAAATAAAATGACTGGTGGTGTTCTTAAGTCACACTCTCGTGTGTGTTCCTTCTCGGCTATCGGATCCAAAAAAACCCTTTTGCTCCTCTGTGTCGAATGAGTGCAGAAAAAGAGCAAAGGGAAGATAGGTGGCCCTGCAAACCTTGACTCACTTTAATCGTGCCAGATCAGTAACCACAGCCATAACACTCATGAGTAACTGATGGAGTGATCAGACCAGCGGGAACATTTCTGGAGCATTTCTAGAAAGGCCCAAGGGTAATTCAATGGCATCTTCCTGCCTCTTGAGTCCTGTGTTAGGGAGAGCACAGCTAAAGGGCATGTGCTTTCTTGTGCTTCAATGCTCTCTTTCCCCTGCACACACTGAGGGATGAGGGTGGCTTTAAGGCAGACGCACTCCCTGTTTTCCTTCCAGCACGTTTTATAGCTAGGGCAGCTTCTCTCTAGCTGGAAGCTAGATAGGTTTCATACAGAATTGTTTTAAGTCAATGAAATATGGAAGCACTGAAGCTAAAGGTTAAGCTACCCTTAGACAAGTCCCTTAGACATGGTCAGGCATAACTTTCAGTCCTGCAGTGGGGAGCTGGACTGGCCTTTTGAAACAAAACACAGCAGAGAGCTGTTGTTAGAGAATTGACAGAGGTGCCTTTGGTGGCAAAGCACTTGCTATGGCCGGGAGCAGCCTCCATCCTACTGGAGAGGCCGTTGCTCAGGGATGGCACGTCGCAAAGGCACCACACCGATGGCTCTGTGTTTGTGATATCCAAGGCTCAAAGGGCTGCTTGGCCCCCGCAGCTGGTTGCCAGCGGCTCTGGCGGAATGTTTGCTCTGGAACCTGCAGTCTCCCTGGACAGCGCTTGTGCTTCGACACCGTTTCCTCCCTAAGCTGGAGCATCGCTACCTTGCCCTGCCTTCTTTAAAGGACAACTGCTCCTTTTTCCTCCCATCTCAAGCCAGCAAGAGCCTTCCAAGGGACAAGCGGCCTGGCTAAAGCAAGGGCTGAGCAAACGGAGCGCAGTGGCCGAGGTGCAGCAGGCGCCAGCATGCGTGCCTGCCCTGGAGAGCAGGAGCAGGAGCCCGGCGAGAGCTCCTCTGCTCCTCCGCTGACAGCCAGCCAGGCAGCCAGCAGCACCTCCACGCAAGAGCTGCAGCCAGCACCCGCGCCTGCACCTCTCTGTGCTGCCCATGAGGGGCAGCAGCCCAGCTGCAGCTCCACCACAAGGGCTGACCACTGCCTCCAGGTGCCAGCTCCACAACAGCCCTGGCATCTGGCGCCCACAGCTTTGCCAGAAGCACCGGGCTCTGCCAAGCACACACATGGCACATTGCCTCCCGAGACGCATCCCGGTCCCACAGGCAATGACCCCATGAATATTGTCTTCAACTGCATTGAGGATTTGGAGGAAATTTCTGAAGAAGAAGTAGAAGAGCCCTGGGATCTGACACCCCCATCTCCTTCAGAAGCACCGGGCTCTCCCAAGCATACAGATGGCACATCGGCTCACGAGACCAATCCCTTTCCAACAGGCAACAAGCCACTCAACATCCCTTCCTACTGCAATGAGGATTTGGAAGACATCTCCAAAGATCCCTTGGAAAAGGAGGAGTTTGTGCAAATCTGCTTTACAGATTTGATGCTTGCAACCTCCACCAAGAAGAGACCAAGGCAGATGTATGTCAAGGTGCGTCATGACAAAGAAAGGGCCACAGAGGTGAAAAATAGCACTCCGCTCCCACCAGAGGACTGCTGTCGTGTTGAGGCCATGGGTGCAATGGGAGCTGCTGGCATGTCCAAGGCAGAGGCCTTTCACGGGACATTTCCTCCCTCACCACACACTCAGGACGGCGCCTGCAGCACACCCAGTACTGCTGCTCAGCCACACAATGTGCTATGGACCGTGGCCAGCAAAGACACCAACCACCCTCAGCCTGAGCTGGGAGCAGCATCAGGCAGCAGCCACAAGCAGAATCCAAGAGGGAATCACAAG
Organism: Tinamus guttatus; assembly: GCF_059628265.1. Taxonomy (NCBI): domain Eukaryota; kingdom Metazoa; phylum Chordata; class Aves; order Tinamiformes; family Tinamidae; genus Tinamus; species Tinamus guttatus. The sequence continues at coordinate 612,581 of NW_028288565.1, read as the reverse complement.
AGGAGCCTCGCTTCCCCCTCCTCCCCTCCCACTCCTACAGAGCAGTCTCCAGAAGAAAGGTGTCCTGAACAGCTCCCACCGAAGAAGCGCTATCGCTCCTGCTGCCAGGAGGGAAGCAAGGGTTTCCCTCTGCTACGGCCAGCTGCCGCTCTCTTGCAGCGTGCCAGCCCCTGAGCATCTGCACCCAGCCTGCCCTTCCCAGCACTGCTGCCTCAGCCGCCTCCAGAAAAGTCTCATTGTTTTTTTCCCCCTCCCTTTCTAAGTAGTCCGTTATGTTTTCTAAATAAAATGACGGGTGTTGTTCTCAAGTTACACTCTTGTGTGTGTTCCTTCTCTGCTATTGGATACATAAAAACTGCTCCTAAGCAAGCTCTTGGGGGAAGGAGCAGGAGGGTACAGGGACATTCTACCACACCTAGAAGAATGGTATTCCAGCTGAATAATTAAGCCATTCTTTACACTATGCTCAGATGACTCTGAGGATTGGAGCGAATAATACAAGAGCATGAATGAGAAGAGAATGCCGTGAAAAGCATTGCACAAAATACTAGTTACTAGTGGAGTGGCTCTTCATTCAACGCAAGTCCATCTCCAGCTCTGCCAAGGACAAAAATGTACTCTTTGTAGAAGAGGTGGAACTGTAATATCAGAATTGTTTTCCAAATGTCAAGATTAAATTAATTAGAATTATATTAATTTTCAAAATTAAGGTTAGAATGATTAAATAACAGCCTTTATAGATGAAAATAATGCTGTGCAATGATGCTTGGGTGTAGGTAGGATTTATACAAGCTGATGTCAAAAGAGGATCTGAGGATGTTGAAAGAGGATCTGAGTCCCAAAAGGGACCCATAGAACTGCCATGAGTCAAGGCACTGGGAATACCATCCAAATGAGAGCTCTAAAATGGTGAAAGGACCTAAATGAGAGGCCTCTCCATTCTGCAGCCTCGCAGCGTTATTGCAGGAAGCCAAGCTTGCGCAGGTCGGGTCGCCTCTTCCTCGTCCCCCTGCCACCACCCACTTCTCTGCTGCGAGCAGGAAAGCTGCCTCCAGCACAGCACGGAGACGGCACCAAGAGAGGCACCGTTCTGCCCTCCCGCGCCTAAATCTCTCACTCCCATGGGCAGCACAGGGGCAGCGTGCTCTCTATCTGCTTCCCTTTGCTCTGCTCTGCTCTGGACAAAGGTTTTGCAGACAAGTCAAGGTTATTGCCAGCAGGAGGGGCACACAAAGTGATTTTGGCCATGCAGCATGGCTGCCACAGTCAGCAGCAGAGGTTTCTCCCCTTCCTACGCTTTGCCAAAGAACCTCTGCCAAAATAGGTCACGATGGGCTGGAGGCTCTTCAAGGCTCTGAACCCAGGGCACAACTGGAGCCCTCCATGTCCCATGGTATTCCCATATCTTCCACCCCCAATTCACAATACTGATGCAATTAACTCATCCTCTATATTCCCATATTAGTTGGCCTCAGAAAAACCTTTATCCATCAAGCAATCAGGCCACTGTTTTCATCCCTGGCTACACCTGCCTTTCTTCCTACATATTCCTATACTTGATGGTCCGTATAGATCTGCCCACAGAACTTCCTCAGGCTGCCAAGAGAAGCTGCAGAGGCTCTCAGAACCAGAGCACTGCAGAGGCTCTCAGCTCAGGAGTGCTGCATGCCAAGCAACTGCCCTTACCCTCTTTCTTTACAATTTCCTATCTCACAACACAAAGTAAAGCCTAGGAGTGTTCCACGTCCTCAGCAGTGCACCACCTCCCAAGGTAGGAAGGAGAAAAATATGCAGAAACGAGAGCCATTCCATAGCTGTCATGTTCCCCTCATGTTTGTTCTTCTTTTTCACTCCTCAGCCCCAGTTATTGGTGCTATTTCCTGCATTTATAGAGCTCAATGGGACTTCAGCAGCAGCCTCTCCAGTGTTTTTCTTCATGCAGCATCACTGCCATAGCAGTGTTTCTTGCAAGAGAAAGTCTTTTCACATGCAGAGTGGAACTAAGTGCCCCCCACACACACTACAGAAGCCTACAGAAAAGTCCCTCCCAATTCTTGCAGTCCCAAACTGCCCCACATCCAGAGGGACTGCTAGTGAAAGAGGCAAGCACAAGGCAGAAGAAACGCTGGTAGTGCCTGACCCCATTGAAGGCAGAGGAAAGGCTCAAAGGGCTTTTACACCTGCTTGGACTAAGAAGAGCAAGTAGATTGAGGCTTGCCAAGGAAGGGCTTTCATGGCCAAAATACAGCATTCCTGTGGTAGCCAGCCATAGGCTTTGCCCTCACCACTTCTTTGGCTTCTCTTCTGTTTTTTCTCTTTCAGACATCTCACCTACCTTTCTTCTCAGAGTGCCTAGGCACTCCACACACACTATACACACCAACAGATACAGAAATCAAAAGCTTATTTGTGGCCAAGGGACATCTGCATCCTATTCCAAGTGCAATGGAAAGAGGTTGCTTTGATGGAGATGCTCCTCTGTCTTTACTGCTCCTTTCACTTTACTCTTTTGACTTTACTCAATAATTTAGAAAGCTTAGACTGGGAAAAAAAAAATCCAAGGGAGAATGTTCCCTTTAGCCCCGCTTCATGCTAATGGCCCCTAAGGCCTGGAGTTCCTCCCTTAGCCCAGATTCTCCAACACTCCTCCCAGGTACCCCAGTGACCTCCCAATTTTTTGTTGCCACAGACTGGGCGTTCCAGTGAGCAGCACCAAGGCCCTTCAGCTGGAAAGCTCTCTAACCCATCTCTCGCACAAGCAGGAAACACTTCAATGGAAAAGGACAGAGGAGAACATGCTGTTTCTTTCAAAATTCTTCTATTTTATATTGCTCTGCGCCTCTCCTGCCATCTCCTTCTTTCTTCCCTTTCCTTCCTTTTTATATCTTCGGCCACTGAAGCCCAGAAGATCTTTTTCTCCTCCTTCAGGCAGTGGGCGCACATTTCCTGCAGGCCACAGAAAGGCAATATCATAGAATATTAGTCTCACCTTTTTCTTTCTTCTTTTTTTTTTTCTCTTTTTTCTTTTCAGAGGAGTAGATTGTGTTCTTCTGTGCTTTCTCTTTGTCCCTTTCTGTCAGCAGCGTTTTGCTTACAAGGCACAGTGCAGAGCCCCATTCCGCATTGAATAAAGATCTAAACAATCACTGGATATCTACAATCTACAAGGAAACTGCATATTTTCAATTACAGAAAAGTTCACAGTATCACTAGAAGAAAACATTGACCAAACAAAAAGCTCTGAAGATGTTTCTGAGAATATTTGTAGGAAGAATATGCTGACAAAATTTGGAGCAACTAGCAGGTTAGAAATTCAGAGCCAGAAGAAGCTACTGCATGTTCCAGTGGCCTCATAGCAAGGGCTCGCTCCTCAGCAGCCATTCAAGTGTGTTCACAGAGCTGTCTCCAGGCTGACACAAGAATCCCACCACTCCATTCAACCAACCTACCTGTCCTGTGGTTGGACATCCTTCGCAAACAGGCGTTGCTGCCTGGCCTTGTGCTGCAGGGCTTGTCTGCCCTTGGGAGTTGCTAGGACAGGGTGGCAATCTGAAAGCACACGAGGAGGGGAGGACATGAGCGTGTGGGATGAGTTTCCTCCCCTCCTTGCACTCACGGGCTGAACAGCTGCTTCTGCAGCAGGAGGTGCTTCTGCACAAGTGTTTTCCTGAGCAAGAGAAGCCAAAAAGGGAAAGGCAAATGCCCGAGATGTCACACTCAGCTGTGCCCCAACACTGCCCACCTACAGTGCAGGTAGTGTAGGCCTGGGTGCCCTTTTGAACAGACAGGAGAATAAGAGGAGCAGGGTCAGTACTCAGATACCTGCCCTGTCAAGAAGTTACCAAAAGAACCTTTTGACTTCCTCGCTTGTCATGAGCTGCTTCTAGACCCAGCACTCAGGACAGGTGCTCAAGCCATTCCGGAGCTCATATGGCCTCTAAATGCTGAGGTAGCCTCTCCCTCACACAACAGAAAAGACACAATCTCCCAAAATTGTTTCTCTGGGGGGATGTTCTCACCTGGAAGAAGGCACTGCTGTCTTGGCCACCTCCCTTGCTTCCTCCTGGATGGTGGGCAGCACAGGAACTTGTGCCCGCTTTTGAGCACAGAGCCTCCTCTGGCTAATAAGGCACCTTGCAGGACTCCCTGAAAGGATGGATCAGGAGAAAGTGCCATTACGGAGCTGAAGACAGTCGCACAGTGCTCCCTGCACCACCAAGGCCCTCTCCTCTGGAGACTGAACAAACCCACACCTCCCAGCTTCTCCTTGAACAGCACATGTGCCTGTCCCCTAGGGACCTTTGTGGCAATGCTCCCTTTTCTGGCAACTTACTACCTTGCGCTGCTGCAGCGTGGAGGAGGCCAGATTTGGAGCCTGCTCTTTTCAGTGCCCTCTCATCCTCACACCTGCAAAGGGGAGGCATATAAGGATGCATGAGACAGGAGAGTCCCCTGGAAAGCTGCTCTGCACTTGTCGGCCCGGAACCAGGAAAAGCCAGGTCACGGTGACAAGGGGGCAATAACCTTCCAGAGCACAGGGAGACTTTGTGTCCTGGGGAAACATCTCTGCGCCCGTACAAGCACAGCATTGTCCAAGGCTCTCACCTCTCAGGAGACTCTTCTCTATAAGCACTCTTCCCCATTTCGGCAGACACCACCCTCGCTCGCTCTGCCAGTTCCTCAGGCGTAATCCTCTTTCGAGCGAGGAGTCGCTTGCAGGCACGGGTTAGAGGAAGGCTCTCTGACAGGGTGAAAGAAGAACACTCTTCAGAAAGCCAGGCCAGCTTGGACCATGCTTCATGTGCTGCCAAGAGTGCTGTGCCACCAAGGACAGCCATTCCATTGCCTCTCCTGGCAACCCCTTCTAAGGGCTGAAGGATGCCCCCATGAATTTCCTTCCTTTGTGTGCTGCTCCTCCTGAAACCTCTCTCTGTTGCCCCTTCACCCACCCCAGGGTACACCTGAGAAATCTCTGCCTCCTCTATAATAAACAACACGGTGTGAGGATGTGGTGTGATTGGGCGCCACAGGAAGCATTAAAGCCAGCCTCCCCGGCATTCCCGGCTCCACATGCTACTAACCTAGTAGCTTAAGTGTCTCCCAATAAGTTAGGCGCTTCTCCGTGCCAAGCTTGGTGGCTGCATCCTCCCTTTCTGCTGCCCTTTTCTCATTGGAGGCGTTTCTGGGAAGAGTAGAATTTTTCCTGGATAGTCTTGTGGGTGCCATGCAGAGACTCGTCCTGGAAACAAGGAGACAAAAATGAGAACGACATAGCAGTCTCACAAGATACTTTAGATGTTTGCCATGCAGCAAGAAAGCAGAGGGCATGGTGGCAGCAGGTAATAACATTTGCGAGTCAAGAAGGGCTTTGCACCCCAGCCACACAAGGATCAGAGAACAGCAGCAGCCCTCTTGCCTTCTCAAAGGCTCTCACCTCCTGGGAGATGTGCTCTTCTCTCTCCCTTCTGCTGTCACTGTGAGCCTGCTATGTCTCTGGGAAGAATGGCTCTGATGGGAAAAGATGGTCTTCCCAGAAAGATTCCCTAAAAGGGCATAGGAGAGAGAACATCAGCCATACTCTACCATTTCAGTCCTGGCTTGAATACCCTGCTAAGAAGACTAAAAAATCTTGTCAGGTGTTATATTCCCTTTGCTGGAACTGTCCTTACCAGCCTCTACTTCCACCTTCCTTTGGGTGCTAGGAATAACAGGAGCACGGGCCACTGCTGCTACTGCTGCTGGAGGTCTTGGGAAGAGCTTGCATTTGGACCTGGAAGCCAGAAGAGAGAAAGCAGCCTAAGAGGAGAGGCCCGCTGTTTCTGGGTAGGTGCTCGTCCTGCAGCAAGCATAGGGCATGGTGGGAGGGGGTAACCACCCTTCTTAACTCAGAAGGACAATGTGTGCAGGAAACACATCCCCGTGCCACAAGTACCAGTGCACAGTATTAGGCCAAGGGCCCTCTCCCAGGTTCTCACCTCACAGGAGCCTTGATCTTCCCCTCTCCTTTGGCTGGTGCTGTGACCCCGCTCAGACTTCCTGAAGAGTAGCTCTGCTGGGGAAGCAGGCTCTTCCCAAGAGAGCTTCCTGAAAGTGGGGATAAGAGAGAGCTGAACGCCTGTGCTAGTCCATGCATGACCTTAGTGCCTTGACTAGAATTTCCCAGCAAGAAGAACAAACCTCTGAACAAGTTCCTACCAGGTCTTACATTACCTTTGCTGATGTTGTCATCACCAGCCTCTTCTTGCCCACTCTTCTTTGGGCCTGGTCTTCCATGTGAATTGACCGCTCTCGGTGGTGGAGGTCTTGGCAAGAGCTTGGGTGCACCCCTGGAATGAAGAAGAAGACAGAGAGATGATCCTGAGACTGCTATCTGCTGGTTGTGCAGCAAGAAAGCCCAGCGTGGGGTGGGACAGGGCAACCACTCCGAGAGACGCATCTGCCTCCCACAAGTAGCAGAGCACAGGATTTGCTCCATTGCCTCCTCCCAGGCTCTCACCTCGCAGGAGGATTGCTCTTGCCCACTCCTTCTGCTGGCGCTGTGGCCCCCTTTATGCCACATGAAGAACCGCTTGGCTTGGGGACGAGGCACTTGCCAGGAAGCTCTCCTGAAATGGAGGATGAGAGGAGAGCTCCTTAGAACTGGAGCTCTGGCGGAGGGAGTTTTCCAGGAGATGACATTTTCTCTTTTTGGGTCCCTACACGTGAGGGGAGCTCATTTTGGCACGTCTCTACAACTCTCACGTACACAGACTTTTTTGCAGCATATTCAGTCCTAGCCCCCTCTTCTCATGAAAGGAATATTTGGCACAAGGGCTCCACCCCTTCCACAGCTCTACCACTAAAGGCAGAATTTGTCCCCCAGAAGGCTGATGGGCTCTGCCTACAATTTTCCTCTTTTCTACTACAAACCAGGGGGCAGTTTGCAATGTTTGTGGCTGTGAGGGAAGCCAGGCCCACGCAAGCGTCCTTCAGCCCTGCCAACTGCACTTTGGAGTGCCGGGCATCCTCTGAGCTTGATTTGTATTGCATTTCTTAGATTTGTCACAACATTAGGTGCAGGTGCCGCAGGTGCGTAATCTCGTAACCCACGCATTTACAAGGTGTCTCAAACGCCATAGCAGGAAGGCCAAGATGGACGTGTCCTAAGCTTGCTTGTGGGTCTGCTCTTACGTTACCTGCTTTTTTATTGTCAGCATCCTCTTCTGCTGCCCATAGAGCGCTGGGCTTTATGGACACCGTGGCCAGTTTTGTGCCTCTTCTCTTTGGAGGCAGCTCAAGCTCAAGCCTGTAACAGGTGGACAGCATGAGTTACATCACAGGGTATTTCATGTCTGTTGGGAAGTCCACAGCAGTCCAAAGCACAATATGCAATCTCTTCGGGGCCTTGTTTGGAAGCTGAGTTGCCCAATACAGAACTCCAGTGCCGGGAGATGTAGAAACATTATTGTCCCCAAGCTGGGGCGCTTTGGGGGCCTTACTGCAAGAAAGCATACGCTAACATCAGAGAGTGCTTTCAGCCCAGGACTCCCATCTTGTTGCTAAATTCTGGGGAGAACAAGCTCTTCTTGTTCCGTTAGCCCTGCTGAAACTGAAATCTTGCTTCCTGTCTCTGTCACAAGCATGGACTGACGGCTTACATGTGCTGCTACCATTCAGGAGCTGAGAAGCTGCTAGCTTGGGCAGCCACCGACTGCACAAGGCAGCATACTCACTTTGGAAACACGAAGACACCAAGCGAACACATCTGAAACACAGTGGCTTCGGTGCTTCGTATCACAGAATCCTTCGTCCATGGAGTCTGCAGCAGAGATGGAGACAGCTTTTAATTAACACAGAGGGTCTCAAAGCCATCGTTTCCCAAAGGTGTGTGTGGGGAAGTGAAAGGCAGAGCTACTTGCATCTTTGCTCTGAGCCAAGACACCTCTTCTACCTTGCAAAGACCACAAAATGCTGCAGAGGAAAGCTGCAGTGAGCTTACATTACTGCAGATCATGACAAGCCCCTGTGCCTCACTGGGTTCTGGCTGCCCAATGGCAAACAGATGAATGGAACGTTGGCTGGATTTCAAAGGCAAGGAGCACTGTGGAAATGACCAACTTACAGAGAGCAGGTATTCCAGAAGGTATCCTGTCCTATCCATGGCACGAAGAAACTCCTCATAAAACCTCATTTTTGCTCTCTTTTCTCTGACAACCAGAATGCCGATGTTTTTGAAAACAAAGTCAGCATCCTTCCCGTTGGCTAAGACCCGAGAGAAGAAGCGCAGGGTCTCCCGGATACAGGCTTCCACTATATGCCGAGGGTACCGGGTGTCCAAGGTTATCAGAGCCGAGTTCAGAGGAACGGTTCGCAGAAAACCTAGAAAAAAAGCAGCAGAAGGTTGAAGGGAGAGCAGGGAGAGTTCCTTGTACAGAGTGTGGAGGGCCTTAAAGAGCACCAGTTTCCTCTGAATTCACTGCCAGTTGCTAAAGCTGTTCCAAGACAGACAGTCTAACACCGGTGTTTGCACAGAGAGTGAAAACTCTACGTAGGGTGAAAGGCAAAGCAAAGGCTTGAATCTGACTGCTTACCAGGAGTGTCCTCACAGGCAGGTGTGAGGCCTAATGGCTGTGCAAAAGAGGTAGAAAGTAAAAAGAAAGGCCGCCGAACAGCCACAGGAGCACGGTCCTTCACATAGATGTCATCGTTCAGGAGGCAGAATGTCCCTATTTCCATTCGGACAGCCTGAGGACAGAAGAGAAGGGCAGGAAGAAAACAGATTTGTTTAGGCAGGCAAGTTGGCTAATGGCTTGTCAGAATGTGGCCATGGTGCTTGGTGTCCTGCCCACGCCAGGGGTGCAAGGAGGCTCCCTTGATTGGGAGAGCTTGGGAGAAGATGTGCAGCCCGGCCCTCTCTCACCTCTTCCCGCTCCAGCCAACAGCTGGAGTGGCAGAAGCAGAGCAACTGCCCTATGCTAGGTCAGCTGGTCACCTCAAAGGGACATCCCACAAGTGGGGCAGAGCCTGACAAGGGTCCAAGGCTGCCTGGGCTTGGTCCTTCCACTCTGTTAGTGGGGTCTGGAGAAGGCCCTGGAAGTGTGCAGCACTTTCTTCTAGTAAAGCTGGCCTTTTTTCTTGCTCTCAACTGGCAGAGAAACTGCTCTGCACCACACTGGACAAGCGCAGGGAACTGCCAGGAGCTCTTTCCCGCTTCAAGGGAGGGGAAGCATGATGGCAGTTGAGGGCACAGGGCTGTGTCAGAGCTACCCGCAGCATCAGAATTTGAGGGGAGAAAGTGGATACCTTGTCTAGAATCAGTTCTCTGAAAATGTAATTCGACACACCACCCCAGATAGCAACGATATCTGGAAAGCAAACGAGAGACGTATGTGCTCTAAGTCAGCAAGCTCACGATGGTCCTGGCCTCTCCTAAGCAAGGAGACAGGAGACGCAAGGGGAATCAGGCAGTCCCGCACCCTGCCATGCCCTTCCAAAGATCAAAAGCACATGAGACAAGGGCTGAGCAGCCTTGTGTCAGCCTTTCTGGCAGCCTCCCTAGAGTCCGCTCAGAGCCGCAACACATTCAGCCTTCTGGCCAGGAGACACCTTTCCCTCTAGCACATCTCTCCAAGCGCACAGCAAGCCAGCATGAGCCAAGGCCTAGGAAAATTCACCCATGGACTTCCAGCCTGGCACGACATGCAGCTATGCCCACAGGAGCCTCAGAGGCTCCAGGAATGGCCAGGTTTGACCCCGGCAGGGGCGAGGTTTGCCCACATTTGACTCCTATTCATGCACACTTGGCACTCCTGATGTGGCAGCTCCAATCCTTCTCCCAGTAGGGAGCTCGGAGTGTCCACGACCTTCTTCAAGGCAACAGAGCCCAGATTTCAGGCTGTCATCTTAACTCCCAAGCCAGTGAGGGGCAACACAGACCTCCTGCACGCGCACCAGAGTCCACGTAGCAGTTCTCACACACACTCCTCTTCACATACACATAAGAAATCACTGCTGAAAGCCTTACCATCAGTGGTGAGGTCGCGGAGAGTTGGGAACATGTTAGGCTTCATGCCTTCCATCTTTCCACACGCTCCCTCTAGGTGAGGACTGGACGAAGAGGGCGGAAAGGGAACTTCCTCCTCTCCAACCGTCTCTCACCTACACTTCACCAAACGGCCTTGCGCTGGTAGCCCACTGCCTCCCTTTGCCTTCCCCAACTCTTGGGAAAGCAGCTCCTGAGAAGGGAAAAGCAGCCCAGAGAGCAGCAGCCAGCGACTGGAATCTCGCAGGCCTCGCAGTGAAGTGTGCGCCAGGGCCAGGGGCACCGTGATATCAGGGACCTTGTGGCTATGACACGTGAGGGCCCCACTGTGACCCCACACCTTGTCGCACACAGAGGGCTACAGGGCCCTGACCACCCTCAGTGACACTCACCCACATCACGGCCTGCAGCGGACAGGGAGGTGGCACCGCTCTTGTAGGGAGCTGCCCTCCTCCTCCTCTGCCTGTGCCTGGGTCAGGGAATGAAGAAGGAACCTGTGCTCCTTGGGCCATGAGCCAGCAAATGGCACTGGCTGCCCAAGGAGCACAGCCATTTCCTCTCTCTGCCCCTGGAGAAGACTTGCTTCCTTCACCACAGGAATGGTCAAAGACCTTGAGGAAAGTCTTACTATGAACACCTCTTAAACATCTGAAACAGGACTTGGACAGTTGTTTCCTTTCCCTCTGCACAAGCCTTCCCCTGTATGAGGAGCAATGAGAAGGCTTAGGGTGGCAGGGCTTTTTTGGGTAGGCCTTATTACTTTTTGTCTTAAGCGGTCACAAAAACACATGCAGAAGTCCAAGGAAAGCTTGGCCACAGACTGAGGCAGTTATGGGAGGCTGAACACCAGCTTCCGCTGCTGGGTGCTCCTTTTGTGCAAGCAGGACACGACACTCACTTGCAGCCTCCAAGACACCTGTCCCCTGGAGGGCTTTTGGACCCACTCCTAACCCAGACTATGGCAACACAGCACAAGAGACCCAAATGATGCATGGAAATAACCTACATGTGTCACATCATCTGATGATGTACAGCTCTCTCTGTGTATCTCTCGGTCACACAGGAGTCTTTGAAAAGCAACAGGTCTCTAGGCCCGGCTGCAGTAAGCAGTTTCCCGCTTGCACACCTCTGCAATGGTCGCATCTCTGGCAGGGAGAAGAAGGGGGAAGTATGAAGAGAAAAGATCGCGTTCTCAGAAGTGTTCAGTTATGTGAACACAAGCTCAAGTTTTGCAGACTGTAACTGCAATGACAAGAGCCTGGAGGAGTCCACCTTCCCAGCTGGTGCTTAGCCTTCCCTTTGAACCCTGGTGCCTTAGAAGATGTCACTGTTGGTTGGTACTTAAGAGAATGGTCCCCCTGACAGCAGTCATGGAAGGTGTTTGAAATAAGAGGAGAAGAACTGTTTATTGCAGTCACCTCCCTCTTAGGCACAAGAAGGAGCTTCCACGCTCAGTGCAGCAATCATGGTCATGAGGTGGGTCAACACTTCCCAGAGATCCAGGTGGTTTTGGAGCTGGACAGGGTGTATCTGCCCACAGCAAGGAAGTGACTTCAGCACTGGGAAAACCAGCTGCTATTCGTACAGAGAAGCCCTAATTCAGGCTGCCCACCTTGGCTGGAAATCTGATTTCCTTCCTAAACTGGCAGCCACTCTTTGCAAAATACGTGTAAGCATAAGCAGATACCCCACACTGTGTGTGAATAGCTGACACACAAGCTATGTGCTCATTCCACATGCTGGGGAGGAAGTACTAGGTGATCTTGATGTCTCTGTAGGCTCCTTTAGTCCCTCTTTCACTGCTGGAACATCCCAGAGGGGCAGTTATCACCATGGGAACACGGAGGCTTCCCAGGGCTCTGTCCCATTCTACCCCCGGACTGGCCAGGCAGCAGCAAGCCCATGTGTGGAGCAGGGCCACACAGCACCAGGGGCCACCAGCATAGTGGTGGTGACTCCCAAAACCTTGAAGGCTCCCCAGAGGCATCCGGTACCCAAGCTCTGGCCAACGCCGCTCTTGTCTGCAGCTGATGCTGCCGGGAGCCACAAGTGCCCGAGCAGCCATGCGGGGCCAGGGGCAGCTGAGGCAGGTGAGGGAGGGCAGTGCACACAGCAGCGCTGCTCACTTGTCCTGTGCAGCCGCCATCCTTGCACACTGCTCGCCCAGCCCACTGCTGTCTGGGCACACACACAAGAGTTCACACTTGCTGCTGGCTGCAGAGCAAGTCCACAGCATGTGCCTCCCATCAGTGGGAACACCCACAGAAGAGCGCTGCTCTCAGGTTTCTGGTCACACAAACATGTATCTGGTCGTGTTGACTGCCTCCTTCATGTTTTCTGCCACCAGCTTCCCAAGAAAGATGAACTGATAGAGATTTGCCAGGGATAACAAGGTCACACCAGATGAGAGAAAAAGAAATTATAAAGAAGATCCCTACATATATTTATGAGATGGGAATCGTACTAAAGCAGCTAATTCTGTGCTTGATCTTTAAGGAGGACCGGAGCAGATGGATAGTTATGATGAAGCACATCTCCAGAGCTGCTCTCACATCTGTGGTGGCAGGAGCCTGCCCAGCCACGAGGGCATATGGCAACTTTTGGGGCCCCAAGAGAGGGCCTTCAGCTGGCACAGGTGGCCACGGCCTCCACCCTGCAGAGTCCCCATGGCCTGAAGGGCCACAAGCAGAGCCCAGTCCTGCTGGGGACGGCACAAGAGGGGGCGCTCCCCCGTCCCCCTCCCCGCTGCCACCCCACCCCATTGCCAAGGAGCTCCCAGTCACAGAGGAGCTGCTGCAGTCACAACGGAGGGGCTGCTGTGCTGTCGCCCTGGCTCGCGGCGCCTGCCAGTCTGCGCCTCCTGGCCACGGCGGCAGCATGGCGCACGTGCGGAGGCCAGGCCATGCTGCGGGCAGCGGAGCCAGGGATGCGTCCCAGGCGCTCCCCGAGCCCGCCAGGAACGGGCCGCGCACGCTTGCGCGGCGCCCGGCACCTCCCCTGCTGCGTGCGCCCGACTACCAGAGCCTGGAGCAGGGCGGGCAGCGCAGGAGGAAGCTGGGGGCTCCCCAGGACAGGTGAGCGCTGCTCGTGCTGCGCACCCAGCACAGGGCGCTGCCCTCGCGCAGCCTCCTGGCCCCCAGAGCCCCAGATGCCCCGAGCTGAGCCGCCACTTCAGCCTCTGTGGAGGGGCAGCTGCAGCCAGGAGCTGCCTGGGCCACCCCTTGGCCACCAGCTGCCCTTGAGCAGTGTCCCGGGCCCTGCCAAGGGAGCTGCCCGTGCCCGCGTGCGCCTGCCCCACACTGACCCTCTCTGTGGAGGGCAAAAAGCCCCTGGCAGCTCTCGCACAGCCCTGCTCCAGGGCCAGCCGGACGCTGCGTCGGGGAGCACTTGCCCGCCCAGCTGGGGCAAGCTCAGCAGGCAGCCGGGAGGCCAATGCCAGCCCAGGCTGCTGCTGCCGCCCAGGGCCTGGCTGCCTCTGGGGCCCTGCCAGGTGCCTGGGGCAGCTCTCAGCAAGGTCGCTGCTACCCAGCTGTGCAACCTCGGGGCTCTCTCTGCTCTCTTGCAGTGCGGACACCTTCTCCCGCATCTTCCATCGGGAGAGAGAGCCACGAAATGTCCTGGAGGCAGAGAAATGCACCCCCAAGCCACCAGAAAGGCTCCCCGAGCTGCGCAACAGCCCCCATCCCCGCCACATCAGGAGGATCCCAGCCATTGGGCAGGGCGGCGCGCAGTGCGTTTTCCTAGTGCAAACAGAGGGCACCAAGGAAGAGCAGGTAGGAAGTGCTGCCTCGTGGGGCTGGGAGCAAGCAGGGGCCATGGGGAACAAGAGCTCTGGGCAGGCCACAAAGGGCAAGGAGAAGCAGTGGGCGCTCAGTGGCCTCCCATCCAGGCCAGGGGCCACTGCCTCCTGCACCCCCAAAGCTGCCTGCCCCGCGGAAGCCACACGAGCTCCTTCCGACCCTTCTCTTCCTCGGCAGGCTCGCTGGTGGCAGTGGGCGCGCACCTCCAGCCCCAGGGAGCGCTTCAGGAGGCCGGCGGGTAAGTTGTGTCCACCGCAAAGAGCCCACGCAGAACTGCCCTCCCCTTGGGGCTGCTGGGGGAGCCAGGTCCCTCGGGTCGAGCCCCTGCGGCGGGGGCTTCCCCGCTGCCCTGGAGAGGCGCCAGCCCTCCCTCCGTGCCAGCAGGACCACAAGGCACAAAGCTCTGGCCGGCCTCTCCAAGGGCTCCAGGAGCTCGGCACCTCCGCTCAGGCAGCCGCAGCACTGCTGTCTCTGGCTTGTCAGGGCTGCAGCAGGGCAGCCCTTCCTCACGCACTGCTGGTCCCTCGGCCAGCCTTCCTGTGGCCCCTGCACGCGTCCCCCTTGCAGCCGCCTTGCTCTGAGCCTCAGCAGCTCTCAGCCTCCTCTGGGGGCCGGGGCTCCACGGTGTCACCTCCTTGCCCTACAGGGCCCCTCGCAGCTTGCCCAGCAAGAGGGTAGCAGCCTGAGATGAGTCCGCTCAACAGGCACCGCAGCGTTTCTCACCGCTTGCCTCCCTCTCTTTACCCAGGGCCGCAGGAAGCCTCTGTGGAGGCCGTCAGGTTTCCCAGGCTCTCCTGAGCTGCACGTGTTGTGCAGTCCCTGCCCAGTGGAAGGCAGGAGGCACGGGGACCTGCCCAGGAACAGCAGCTTGGAGGGAAGCAGCTGGAGCAGCCCCCGAGTTACCGACTGCCCGTGCACGGCCCAGTCGGGCGGCTGGGGGCCTGCAGAGCCCTGCAAGGGCCAAAACCTACTTTACCCTTGCAAGCCAAGGTTCTGTTTACACTGAAGGCTGCAAGGAAGGGCCAGTTCATCAGGGCTCACAGCAATAACCTAGTCTTTGTGCTGTTGTTATTGTTGATATTGGTGTTGCTGTTGCTTTGATTGCTGTTATTTTTGATGTTATTGTCTTTATTTTTAATTGTTGATGTTGTGGTTATTGTGCACATTGTTGTTGTCATTGTTGATGTTGCTGTTGTTTAAGTAAATATTCCTGTTCCATTCTTTGGGTGTTGTGTGTTGTTTCCCAGGGAGCTCAGGCACAAAAGCATCCCTACTGCAGCTATGTCTGTGCAGAGCCGTCTTCTCAGGCTCCAGGTGCAGGGGAGCACCAGTAAAAAGCTCCCTCTCGGATTTCCCTTGGAAGATGGCTCAGGGGATGCCCAAAGGGAAAGGTGCCACAACCCCAGTGCGGGACAGCCCTGACGCTCTCAGAGGCCTGAGACAACAAGTCCCCGCAGTGCCCAGGCCATGGGCAAAGGGCAGCTCTTGGGTGTCAGGGACACGGGGCTGTGAGATGCAGAGCTGAGTGCCCCAGCCCTCGGTTGAGCACAGGGCCCATCAGGGCTGGGACATGCTCAGGGATGGCAGGAAGGGGGTGCGTGCATTCTCCTCACAGGAGCTGCTGCAGAAATTGCCTCCTGCCAGGAACGGCCCCGTGCTGGGGACCACCATAGAGGCTGCTCTGTCCCTCTGCAGCCTCACGGACAGGGACCACGCACCAAGGCACGTCCTCCTGCTCCGCTGGGGCTCTGGGCTTTCCTGTGCAGGGCCCGTTTGCTCTGCTGGAATTGTGTGACACTCAAGTCCTCGGGCTGCCAACAGCCTTTCCCAGCCTTTCCCTATCCCTATCCCTAGCCCCTCGGGAACGAGCTGGCCCCATTCTTGCTGGACTCGTTCAGCCCTCTCTTCAGCTTCCCACAACGAAGCTGCTGTGGTTCTTCAGCCTCTGTGCATGTCTCTTGCTTATGGAGACAGGCCAAGAGGGCAGCCTGACATCCTCGAAGAGCCACATTCTCCTGATGAGGGGCAGGATGTTCTCTCCTTCCAGCAGCCTGGAACACAGGAATAAGGAGGTGGGGAAAGGAGACAGAGGAGAGGATGAGGGCAGCTTTGGCCCAAAGCGCGCTCTCTTGAGATACCCCAGGGCAAGGAAATGACTCTACGCTCTGCAAAGCTCCAGCCCCAGCTGTGCTTCAGCTGTGAGCGCATTTTGTGCACACTGAGGCCTTGTGCTAGTTTGTCCATGAGCCAGGCCACAAAATGTGCTATGGGAAAGAGGATGGGCTCTGCCCCCATCCCCTGCAGCCCCTGCCCTGGCCTGCTGGCTCCAGGCTCCCTGCTCTTGGAGGCCTGGGCTCCAACCTGGGGTTCTATTTCCTTCCCAGTTAAGAGCTTCCCATCCACAAAGCCATTGTGTGGCACCAGCCCACACAGCATAGGAGCATACCTTGCTCCATTCTGTGTAGCTAAAACTACTGCTCTTAACTCTCCTACTTGTGCACTGCCTTCACCTTCTTCTATTACTTCTTCACCAGTGGTAATATTTAATGCAACAGCCTTTTATAGCTATTTACAATTTACCCTTTTTGATAAAGCATCTCTAAACTACATGTTTCTGTTGGTGTTCCATCGATGAGGGGTGGTATGTTCAAAATTGGAATTTTATCTCTTTGGAATTTATCTCTTAGGAATTTTATCTCTTTGCTTGGTCCCTGGCATTCCTCAGGTGGTACCTCAATGTCAGCTTCAAGTAGGATTTGCCATACTGCTGTGGCTACTTTCCCAACCTTTTTGGGAAAATCACCCCCTATTAGGATGTCATCTATGTACTGGCATATGCATTGGCACATGTATATGCATTATAAAATATAAATGGTCACATACTACTCTACCAGGAGCAATAACTGAAGGAAATGTTATGGCAGACAAATTGATGATGGCAGCAGTACTGCCGCTTAGTTTTGAACAAGCCCGATTATCTCACCACTTCTTTCATCAAAATGCCTCTTCCTTACGTAAACAATTTGCTCTGTGCGGAGAACAAGCCACAGATATTGTTCATGCATGCCCTGATTGTCAATGTATTACACCAGTATCATCATACACAGGAGTGAGTCCTTGAGGTTTACGAGCTAACGAATTGTGGCAGAGTGATGCCACACATATATCAACATTTGGCCAACTGTGTTATGTGCATGTTAGTGTGGATACCTTCCCAGGGTTTCTGGTAGCCACTGCACATACTGCAGAAAAGGCACGCCATGTGAAATGCCTTTGGTTAAGATGTTTTGTCACTATGGGCATTCCAAAAGCAATTAAAACTGATACTGGTCCTGCTTATGTTTCACAAACAATTTCTGTCTTCCTACAAGACTGGGGTATACAATACGTTACAGGTATACCGCATTCCCCCACTGGACAAGCCATTACTGAACGTGTCCATGGGACTCTCAAGGCTATGTTAAAAAAACAAAGAAGAGGAAACCTTATGCACAGTGTTATCCCACAGGAATAGTTAGACAAAGCATTATATGTCCTTAATTTTTTGAATCCTTCTGATCTTCAGTTACTTACACCAGCAGCTGACTGACAATTCGAGATGGTCCCTGCAGTTGTACCTCCACCAAATGGATGATATAAAGAATTTGGAGAACCACCAGAGAGAGGTTCCATAGAACTAATAACATGGGGAAGGGGATATGTGTGTGTTCTCCTTCCCACAGGTGCTCGCTGGTTACCAGCAAAAGATGTAAAGTCTCATTGACCACAGAGCAGTCACAGCCACAGGAGAATTCCAGCCAAGTCCAGGAGTCAAAAACCATTGAGCCATCGGAGTGAATCATGAATCATTTATAAACATTTGGTGCAGCAGGGAATAGATGTAGTGATGTTTGGAATTCTATGCTTTTATGTATATTGATCTTAACCTATATAATTAAGAGTTTATATTCCTATGTACTTTGATCTTCACCTATATTCTAAATAAGTTTATAACTTATATACGTTCAATTTATTCATCAATGACCTGGATGAAGGGACGGAGCCCTCCCTCAGGAAGTTTGCTGATGATACCAAACTGGGAGGAGTAGCTGATACCCCCGAGGGCTGCGCTTCCATCCAGAGGGACCTGAACAGACTGGACAACTGGGCAGTGAAAAACCTTGTGCAATTCAACAAGGCCAAGTGCAAGGTCCTGCACCTGGGGAGGAATAACCTCAGACACCAGTACAGGCTGGGGATCGACTGGAGAGCAGTCCTGCAGAGAGGGACCTGGGCATCATGGTGGAGAACAAGTTGACCATGAGGCAGCAGGGTGCACTCGTGGCCAAGAAGGCCAATGGAATCCTGGGGTGCATTAAGAAGAGCATCTCCAGCAGGTCGAGGGAGGTGATCCTGCCTCTCTACTCAGCCCTGCTGAGGCCACATCTGAAGTATTGTGTCCAGTTCTGGGTTCCACAGCACAAGAGGGACATGGAGCTGCTGGAGAGAGTCCAGCGCAGGGCTACAAGGATGATGATCAGGAGCCTGGAACATCTGTCCTATGCGGAGAGACTGAGAGCGCTGGACCTGTTCAGCCTGGAGAAGAGAAGGCTGAGAGGGGATCTGATCAGTGTCTATAAGCACCTCAAGGGAGGGAGTGAGGAAGATGGTCCTGGCCTCCTTTCCCTGGTGGCCACCGACAGAACTAGAGGTAATGGTCACAAACTGAAACACCAAAAGTTCCACAGGAACTTAAGGAAAAAATTCTTAACAGTGAGGGTGACAGAGCACTGGAACAGGCTGCCCAGAGAGATTGTGGAGTCTCCTTCTCTGGAGATCTTCAAAACACGCTTGAACGCAGTCCTGTGCCACGTGCTCTAGATGACCCTGCATGTGCAGGGACTAGATGACCTCTAGAGGTCCCTTCCAACCTTCAGCATTCTGTGATTCTATGATTCTATGTAAGGGTAAAGCTGGGGGGTGGGAGAGGCTTTGCTGACTGCTGCGAGGGGTAGCAAGGGGCCAGGTTATTGGCTGCAGCCTGCTGCAGAGAGCATGGCCCAACTCCTCTAAGAGGGGGACCCCAATCCCTTCACAACCTGCATTTTCTACTCCTTGGTTTGCCAAAGAAAAGACACAACACACAGTGAAGAGACAGGATCGTTTCTTTAATGATGCCTGTGTGCAAAGCAGCCTGGCATCAGGACGTGGCCGAGCGCCAGCAGCAAAGACTGACACCTTGCAGAGGGCAGTGCCGCCTCTCCCACGCTCTCCTCAGGCGGTTGCACAGGCCTTCCTGGGTGCCCGTGGATGCAGCCCCCTTCCCTGCAGCTCTCAGGATCAGCATGGTTTGGGTGGCCAGGGAAGAGATGGATGGGCTGCTGTCCTCCTGCAGGCCTTTCAGGGCTGACGGGGGAAGCACAAGCTCAGATGAAGCCCCCATATCCCCGCAGGCCCCAGGCCTCTCCTCCTAACACCACCAGTCCCACCCAGCTCTTGCCACAGCCAGGATGGACCCAGGGGCTCTAATGGATTAGCTGGCTAATCCAGCTGCCCAGGAATGTGCCCAAGGTGCCTGAAATCTCTCTCTTCTCTCCCCACAGCACCCCTGCTCTGCTCCTCTCGGGCAGCAGAGCCCTCTTCACCTATGCAGGGATGGGAGCTCCTTGGACAGGGTCTCTCTTTGTCCCCCCAGCCCCGTGTGACCCCCCGCTTGCCCTCACTCACTCTCACAGATGACCTCCACCATCTCCTTGCTCTGCTCCCTGGTGTGCTGCCCAGCATGCCCTAGGCACACACACAGCGCCCCATAAATCCTGCTCCTCAAAGCTGTTCCCCCCAGTCCTGACCACCTGGCCAGGCACCCACCTCCCCTCGGGCAGGGCTCACCCCAGTTCCCTTTCCCCAGTGTAACCCGCAGGGCTCCTGCTGCGAGGGACTCCGACCAGCCCCACCGCTGTGGGCAGAGATGGCTGAGGGCGGCTGGAGCCTCCAGGCGCCCAGGCGCTGCCTCAGGCACGGGGGCTGCAGCAGTCACAGGGCTGCTTTTGCTGCCAGCGCAGCAGCCGGGGCTGAGGCCGAGCTGTCCCAGAACAGAGATGGAGCCCAGGGCTCGGGGCTCACCCAGAAACCTCACGGCCGCCTCGCGCAGGGACTCCTGGCTGCTCTCCAGGTAGGACAGGCTCTGGCGCAGGTATTCGTCCGCCCTCCTCCTGCCCCTCCTCCCGGCCAGCTGGGGAGAGCACAAGGCTCAGCGCACAACATCCTCTCGCCGTCCTTCCCCCAGGAGCAGCCGGCCTCCCCCTGCCACCACACTCAGGACCCCCCGCAGAGGCTGGGCAGCGCCGTTGGAGGCAGCAGAGGGATGGCTGCTGCCCAGGCGTGCTGAGGGGCCCTCCTGCTGCAAGGCCCAGCTGGGCCAGGGGCAGCTGCAGCACCCAGGGCTCAGCACAGGCAGAGGAGCCTGCAGCAGAGCCCGCGAGTGCTGCTCCTGCACCCGGAGCCGCCAGCCCCACACACTGGGCACGGAGGAGGAAAGAGCTGCTCCAGGCTCGGACTGCAGCCTGGGGACTGTCCTTACCAGGCACTTGCTGATCAGCCAAGTCTGCTGGCTCTGAGCCAAGCGCCTCAGCTCCTTCCACTTCAGGAGCTTGGCGGCACCAAGGAGGGCTTCCTGAGCAGCCTGCACATGGGAAAAATGGGGAGATGCCACTGCAGCCCATGGGACAAGAGCCTGTGTCCCCCCACCACCCTCCTCTTGACAAGACTCAGGGCATTTGCTGGCCCTTCATGGCAAGGGGCAGCAGCAGGGCACTGAATCTGCTTTGGGGTCCTTGGCCCCCCTCGCTGAGCAGAAACATGGAGCAAGCACCACCTGAGCCACTCTGTCCTGAACAGGCAGCACAGCAGAGACTCCCGAGAGCTGCTGAGCTGCAGCCAAGGCCAGCAGGAGGCTGAAGGGCTGCAGCCCCAGGCAGGACTCAGCCAGGACTACCTCCCACGGCTATTCCCAACGTGGCTACTCGGCTCCCCAGCATGTCCCATTGCTCAGCCATACCTCGACCACACTGGGGCTCTCATCCTGAAGATGGAAGAGCAGTGGCAGCGTGCTCGTGTGCACTTGCTGCTTCATCTGCTCCTTTGCGGTGCCCGCTGCTGTCTCCACGAGCTTGCTGAAGAGCTGCATGGAGAGCTTTCGTGTGTGCTCGCGCTCCTGGTGGCAAGGAAGAGAGAACTGCTCAGCCCTGGCACCACACGTGGCAGCTTCCTTCACAGGCTGCATTGGTGCAACGCAGCCCTGCAGCCCAGGACAGCATGGGCAGCACAGGACAGTATCCCAAGGGCCCTGGGCAGAAAGGCTCCTGGCAGCCTCCCACACACCAGCCAGCCCCACGGCTCTGCCCACCGCCTTACATCCTCAAAGAGTGGCAGGAGTTTCTCAGCCAGCTCTGGAGCCATGTCCGTGAGTGTTGGTCTCTCCAGGACATGGACCACATGGCTGAGCACAAGAAGGGCCTGGCTGCTCATGTCCCTGTCCTCGTCCTGCAAGTGTCTCATGACCAGAGGCATCAGGACATGCATTTTTCTGACCTGTATGTGGGAAATACAAGTTCAGTTAAAAAAAAAAAAAAAAAAGAAAGAAAAGAAAAAAAGAAAAAAAAAGACTACCCTGGCACCTTATTAGACAGCAGCTTCCCTCAGTCTCACACCCTATCAAACACAGCTTGCTAGGTGCTGGGCTGAGATCTGCAGCCCCCTCAGCTCCCGAGGCCCAGCAAAGTCCAAGCTAGTCTGTTCCCTAGCACCCAGCGCCCAGCTCACACAGCTTCCCCCCAGTGATGCCCTGCTCACCATCTCCTGTCTGCTGCACAGCACGAGGAGGCTTCTGAGTCCCAGCTTATGCATTACCCTGCTGTGACTCTTCAGGGACACCACAGAGATTCCCAGGAAGACATCTTCATCCGCCTGAAGGTCACTGCAGGCCAGCAGCTGCAATGCACAGCACAAAGAAGGTGGCAATGGCCGCAGCACTGCCTGTGTCGGACACCACTGGATCCCAGATGTAGCTCAGGGCAAGGGCAGCGGGCTCAGAGGAAGGCTGGCCCAAAGGCAGCAGTGACTGCAGGGAGCCCCTGGGACCTCCCTCCCTGCCTGGGGCCTCAGGGCACAGCGCAGGGCACAGCTTTGGCCTGCTCCTCCCCTCCCTGCACCAGCCTCCTGTCCTCATGCTTTGGAGGAACCCCTCGACAGAGACGCGACACAAAAGAGACATCAAATACACGTGGGGACAAGAAGGAGCCCGCTGCAGAGGGGTGAAGGCTGAGGGGACTCATGGCAGAACACCCACTGCCCCACTTGTGCTCGTTGCCCTCCATCCCACAGCTGGGGCTAGCAGACAGCACTGGAGCTAGAAGCACCCCAGAAGGGCAGTGCCCACATGAGGCTCACCTCCACCAGGAAAGCCATGGCAGGGATCTCCGTGCAGGGCTCCTCGCCCAAGAGCAGCACTGCCAGCTGTTGGAACAGCAGAAGGCACAGCGCTCTTGGGCTCTTCCTCATCTCTCTGGTGGAGGGAAGAAGGCTCTGTGAGGCCTGAGCAACCCAGGCAAAGCTCTCCTGAGACTGCACCCTCACTTCCTCCCATCACATCCCTTGGGCCACCATGCACAGAACAAAGCCACCTTTGCATGGAGAACTGGGCACCCCTGTGGGCTCTGAGAATCACCCTGTGCGCAGGGGTGAAATGCTGCAGCAGAGCGGGGAGACAGGGGCTCTCACCTGGCCAGCAAACCCACTCCCTGGTGATGGGTCTCAGCGTGCAGGAGCATGTCCCAGCTGCCCTTCCTTGCCATGGCCAGCACCACGTTCTCGTAGCCGGCACGACACAGCAGTGCTTTCATGGTCTGCACTGCAAGCCTGTGTGCAGAGAAAACACTTGCTCACACTCGCACCCCTGGCCCTGCCTGCAGCCCTGCCTGCAAGGGACGGCCGGGATGTGATGGAGCACCTCACGGGACTGCTGCACGTGGACTCCTCCCTTCTGCATCTCCCCCACAGCGTGTCCGACTGCTCCTGCTCCAGCGCTGCCAGGAAAGAGCTCTGGAAGAGCAGCGCTAGCAGCAGCTGGGGGAAGAACGCCCCTAGCATGTGCAGGCAGTGGGGCTGGTGGAGGATCTCCTGGAGCACACGCGTTGCCTGCAGAAAAAGCCCAGAGACAGCCCTTGCTGCTGACATGTCCCTCCCGTGCTGCTGGAGCTCGGGGGTGAGGCTCCTAGCAGTGCCCTGCACCTTGGCAGAAGCAGGAGGGGCTGCCTGGCCTGCCTGGCCAGAGCAGAGCCATGGCAGCTCCTGGGGCTCGGCGCCTGGGTGCCACAAAGCCACCACAAGCCTTCCTGGGCAGTGAGAACATCCCCCTGGAGGGCCACACGTAGCCTGGAGGCCACCCTGGTTCCCCTGACTTGGCCCTGATGATGTTTCTGCTGCCTGGAACCCTAACGTGGCCCTGGCCCCTAGTCCTGTCCCCAGAGCAGGTTGAGCATGTGCTGCACGAGGCAGGGCCATGCAGAGGCAGAGGGAGACAGCCAGCTGCTCAGGCCAGCTCCATGTGTCTGGGTGTGCAGAGGGCCCCAAGCAGGCCCAGCAGCCCAGCAAGCTGGCGCTGGCCAGGGCCCTGCCAGCTGTAGCCCCCCCTCCCGTGCTGGGCCTGTGCGTCCCGGGGAGCCCCAGCTTGGGGCTGCATGGAGAAGGGCAGCGGGAGCCCTGCCTCTCGCTCGCAGGGACAAGGGCAGCCCGAGGGGAGAGCGGGGCTTCCTCCACAAACTCACGGCCAGGGAAGAGACAGGTGAGGCCATTTCCTCGGGCAGCCGCCAGTCCTCCAGTGCAATGAGCAGCTCCGGCAGCACCCGCTCCGCGGCGCCAGGCCTGGACACCAGCACCTTCCACATGGCCCTGGCGGCGCTGCAGGCCCAGAGCGCTTTGTCAGCAGCTGCCGCGGCTGCAGCCCCATGGCCTGCGAGGCCGCAGTCCTGTCCCTGCCCACTGCCCCTGGCCAGCACAGACCTGTCACATGAGGGGCAGCAGCTCAGCAGGCTCGCAACCACCTTGTCTGGGCACATGCTGCTCAGCAGGAGAAGAGCTCTGTCCAGGCTGAGCCGTGCAGATGCATCTCGCACAGCCAGGATGTTTTCCCAGATGTTCTTCACGAGCCTTGGTGCCTGCAGACCACATGGCAAAGTGTGAGGCTGCTGCCACACTGCAGCCCTTTGCACAGCTCCCGCGGAGAATGTCTGCCCTTGCCACCACTCTGGGCTGGCCACAGAGGCAGTTGGGTGCCTGGTACACGAGCACTCAGGGGAAAAACAAGCCCCCAAAGGGCCTGAACCCCGGCCGTGCCACCCGCAGGCTACTCACATGCTCCAAAAGGCACGCGTCATCCGTGACGAGCTCGTCCAGCATGTGAGCAGCCGCCTGCGTGTCGTAGCTGCTGCAGGCTCTCATGCCCCTGATGGCTACGAGGATGGCCTCTGCCTTCTCATCTGGCTGGAGGTGTTTCCCAAAAATCTAGGGCACAAAAGAAGGCAGCCCCAAGAGAGATGTCACAGCCAGGCTCCCAACTGTGTTGCCTGGCTGAGCAGCGCGTGGCCCTGAAGAGCGACATCGGGCAGCGAGTCCCTCCAAGCCAGGAGCTGGGGCTCTGCTGGCTTGGGTGATGGTGCTGGGATGGGCCTGGGTGCTTGGGGTTAAGGTCCCCACCCACTGCTCCTGCAGGGAAGCAGGGCTTGCAGGATGCAGGAAGGAAGCCCCTGGCTAGTCCTGGCCTAAGGAAAGTGCAAGCCCTCTCCTCAGCCCCACCTGGCAGCCACCTCTCTCTGCGTCCACGTTGCAGGCTGACCCCACAGCTGGAAGTCCCAGCCAGGGAGGTGCTCCTTACCCTGCTCATTTCCCTGGTGTCCCTGGACCGGGAAAGCCTCAAGGTGCCTGCAGTTTCCCACTCCTCTCGGAGCTCTTGCTGCCAGGCACTCTCCTGTGACGGCTCCCTGCCTGCACAGGAAGGGAAACACAGGGCATTCGGCATGAAGGTTGCACAGCTGGACACGGCCCACGGAAGGCATCAGTGACAAATAGCCCCTGGCAGGCAAAAAGGCCCTAGAAGGAAAGAGTGGGCAGCAGGACGCCCAGGGAGGTGCTGGGCCTATTGCAAGGGGTGGGCAAGGGGAATTGCTTGCAACCACACAGAAATTCTTACTCTCTCCCTGCAGGAGGAACTCATAGAGGTGCCACAGGGCCTCCGCAGCCTCGTCACTGCTCCCCTCATCCTTGCAGGCACCGCACAGGGTGAGATGTCCCACCAGCTGCCCCAGGACTGGCACGCTCTTCTCCAAGAAGCTGCCACAGCTAGCACCGCCTACTTGGAAGCATTCGCGCACCTGGGGGAGGGAAGCAGTGCTGACACGAGGCCGGAGGGGCAGCGCTCAGGATCAAAGCCCTGGGCCCACGCTCCTTGCAGGCTTGGATCCGGCTGAGCCAGAGCCTTGGTGGCTTCCCTTGGAGGCAGCCTGGAGCTACAGGACACGGCCTCATGCTGACAAGGGACAGGCAGTGCCTGCAGCTTGCCTGCACCACGGGCTCCTTACCGACACCAAAGAAGAGCTGGTCAGGAGATCCCCCAGCTTCACAAGGCGTCCCACAGCCCTCTCGTGCACAGCTGCTTGCCGGCACTCAGCGTAGGGCAGTAGGAGCTGCAAGGAGAAAAGCTGCTGCTCTGTCCTGTGTCCCAGAAAATGCCTGGCAGGTTTGTGCCTTGGAGCACCGGCAGAGCCCGGAGAGGGGATCTTGCATCCAGAGTCCTTTGTGACTGTGGGGCAAATCTCCCAGACGGGCCTGATGTGACAGCAGGAGCCCATGGGGGTTGTAATGAGTGCAGGAGCAGGTTGAGGAGGAGGGGATGTTGGCTGTAGCCAAGGGACACTGGGCTCACACAGGAGAACTGTGGGGATCCCCATTCCCATGAGGGAGCTTGTCCCTTCTCAGCACTGGGCTCTCTCCAGTGGCTGCTGGACAACTCCCCCCTGTCCCACCACAGGGCCCTGGAGCTGACAACTCTGCTCCTGGCAAATAGCAGACCTGCAGGATGGTCTTCATGTCCATGATGCTGGAGGAAGGGCTGCCAAGCATCAAGGTCTTCAGCATGCTGTCCATGGCATCCAGCAGCTGCAAGGGGGACAGAGGGTTGAGGCACTTCTTCCCCATTGCCCCACAGCTGTCAGAGAGGGCTTTGAATTCCTCCTGTGCCAGGGGCACATGTAGAGTAGTGCTGAGGGCAGGAGAGCCCTAAAGCCAGGGGAGCTGCTGCTGCACAGGGCGCAGCCTGGTGACACTGCCCATGGCCCTGTCCAGGGCAAGGGGGAGAGGGCATGGGCGAGGGAGAGGCAAGCTGGGAGCCTGCCCTGAGCCTCACTTAAGCAGCCAGCACCCACCTGGGAGTAGAGAGCAGGATCCAGATGCTCCCTTGGAGGCAGGGAGAAGACGCTGGAGAAGCAGGCTTCCAGCAGGCTCTCCAGCTCGCTCTCCAGAAGCAGCCCAGCTTTGCTGCAAGCACAGAGAGGAGCCTTTCAGTCCCTGGGGCTGAAGCAGCCAGCAACACCCTTCTGTCCTGGGAAGGTGGATGCACCCAGGGCTTGGGAGGCCCGTGAGCGATAGCCACGCCAGGTCGGTGGGGAGCCCCATAGAGAGTCACCTCTTCTCACCGGCATGCTGTCCAGGGACAGAGGACACAGCTGGCAGGTGGGGCCCAATGATCTCCCCATGTCCCGCCTCACCCCTGGGGAAAGGCCCGCACCCACAGGAGAGGTCCAGGGCCCTCTCTGCTCTCCTGGCTCCAACACTCTCTGTCCCACCAGATGCCAATCGGAGACTCCCTCAGGACGAGGGAAGGCTCCCTGCCAGGACTGGGGCCCTCTGGGATATCTGCTGGGGAGGCTGTGGCCAAGCCAGGCTCTGGGGCAGCTACCTCATGGCACTGATGCTGAGCATGACTTGCTGCCGCACTGCCGTGCCCAGGTGGTTCCTGGGCTCCTCTTGCAGCAGCACCTGGAGAGCACAAGCGGGAAGGCTCGTAGGGAGCTGCCAGGGCCCCACAAGTGGCTGTGCCCACCAGCCAGCACCCCACACCTCCCCGCGCTCACACAAGCCCCTTTTGCCTGCAGAGCTGGGCCGGTGCCCTCCCGAGCAGGCCTCTGGGAGTCCTGCGTGCCCTCACCTCCAGCGCCTCTGCCAGTTGGGATTTGCACTGCCAGAGCTCCTGGCGCAGCAGCAGAGCAGGCAGGCTAGGCGAGCAGGACGCTGTGCAGAGGGTGCAGATGCAGGCCAGAAACTGCAGCTTCTCGGCCTCTTCCTGCTGCCAGGAGAAGAGGGACAAAGAGAGAGCGTAAGAGGGGCAGGCGCACGGCCAGCAGCACCAGTGCATGGCAGGGGCTGCAGCGACACGTGGGCGCCTGCGAGGGAGCAGCCCCCAGCGCCAGCAGCCACGTGGGGCCATCTGAGCGTGGAGGGCCCCGAGGGAGCCGGCAGGAGACACCGGTGCAGCCCCGAGCGGGATGACGACACTCACCTTCCCTCCACGCCTGAGAAAGGCACGCACGTGCTCCAGGGCTTCCTCTGCCTCCTCTCCGGGCAGATCCGCACCAGGAGCTGACGGGGAAAGAGAGCGGGCAGAGCTGCAGGGCTGGCACGGAGAGGGCAGGAGGCAGCGGAGCGCTCTGCCCCAGCGCACGCTGCTGCCGGCCGCACAGCGAGAGCTCGTGGCCCCCGGCACAGCCCAGCGCTGCCCCCGCACTCACCCGACGGCTCCTCCTCGGGCGCACGGCTCGAGTGGGGCTCCAGGTCGCACACGCTCGCTGCAACCGCCCCATCCTCCTCCTCCTCAGCAGCCACCGAGCGGTGGCTGGGGAGTCGCTCCGCCATCCTGGCCGCGTGGCCAAACTCTGCGGAGCTGCCCGGGGGCAACGGGGAAATTCCTGGGTGCGCTCAGGGGGCTTTTTGGCCAGCACCTTCGCTCCCGTCCTCTCCCGTTGCCGTCGTCCCGAACACTGCGGGCCGAGCCCGCCGGGCCAGGATGTCACAGCAGCGCTGTCACAAAGGGCCCCGCTGTCACTGAGGGCCACCTGTGACCCCGCAGCGGGTGTCCCTTCAGGGGCGCACACCTGAGGGGTGGCTGCAGCAGGCTGGAGACCTTCTTGCCCGGGCACATGCTGCTCGGCAGCAGAAAGGTCCGTGCCCGGCCACGCAGACGTGTCTGTGGCAGTGCGGACGTTTCTGCACACGCGCTGCACCAGCCTTGGCACCTGCAGCCAGGATGGGCTGCTGAGTGTGGGGCTGCCACCAGGCTGCAGCCATTTGCACAGCTCCCACCGCCAACAGCAGCCCTTGCCACCCCTCTGGGCTGGCCTCAGAGGCTGCTGGGGGCCTGATATTCTGGACACCAGCTTGAATGTCAAAGTTTCTGAAGAGACAGGTCAAAAAAAAAAAAAAAAAAAAAGAGTAGGGGTGGATTTTCAACCCTGGCAAAATAATCCAAGAAACTGAAGACCCACCAGCTGACTCTTCCATGCATGAGTTGACAATGGTATAGAATCACAGAATCATAGAATGCTTAAGGTTGGAAGGGACCTCTAGAGGTCATCTAGTCCAACCCCCCTGCACACACAGGGTCACCTACAGCACGTGGCACAGGGCTGCGTCCAAGCAGGTTTTGAAGATCTCCAGAGAAGGAGACTCCACAACCCCTCTGGGCAGCCTGTTCCAGTGCTCTGTCACCCTCTCTGTTAAGCATTTTTTCTTTAAGTTCCTGTGGAACTTTTGGTGTTTCAGCTTCTGGCCATTACCTCTAGTTCTGTGAGTGGCCACCAGGGAAAAGAGGCCAACACCATCCTCCTCACTGTCTCCCTTGAGGTACTTATAGACACTGATTAGATCCCCTCTCAGCCTTCTCCTCTCCAGGTTGAACAGGCCCAGCTCCCCCAGCCTCTCCTTATAGGGCAGATGTTCCAGGCCACTGATCATCCTTGTAGCCCTGCACTGGACTCTGTCCAGCAGCTCCACATCCCTCTTGTACTGTGTGGCCCAGAACTGGACACAATACTCCAGATGTGGCCTCAGCAGGGCTGAGTAGAGGGGCAGGATCACCTCCCTTGACCTGCTGGAGATGCTCTTCTTAAGGCACCCCAGGATCCCATTGGCATTCTTGGCCACGAGGGCACACTGCTGCCTCATGGTCAAGTTGTCGTCCACCATGATGCCCAGGTCCCTCTCTGCAGGGCTGCTCTCCAGAAGGTCAGTCCCCAGCCTGTACTGGTGTCTGGGGTTATTCCTCCACAGGTGCAGGACCTTGCACTTGGCCTTGTTGAATTGCATGAGGTTTTTCACTGCCCAGTTGTCCAGTCTGTTCAGGTCCCTCTGGATGGCAGCACAGCCCTCGCGGGTATCACTTACTCCTCCCAGTTTGGTATCATCAGCAAACTTGCTGAGGGAGCATTCTGTGCCTTCATCCAGGTCATTGAGGAATAAATTGAACAGGACTGGACCGAGGCCTAACCCCTGGGGGACACCGCTAGCTACAGGCCTCCAACTAGACTCTGCACCGCTGATCACCACCCTCTGGGCCCTGCCATCCAGCCAGTTCCTAATCCACCTCACTGTGCACTCATCTATCGCACACTGTCGGAGCTTGCCCAGGAGGATGTTGTGAGGGACAGTGTTAAAAGCCTTGGTGAACTTGAGATAGACGACATCCACCGCTCTAC
Source organism: Tinamus guttatus (assembly GCF_059628265.1). Taxonomy (NCBI): domain Eukaryota; kingdom Metazoa; phylum Chordata; class Aves; order Tinamiformes; family Tinamidae; genus Tinamus; species Tinamus guttatus. Next base: position 582,981 of record NW_028288565.1, on the reverse strand, counting down.
CCTCATCTATCCAGCCGGTCATTCCACCATAGAAGCAAGCAAGACTTCCCCTTGCTGAATCCACGCTGACTACTCTTGAGCACCTTCTTGTCCTCCATGTGCCTGGAGACAACAGCCAGTATGAGCCGTTCCATCACTTTTCTGGGGACGGAGGTGAGGCTCACTGGCCTGTAGCTGCCTGGGTCCTCCTTCTTGCCTTTTTTGAAGACTGGTGTGACATTGGCCTTCTTCCAGTCCTCCAGCACCTCCCCCGTTCTCCAGGATCTTTCAAAGATGATGGAGAGCGGCTTAGCTATGACATCCGCCAGCTCCCACAGAACTCTGGGGTGCATCCCATCAGGGCCCATGGATTTGTGGGTATTGAGTTTCCTTAGGTGCTCTCTGACCCCATCTTCCTCTAACCAAGGCAAGACTTCCTCTCTCCAGGCTTCTTGTCTTGTCCCTAGGGCCTGGGACTCTAAAGGGCTGCCCTTGGTAAACACCAAAGCAAAGAACGCATTCGGCAACTCTGCTTTTTCTGTGTTATTTGTAACCAGGGTGCCCATCCTCTTCACCAATGGACCCGCCTTTTCCCTAATCTTCTTTTTGCTGTTAATATATTCGAGGAAGTTTTTCTTATTATTTTTAACGTCCCTTGCCAGATTGTGTTCCAAATGTGCCTTAGCTTTCATTGTCACATCTCTGCATTCCCTGACTGCGTTCCGGTATTTCTCCCAGGGCGTCTGACCTTTTTTTCCACATTCTGTATACCGCCTTCTTCTGCTTGAGCATTGCCACAAGCTCCCTGCTCATCCACGGAGGTCTCCTGCCCCCTCTGCCTGACTTCTTACACACAGGGAAGCACTGTTGCTGGGCATGGAGGAAGTGCCGCTTGAAAACCAACCAGCTCTCTTGGGCCCCTCTTCCTTCTACAGCTCTAGCCCATGGGATTCTTCCGAGGAGGTCTCTAAAGAGACTTAAGTTGACCCTCCTGAAGTCCACTGTTGCAAGGCTACTGACAGCCCTGCCTCCTCCTCATTGGATCCTGAACTCCACTAACTCATAGTCACTGCAGCTGAGGCTACCCCCCACCTTCACACCTCCTATAAGTCCCTAATGTCAAAATGTCAGTGATGGAGAAGAGCACTGTGGTCTCGACAAGGTTCTGCCTGGAGAAGGTATGAGAAAGGGCTCCTGAGGGCAGGCCCCAGTGCTGACCCCTCAGCAGCGACGGCTTCCCTTGCTGCGGCCAAGCCCAGGAGGGAGCAGGCTGCTGCGGTGCTCTGGCTACAGCAGCCAAGCCAGCTCCCATGCTGAGAAACTTTCCTGCAGCAGGAGGCAAGGCTGTGCCCCTTGCTCTCCCCTGTAGCCTTCCCTCCTGCACTGCGAGAGCAGGAGCCGCTGGGCTCTCCTTTGCACACCAAGGGCTGCGAGTGCCTGTGGCTCGGCACCACAGAACTTGCCCAGAATTTGCAGGCACTTGTGCATCACAGCCTAAAGCTCTGTCCGGGCACTGGAGGCTCCAGTGGCTCCATGGAGGAAACTCTTCACTGCCACTGCCTGCAGAAGCCAAATGTACCAGCAGGAAGATGTTGGAGTCCCTCCTTTGCAGTATTTGCCCAGAGATTTGACACCTTTCAGATGAGGCTTTGGCACCTCGTGATTTCTCTCCTACAAGGCCCTTCTTCTCCAAGGCTACACTGTGGTCTCTCCCCACCCCACAGGGCATGACTGATCAGCCAGAATTCAAGCAGGAATCCTTACGTGGCCATGCCTAAAGGAGATCGTGTCACCCCATCCAGGAGGCATCAGGCCTCCAGGGCCCTTTTACAGCCAGTGCTTCTCAGTACATCAGTGTCATAGAGAGGAGGCCTCATTGTACCCAAGGGGTCAATGTGAAGGGCTCAGCAGACAGATGTTCAAAGTTCTTCTTGCAGAGAAGTAGATAACATTCTCAACTCATGCATGAAAGAGTCAGCTGGTGGGTCTTCAGTTTCTTGGATTATTTTGCCAGGGTTGAAAATCCACCCCTACTCTTTTTTTTTTTTTTTTTTGACCTGTCTCTTCAGAAACTTTGACATTCAAGCTGGTGTCCAGAATATCAGGCCCCCAGCAGCCTCTGAGGCAAGCCCAGAGGGGTGGCAAGGGCTGCTGTTGGCGGTGGGAGCTGTGCAAATGGCTGCAGCCTGGTGGCAGCCCCACACTCAGCAGCCCATCCTGGCTGCAGGTGCCAAGGCTGGTGCAGCGCGCGTGGAGAAATGTCCACACTGCCACGGACACGTCTGCGTGGCCGGGCACGGACCTTTCTGCTGCCGAGCAGCATGTGCCCGGGCAAGAAGGTCTCCAGACTGCTGTAGCCACCCCACAGGTAGCTATTTCCACCTGCCAATATTGAAACATTTTTTTAAAAAAAGATTAAATTATCGGGGTTCTTTAAAATCACTATAGACTACAAAATAGATGGTATACCAGATTAAGTACATATTGTTTAATGCCATGTATCCTACTTAAATACTGAGATCATAGTGGATTCTTCTAGCTAAGAATGCTATCAGCTTCTTTATATGCGCTAATTACTAGCCCCCCCCCCTTTTTTTTTTTGAATTCTGCATATAAACGAGGACTTTATTTCACCCAAGGACTTTATTTCACCCAAATGTCAAGTTAAACAGTTTTTAATTATTTATTTTAATCATGGGACACAGGAGACTAAAAATCCACTAAAATGGCCAGGCAGACTCTCCCTTTAAATAAATTATCTCTATGTCTTAAGCAAATGATTTCTACTCCTCACAATTAAATAGTCTAAGATTTTTGGAGGGGGGTTCTGGCTTCAAATCCAAAGCTGAAGAATTTCAGTGGCTGAATGTCAGCCAATATCTTCATGGTCATCTCGGCACTAATCCCTGACTATTGCTCTGTAAACAACTAGTGGCTAACAGAAAGTTTTCTTAACGCCCTCAGACTATCACAGGAATAGTCACGATTATTCTCTAATTCCCACCCATCTGAAAACTCTTTAAAGCACCATTTAGTGACATGACTAATCAGCAATCAAGTGAAGGAGAGATCCCAAGAGAGGTCGGAAAAGAGGTAGGATTTTTATAGGAGTGGATGACTTTCTCTGGAAAAGTCACCCCACTTCTAGGGTGCTGACGTTAAGGTTAATGTAATCACGGTTCCTTTGTAGCATTTCAGCTGCAGATTTAACATAGCACCATTCACTGTATATACTATTACACTTCCTTTTTAAAGGTATTAAATGACCAGACATAGGAAACATAGGAATATATTACCTGGTAAAGTTAAATTCCATCTCAAAGGAAAAGGGCGGAAGCATGTCTGAGGACAATGAGGTATCCGAAAGAGGTGGAATCATTTCTTCCATTGATGATGAAGCATTTTCATTGAGATATTGTCTTAATGAAGGTTCCTAAGAAAAGAAGGACATTCAAATATATTTATCTGAATCATGTATAGTCAGCTGAGAAGGAATTTCTGCCTGACTGAGGCACTTTGGTTCTAAAATTCTCCTGACTGGTAGAGGGGCAACTAATAGCTGGTAAATGCGGATCCACTTCTGCACCTACAAGCAGCTTTCGGAAAAACAACACATTAAAAAAAAATCTTTCAAAGTTAGTGTTTCCCCCTCAGCTTTTCTTGTAGATGAGGTAAGCACGAAAACCTGTTCAGCTTCAATACAGAGACAGGGAAAAAACTTCCGCACCTCCATAGGGCACCCAGGTTCAAACACTCCCGACAAACTTTCAAACAAGGAGCGACATTTAAAGGAGGGGTTTGTTTATCAGCACACAACCAATGTAAGCAACTAAAACCCCTCTAGTTCTGCTGTGTGGAAACTGGGCTGCACAACAAGCAGGGCTCCAGGGCAGGGCTCCCCGGAAGAGCAGAGTTTGGGTCTGTATCCGATGGGCCCTCCCTCGCCCCGGCAGTGTGGAACATCCCGTTGGGAAGAGCCCTGCCTGGGAGGAACGCGGCGGGGTGGCAGATTTTGAAAGATGCATTAAAATCAACGAGCTTTTCCACCTGAAATTTTTCACTTAGGAGTGGTAACAGCGCGGGGATGTAGACAGCACAGACATGTAACCCCCTTTAGAACTGTGCAAGCTGGTGATTCCCAAGGTTTTGCCCTTAGGTTGTTTAAAAAATAATAATAACAAAAAATCTTTAACCATTTTGGGCTATGCAAATGGCTGACGTAATTAAGTACAAAGTAAACATGATTTCTAAGCACTGCTTTGCTTTAAAAGCCCCCCCAATGGTAACTCTACACTTTTCCCTGGAGCGTGTGTCACACCTAACTCCCATTGCCCACTGGAAAGCAGTTACAGATAAAACACTCCATGTCAAACATTATTTTTGATGTACATAAGCCATTAAAATGATAAAAACTCTCCCTGTAAGTGTCACCTTGGTTATCTTAAAAGGTTTCTAAGGTCTTTTCAGGATGATTACTTTTTTTTTATTATTTTTTTCCCCCCCGAGGAATGAAGCTAACCAAAGCAAGCTGTGATCAGGAAGCAAATTACACTGAATTACGGTACTCAGACCTGCTTTGGAGCACTTCCTGCCGCTGCAGGCAGCTCAGGGACTGCCTATCAGCAGGGATCAGTTCAGGCTGCCTGGAGCTGCCCTCCTTGCGCAGCAAAAATGCATCAGTTTGGGTGATGCTGATGCCCTCTGCACCAGGCGGATGCAGAGCAGGGGCTTTTCTAGCTGCAGCGGCTCAAGCCCTGTGGAAACTTCCTTTAAAGGCTTTGCTTTCCCTCACAGGCAGCCCTGCCCCGGGGTACCACAGCCAGAGGGGGCGGGTGAGGGGCTGCCCTGGGGCCGCCACGGCCCCTCTGCGTGCTCCGGGCCGCCCTCCTGCAGCCACCCGCGCCCTCTGCCACGCTCACTCCCTGCTCCTCCGCTCTCGGTGCCGGCTCCTCCATGGCACCATCCGAGGCGGCGGCAGCAGCGGGCCCGGGTGGGCCCAGGCGTGAGGGCTGCCGTGCGGTGGGGGGAGCTCATGGTTGGCCTGTACGTCCTGAGTGCTCCCCAAGAGTCACTTCTGGATTCATAGGTGAGAGGGACACGAGCATGTCCTGATGTCCCTCCACAAGGAAAACATATCCTTTTTGCCCAAGGCAACATATGGCACCGCACACCTAAAAAGTCACAGAAAGTCCAAAAAAGAGCTGCAGTCCCAACCACTCACAACTCACTCCTTGCCTCCAGAGGTTAAAGCTTTGCAGGTGAGAGCTGGCAACCAGGCACCTATAGAGGAATGGTTAGACAGCTGGGGCCATGCTCTCCCGGAGGACCTGTACAACCCAGGCCTTCAGGTGGAGACTTGCCCCTAACCTTTCCTTGATCCGGTAACAAGAGGGAATTAGGCTGCCTAAAGAAGTAAACCGGATGCCTAGGCAACCGCAAATTGGGTTGTAATCCAACTGTTGTAATCCAAGGCACGGAAACATAACGCCAGCCAATGATACGTATACACGAACATGGGCTGTAGCCAATAGGGAGCTGTTTGAGGCGCGTGCACACCACGTGGGCGAGGTTAAACTGTATAAAAGTGCTGTTATTGAGTTAAATAAACGAGTAAGATTCTTAACTCACATTGAGTGTACATCTTGACTCCAGCTGACTTCCAACATCTGGCACTCGAACAGAGACACTGGAACTATGCTTTAATGCAGCTTGCCTAAGCACTGAGAACCCTTGAATCTGCATCCCGAGGACATGGGCCAAGGAGACAGACGAAGGGTTGGAAGTCAGAGGCAGAAGGTCGGCCCAGATAGAGCACGCAAAAGGCACAGACCTACTGTGGTAAGACTGCCGAGAAAGGAAAAGAGAAGGGCGAGACAATGTATCGAGAGGCGGCACTCACTTTGCTGGGGCAAATTCTCGCTAAGCGAGAGGCCAGCGTGAGTATGAAGAAGCTTTATGAGCTATGCAAATGGGCACGAGACAAGGGACACTTGCAAAGCCCCAAGCTCCTCCAACATATTCTCTCTAAGAGATGAATTAAGTATGATGAACAGACCCTCTGCAAGCTTTCAATCTGGTGCAGAGAGAATGGGTTCAAAGCCAAGCCCCACCTAGTATTCGATGTGGAAACATGGGAAGACGTGGGGCGGCAGCTTTGGGATCGCATCACCAGCGAGGATAAAAATGTGAGAGACCTGACGACTACATGGAAGTTGGTCTTGTCTATCCTATCGAGCACTTCAGGCACAGGGCCACCGTGGCATTGGAAGATGCTGGTGTTTGAGGAGCAACTTGCGCCTGCTCCATCCGCGCCTCCATTGCCGGACCCTCCACCCGAGAATGAAGAACGGCCTGGCTGGGCCAAAGGCTTACTGGATCATCTTGAGACGCTTAAAAAGGGGACTGAGAGCGGAGGGGAAGCGGATATGGTAAAAGAAACTTGCTTTGATATGGGAGAAACAAGTGAGTGGGGAGTCATACATGTCATTCCTTGATCGCTTAAAGGAAGCCTTAGTGGGTGTCTCCCTGACACCTCAGGCAAGGGAGGCTATATTTATGTAATGAATATGTCATGCTCTTAAAGCAGATTGTTAGTTATACCCAAGTTAAGAGTTGTTGGCTTTGTGGAACAGGAGACCAATGTGACAACTTGTTAAGTGGATGGGGAATTTCAGGATGGTTCCAATTGTTAATCCGAAGTGCAGGGATGGTGGTGTTGATATTGTGTTTTGTTGATGTTGTGTTAATTGTATCTTGCTTGTTGAAATGTATGTCTAATACGATTGAAAAGGCCTTAGGGAAGGGTTGGCTGGCTGAAGAACAAAAAGGGGACAGGGTTACTGTAGGTCATGAGCTGCAGAAAAGAGGAAGCAGCAAGGAACGAAACTGAAAGCAAGTTTGGGGAGGTGTGGCTTATGTACAGGCCAATCAAATAAACGCGTGAGCGGCTAGCAACAACCAATCCCGTGCGTCACATTGCGCAAAGACAGCTGTGTGTAACCAATCACAAGCGGCGGAGCGGCAGGGAGCAGCCTGCGGCCCGTGTCTGCTGGGCCAGGCCAAGGGCTGGGCCTGTGGTCTAGCGGGGATGGCAGAGCAGAGTGGGGGCACTGTGGTGGGGGGAATGGGGCCTTGCTGCCCTTTGGGCTGTGCTCCCAGGGGTTGGGGGCTTGCCTGTGCTGCAGGCCAGGCAGCCCTTGGCCCTGGAGGCTGCAGTGGGTTGGTCTCCTAAGCACGTCGATGTGCGCTCTCTCTCTGTGGCAGTCATCGGCCAGAAGGTGAACTTGGCAGCCCGGCTGATGGAGTGCTATCCTGGAGGGAGCCTTCCCTATGTCCTTGCTTTCCCTAGGGGATGCAGTGCTAGTGCTGTGGCGAGTAAATGAAGCCCAGGTGAGCGACACCATCAGCTTGGTGCTGAGGTGTAGCCAGCGGATCCAGCAGATGTACAGGGTGCGGAAGACAGATGTGGGCCTGAAGCTGCGCCTCAAGATAGGTATGGGGAGTGCTGGGTTGGCTGCAGTGGGCGCAGAGGCGTGCGTGGGGCTGTGCAGAGCCCCAGGGCACTTTGCAGCGTTGGGGAGAGGTGCTGATCCCTCCCTGCTCGGGCGGCTGCAAGTCTTTGCTGTGGGAGGCCCCTGTATGTTCTCAGGCAGCCATTTAGGAGCTGCCTGCATGCAAAACATGCAGAGAGTGAGCACAAGTGCCAGTGTGCTGAGGCCATGGTGGAGTTTCCAATGGAGCCTGGGAAGAGTCCAACTGTGGGGGGCTGGGGAGGTGCAAAGGCTGTGTGCCTCAGCTCTGCCTGTCTCTCCCCAACAGGGATCTCCGCAGGGCACATGTCCTATGTGACTGTGGGAGATGGAAAGGAGAGGCGCTTCCTGATCCTTGGCCAGGCTGTGGATGACGTTTGGCAGGCCCAACATGATGCCAATGTGAGTGACATTATCCTGTCAGCCCGCTGCTGGGAGCTCTGTGACCTGAGCAGGATCAGGACAAGGAGACTTGATGGATGTGCAGTGAAGGTGGGTGGGATGGCCTCTAGAGCAATTTGGAGGCCCTAGATGTGGGCCTGAGTTTGGAAGGTGTGAGAAGGCTGAGGAGATGAAGGTGGACGGAGTGGCAGGTGTTGATGTAGATGGGGAGCTGTAGCTATTGCCCTTCTGTCCCAGGGATAGCACTGGACTCTGCTTACTGGGTTTGAGAATGGGGTCGGGGCACCTGGAAGGCTTTGGCCTTTGTCCTCTGTGGGTCATGGAGCTGTTCTTGAGCCCTTTTTGTTCTCTGTGCCTTTAGGCTACAGGCATGGACCAGGTGTCTGAGGGTGAATATGAAGACATCTTGCCCCAAGTGAAATGAGGCCGGCTGAACTCCTCTGTGCCTCAACGGGCAGGTAAGGGCCAACTCTGTGCTCTTCTGAGGTCACCCAGAAAGATAGGGGTGGCCTTCTCCAGGGGCCAGCGAGGAATGCCCTGTGCCCTCTCTCGCTTGCGCTTAGTGCTCATGCCTGTGAGCTTCATCCAGGGGCTGGCTGCTCCTTCCTCCTAGAAGGGGGCTGCTCTGGCTGAGCACCTGCAAGAGGAACAGAGATGCCAGTGGAGAAGAATTGTTTTCCCTGCGTTCCCGTGCCAGCCCCTGCTTCCCAGCACCCTCCTAGGCAGGCTCATGGCACCATGGCACCCGTGACCACGTGGCTCTTCCTCCCTTAGGCATCCTGAGGCCTGCTGTAACCCTACCCCCTTATAATGTTCTGGGGAAGCAGCTGCACAAGTACATCCCAGCAACTGTTGTGCGGAAGGTAAGCCTGAGCTGCTGGGAGATGCATTTTGGGATGGGAGGAGGGCTTGTGCACTGCACAGAGGGAGTTCTCGAGAAAGCAGGCAAAGAAAAGGCTGGCTTAGAGAGAGCCTGGGGCTATTGGGCACTGAGTGGCCCATGCCAGGAGCCTGCCCGCCTGGTGCTCCTGCAGAGAGAGGTGGGTGGTGGGAGGTGGATTTCCCTCTGCGTTTTCCAGTGCTACGGCTCTGGACATGCCTGTGGGCTAAGAAGGAGCTTCCCCTGGATTCCTAAGAGCATCACTGAGGGTGGCCTGTTGTGTCCATACCTGTAGCAAGGTGGTGTGTTCCTGGCAGTCATTTCTCTGCTTAGTGATTCATTGCAGGATTGTGTTGCTTGTGCTGATGCTGGCTTTGCCCAGAGGGGAGGATTTATTCCTTGCTCTGACAGCACCTGCTCCTGCCCAGCCGTGCGCTCTGCCCTGGTCACTGCTGCAGGCAGCGGGGCCTCAGGCAGAGGCGGCTGCTGAAACTCTCCTGCTCTTGTCCTCCAGATCAATGATGGACAGACGCTGGACTGCTTATCTGAGCTGCGTCCGGTCAGCTGCCTCTTTGTCAAGCTGCACTTTGCAAGGGACGTCAGCTTAGAGCACATGTGCAAGGGGATCCAGGACAGCAGCGTCATTATATCGGATATCATCTGTCCTTACAAGGGCAAGATCAACAAAATCTGCCTGTTTGACAAAGTGAGTGTGGGGGAGCCGTGCACCCCACAAAAGTGTGGGCAGCGAAGCAAAGGGAAGTGGCTCTGTGTCTTGAGCAGTGGGCAAAAGCAAAGCAGCTCTGCCTTGGTGCTGGGATCAGCAGCCTTTTGCTTGAGGCTGCTCTGAAGCTCCACTGGGCTCCACGGAGCCTGGAATCACTTGGAAAGAGCCGATTGCTGTCGCCCTTGTCTCAAGGTGCGCTGCCTCCATCCTTGGCAGGGCTGCACGCTGCTGTGTGTGTTTGGACTCCCTGGAGACAAGGTGCCCAGCAAGAGCATCCACGCCTTGGAAAGTGCTCTCCGAATCTCCAAGGCGTGCGTCTCGAGGTTCACGAAGATCGAGTGAGTGGGCAGGCGTGAAGGGAGGCGGGCAGGCATGAAGGGAGGTGGGCAGGCGGCAGGGCTGTGCCCGGACCCTGCTGAATCCCTGTCCCTCTCTGTGTGTGCCAGGGTGGTGTCCGTTGGGGTCACGAACGGGACGGTGTTCTGTGGAGTCGTCGGCCACCGCGTGAGGCACGAGTACACAGGTAGGACTGGGTCACCCGAGGAGCGTGCGCCTGGGGGCTCTGTGCAGGCAGAGCCGCGCGCCAAAGGAAGCGGCGGAGCGGCAGGGAGCAGCCTGTGGCCCGTGTCTGCTGGGCCAGGCCTAGGGCTGGGCCTGTGGTCTAGCGGGGATGGCAGAGCAGAGCGGGGGCACTGTGGTGGGGGGAATGGGGCCTTGCTGCCCTTTGGGCTGTGCTCCCAGGGGTCGGGGGCTTGCCTGTGCTGCAGGCCAGGCAGCCCTTGGCCCTGGAGGCTGCAGGGGGTTGGTCTCCTAAGCACGTCGATTTGCGCTCTCTCTCTGTGGCAGTCATCGGCCAGAAGGTGAACTTGGCAGCCCGGCTGATGGAGTGCTATCCTGGGGTAGTGTCATGCGACACAGCGACCTACGCTGCCTCTCAGCTGCCCCATAGCTGCTTCAAGGAGCTGCCCGAGGTGAAGATGAAGGGCGTTGTTGATCCTGGCCCCATCCATCAATATCTGGGCATCTCGGAGGAGCTGTGAGTGTCCTTGTTGAGCAGGCTGCTTGGGGGCACGTGGAGCCATGGGTCAACTCTTGGTCAGCACAGAGCAGCTGTGCAGAAAGAGAGCAAGCTGGGCCCTGCCTGGGCCTCCGTCCCTGGGGTTGAGAACATGGAAAGCCAGGGCAAGGCTCTGCTTTTGGCCTGCCTACCCATGGGTCTCCTGCTCTTAGGAGACTAGGAGTGATGCCGTAGGGATGGAGAAGGCTGGTGGGTGTCTGTAGGCACACAGGGCCTTGCAGCCCCTCTCCAGGTAGCAGGTGCTTTCCGCCTGTTGTGCTTGCTGCATTTGAATGTTATCCTGGCTTGAACAGATAGTTTTTTTTTCTTGTTCGTCTTCACCTTTGCAGCATCTGCTGTAAGGCCCTGCTTCTCCAAGTTGCTCCTTGTGAGCAAAGTCCAGGGAAGCAGTTGGCAGGAACAACTGCTGGAGTGTGGGCAGCACACGAGGCCACTGCAAAGAAGAGTGGGCACCCAAGGGCACACCCACAGCTCCATGCGTGACACTACACCCTCCAGCTTCTGCCTACTGAATTGACTTTATTTTTTCTCTTTCTCCTGCTAGCATGTTTGGCATGGAGCTCAAAAAGGAGAGGCCCAAGAATTCCCCCTTGCTCGGTAGGTAGAGAACACCTTGGTCTCCTGAACGCCCATCTCCTGCCCTTGAGACCAGCTAGTCCCACAGAGGAAATGGGGAGGCAGGGAGGGAGGGCAGGTGCCATGATGGCAAGAGGGAAGGGTGCCAATGGTTCTTTGCTTTTGAGCTTGCTGCAACTGCCTGCTCTCTTGCTTGCCTTTGCAGGCCGGGAGGAGATTGCCCTCTTTCGAAGCTATGTGCAAGGCTACGTGGCTAGGAAGGAAAGCTGCATCCTGGCACTTGAGGGCATGAAAGGCTCTGGAAAGAGCCATTTACTCGCTGAGCTTGCCAATTTAAGTCGGGCTGCTGGGCACAGGTGAGTGCTGTTGAGCAGTGTGGGTGCATTGCCTCCCCTGCCTTCCTACTGATACTCACAGGATCCTCAAGGTCCCCTGCCAGTGTGCCTGGCCCTTGGGCTCTAGCAGCCCTCATAAGGCAACGTCTCCATGCGCCTGGGAGCAGAGCAGCCGCGTGCTCCCCTCCTAGGTCTAGAGGCCTTCTGCAGCCCCTGCTGTTGAGCTTTGGGCCAGGCACAAAGCGAAGTAGAGCCTGAGCCCATGGCATTTCCTGCAGCTGCAGATTGAAGGGAAGAAGCCCAAGTGGCCTGCCTGACAAATGCTGCAAGCACTGAGGGGCTGGCCTGGGGCTGTATGTCCAGAGTGCCCTTGTTCTCAGCCCCACATTGTGCCTCTCCCTAAGAGTGTTGCTTTAGAGGTCTGGGACTCTTGGGGGCCTGTCTGAATCTCGGTGCCTTTTGCTTTTGCACGGCAGGGTAGTGGCTGTGGAGCTGACGGAGCTCAGCCTGAAGCAGGACTACTCCGTCGTACGAGTGATGCTGGCCATGGCAATGGGTCTGCAGGCCTGCAAATCCTGCAGCGCCAGGCAACTCGTACTGCAGGAGAATGTGGAAGAGTGGCTGGCTGATCAGGGACATCTTGGGATACACAACCCGTGCCTTGTCAAGTAATGTACAGGGGTGTGGCAATGACCTGTGCTTGACCAAGGTGAAATAAGGAAGCTGCTGTTTCTAAGCAAGCAACTTGCTGAAACTTGCCCGTACCGGTTAAGGAAGGAGGCTTGTGATTGGGCCATGCAAATGCAGCCTAGCAATCTGCTAAGCAACAGCCAACAGCCAATCCTGTCAGCTTGGGAAAGCCCCTGGATACCTGTAGGGTATAAATGTTCACATACCGGAGTTAATAAACGGAGCAAGATGGAAAACTCACACTGAGTCTGTATCTTGTAATCCAGGTCGATCTCCTTCAGGAGAAGCTCAAAGGAGTCCTGGAAGAGAGCAGCTACTGCCTCCTCAATGCCCCTTTCCTGGTGAAGGTGAGAGCGAGAGCCCTCTCTGGCCAGGGCCAAGGTCTGCTTGTGAGACGTCCCACGGCAGTGGTAATTTGGCTGCTCTCCTAGGCAGTGGCCTTAGCTTCTGGTGGAAGAGCCAGGGGATAGCACACAGCTGGTGTAGTCCCAGCGTGCAGCTCCCTGTTTGGAGTGAGTTCAAGTGCCAGGCTGCTGCTGGCAGTTCAGCGGCCTGGAAAGGCCATTGCAGAGAGGCTCTGAGATGGGGCTTATGAGCTACTGCTGAGCTCGCCACTGCCTGAGTGCTCTACCCCATCCCAGAATACCCACTGTGAGGAAACAAGCTCTTCTCCTCTTGCCACCCTCTGCCTTCCTCCCTCACCTCCAACACACTGGCTAGAAGCCCTCTGCCAGAGAGCCTCAGCAGGAGCTCTTCTCTAGGCTCAAGCTGGCGTCCACACTGTCTCCTCCCCATTGTGTGGAGGAGAGCTAAGAGGCTGAGGGCAGCACCGTTTTGTTCGGTTGGGCTTGCGTGCTGGGTTGTCTTGCTGAAATGCCCTGAAAGGCTGTTTCTCTGTTCCTGTGCTTTTTGGCCAGTTCCCCGTCTCAGAGAAGGTTTCACAGATGAGCGGCGCTCAAAGGGCAGTAGAAGAGGAGCTGGCTTTTAAGAAAGTACTGCAGAAGGTGAGCAATTCTCTCCCTCATGGACCAGAGAAGGAAAGCAAGCCAACAGGTTGAGGGTTCTGCAGCAGAGTGCTGGGAGGTGGCAGGAGGATGATGTACTGGAGTCATTGCCCATCAGAGGCTAAACGTCCCGTGCCAACCCCCGGGTAACTTTCCTCCTGTCAAGACAGAGGACTCGTAGTCAGGAGGAGGAATGGAGTCTTTCTGCACCCCTTTGTCCGAGAGACCTTCAAGGCTCAGAGAAAGAAAGAGTTGGGGAGATACTGAACCGCTAAGTAGCTAGGGAGAGGAAAGAGGCTGCAGAGCGTTCTCTGTCTGGAGAGGGGCTGGCCGAAGTCCCTCCCAGTGACGATGTGTGAGAATTGCTCAGAATCCACCCTGGAAACCTGTTTGTTTCAGACTTTTGAAGACAACATCCTCTTTCTCGTTGACAACGCACACCACATCGACTCTTCCTCCTGGGCTGTTACGTCACAAGTGCTCAGAGACGTCCCAAGCTTTATGGTCATGGGCTTTGCTCCTGGTCCCTGCAGAGGACAGAGGCTCTGCAAAGCTGCAGCAGACGTCATGAAGTTGCAGCAAACAACCAATATTCATCTGGAGGAGCTGAGCCCTGCAGCAGTCGTGCAGAAAGCCTGCCAGTACCTCGGAGTGGTCAGTGTGCCCCATGACCTAGAGATGTAAGTGGCAGGCAGGGCTGCTGAGCTCTGTTTTTTCTGTGGCTTTCAGCAAGCGCTGTGTCTTCAGGACAGCTCACGTGCCAAAGGCAGGGGGAGTCGCGGCTGGTGAAGAGGCTGCTCTGAGGAGGGTCCTGCCTTCCTTTGCCTGTGTCACTCCCAGCTGCATCTGCTCCTTTCCAGGTTCCTGATGCAGAGAAGCAGTGGGATGCCCTACTACGGTGAGGAACTGCTGCGCTACCTCCACGAGCACAACATGCTCTTGCTCCATCCACTACGGAAGGATGATGGAACAGAGGCCAAGTGGGAGACCCTCTTCAATAAGCACCTTTGTGGCTGACTGCCTAGTTGGTGTGGTCCATCTTCCACCACCCCTTCTTGTCATTGTGTTCCCCTGTGAGTTTGGCGTGGCCAGATGGAGCAGCAGTCCAGAGCCTGATCTCCATCAGGTGTGGATTCCTGTGTGCCTTGCTGCTGCAATAGGCCAAGCACATGCTGGGGACTGGGGTGGCTTTGTGAGGGCCAGCAGCAATGCAGATTTGGAAGAAAATGACAAACAGGGAGAAGAGGTGCTCCCTGGCACTAAGCTAAGCCCTGCTGTGGTCAGGAATGAGCATGAGCTGAGGTGGTTCATACCTGGAGCAGTGCTGCGAGTCCCGTGGCTGCAGTTTCCCTTGTCTGCAGCCCTGCAGCCAAACATGGCAGGATTCATCCTGCTGCCGCGAGGCCCCAGCTGCTCTAAGCCCTGCTGGGGGTGAATGTGAAAGAGAGGAGGATGGAGGGAGGGAAGATCAGTAATGCTCTCAAGCTCAGGCTGTGGGGCGAAGGGTCTCCCTCGTGATAACCGCTTTATCCTGCTCTCTTGCTCCGCTCAGCTTCTGTGATGGAGGCTCCTTGTGTCGGCCCATCCAGAAGGTCCAGCATGCGCCAGGACTGCAGGGTGTGCACCATCAAAGCTGATGTGAACCTGCAGCACACTGTGCTTCCGCCCACCCTGAAAGGTGAGGGGCTGAGCCCTGCTGTACCTGCAGCATTCGCTCGGGGGTTTCTGCTTTCCCCAGACCCTGCTCCGTGTGATTGCACGGGAGATGCGCCATGTTCAAGATGTGTGCCCTGCATTGCCCTTGCCCAATGGGTTCGGTCCCAAGGAAGCAAGGCTAAATGCCAGCGCTTCCTGCGTTAAAGAGAATGAGGCCTCGCTGGCCTCAGCCTGGGGAGAGGGCAAGAGACAGATGTGTGTCCTGTTTTTGTCAGGGATTGCACTGACTGAGCTGGACAGCATGAATTTCTCGGAACGGATGGTTCTGAAGTGTGCAGCCATCATTGGGTCGATGTTCACCACAGAGCTGCTGTTCCACATCCTTCCCAAGTGGACCAGGGCCAACATGAACCAGATACTGACCATCTTGGTGAAAAGCAACATCTTGAGGTGGCAGAATGCCAAAACGGTGGCAGAAGACAGCAGTGTTTCCCTCAAGTGGTCTGCCAGAACTCAGGAGGAAGAGAAAGGCAAGTGGTGTTAAGAGGAGCCCGGGAGCACCATGGGCTTCTGCTGCTCTTGGAACTGCTCCTGCTGGTGCTCCCCAGGGCCCTGTGCACTGACCCTGTGGCCGTGTGTTATGGCCAGGGCAGCCTCACCGTTGGGGGTGGGCTGGGATTGGGAGTGTAGTAGGTAGGGACTGCCCTTCAGAGACTGCAAAGCAGGAGCTGGCTGTGGCTTCCTTGTGCTGCCGGTTGCAGTGCCTCTGACTGCTCTCTTGTTAGGAGGCAGAGCAGAGCAGTCATGCTAGTCTCAGTGAGCCAAGCGGGCCCTTTTGCTCAAGTGCGATGAGGCTCTGAGTGCAGGAGCGCTGCTTTCCTGCCAAGGATCGCCGCCGAGGGCTCCCCATCCTTCATGCTGTGGGATGGCCCTGAGCTGTGATGGCCCCAGCTGTGATGGCTGTGATGGCCCTGAGCTGTGGCCCCAGCTCTGGCTGTTGAAGCGCCCCGTTGCCTTTCAGAGGAGCAGCAGAGCGAGGAGCTGCAGGCCGACGTCCTGGCCTTCCGCGCGCCGCTGCTGCGGGAGGCCGCCTACGAGCTGTGGCCCAGGGCGCAGAGGGCGGCCATGCACCGCAAGTGTGCAGCCTTCCTGGAGGAGCAGGCGCACAAGTGCCAGTGCTGCGGCGGAGGGGACTTTGTGGCCTTCCACCGCTTGGCCGTCAGCAGCACCCAGGAGGGAGAGAGCTGGGACGACGATGCTGGCAAAGGCTGCTCTGCCAGCTGGACAAACACGGAGACCGTGGGGGATGAGCTCCCTGCCACTACAGGTATGCTGCCTGCGTGCTCTGCAGCCTGGGCCTTCCCACGGTGCTTGCACTATTCCTGGGGGTGCTCCTCTGTCTCCAGGCCTGTCTTCAGAAGCAATTCTCTGAAACCCAGGAGCGCTTTCAGTGCAGTGCAGATGCTTTCCCAAGAGAAGCTGAGTCCTCCCCCGAGCACAGCTGCACAGCTTGAGGCATGCTGTGCACAGAGCAGAGAGCATCTGTCCCCTTGAGCACCTTCCTGCCTTTCCCTGGAATCACCAGAGAGAAGCCCCTCTCCCGGCAGTGATGAGAGCCATGGAGTGCACCCTGCAGCCCAGCAGGTCAAGGTGCATTTCCTGGTGGGTGCGCTACCCTTGCCCAAAACATAACACACATGCAGAGAAGGGAGATCTTGGGGAAAAACGGCCAGGAAAAGAGGTGCCGTCCATGCCGTGGCTCTCCTTTCTTGCTGACAGAGTATGCAAGATGCAACTTGTGCCCCTTGAGAACTGAGGGGATATTTAACTCATGTGTGGTCGGTTCTATAGATATAGAAATATGGCTTCATGCCTGACATAAACTGACTTGGCCTGACTTAGGCTTAGGGCCTGGCGCTCGGAAGATCTCGTGATGTTACGGAAAGCAAAGGGTTAACAGAAATTAAGGCGAGTCGGCTGTCTTACTTTGAAGAATCAGTACCTAGCCATGTGGGGTGGCACTGTTGCTGATTGGTGGCAGAGCAAGCTTCCGCATTCGAAAGGAGTATAAATGTAGTGAGCAGTAAACAACAAATGGCACTCCAACCATATTGGTGTTACGGGGTTTGTCCCCTAGCGGGGTAGGATGGCCCCGGAGAGCCTGACCTCTGGGTGAACACGTTTTGTTGCTGGAGCCCGAAGATGGCTACTAGCTGAGACCGGAGACAGCGGCCGGCAACACTCATGCTTTGTTTGCAGATCCTGCAGGAGCCCAGCAGAATAAAATGAGCTTCTGGGATGAGACCTCACGGTGAGGAGAGCAGCATTTGATTATTAGTGGAAGTCAGCGGGCTCAGAGTCTCTGGGGGGGCAAGTGGAGTTCCCAGGTTTGCCTACTGGCTGTGACCCCAGCCGAGGAAAGGGCCGGCCTGCTGGGTGGGAGCTGGGATGCGATGGTTTGAGGAAGCCAGGGGGATCACAGTGAGGACTGTCCCGTTGTGGTGCAGCAGCCCTGGCATCCTAGGGCTTTCTGGCTGTAAGAGAGCCCTGCTGCAAGCTGGGCATTGCAGTGCTAGAATGCGAGTGCCAGGTGCGCTAGGACGTGCTCTTCCTCAAGGCAGGCAGAGCAGGGCAAGTGATGATAGCGTGTCTCCTCTTTCTCTGTGATCTTGTCTCCAAACAGAGCCATGGAACAGTTCATGGCCAAGACAGAGAAGACGGTGCCCAACAAGACCAAAGGGATGCCCGGTCCCGCCTGCTCCTGTGAATGCAAGGCCGCTGTGGAGTTGGTGCTCGTGCCCTTGGCTCACCACCATCTGGAAATGGGCAATGATGCCAGGGCAATATATTATCTGCTGGAAAGTGCAGCTGGCTACTTGCACGTCTCCAACAACTACCTGGTGAGCCGGCCTGCTTGCCAGAGCCCCCTGCACATGGAGTCCTCCCAGTTGCCTTGCCCTGGGCAAGCCCATTTCCCCCTTGAGAAAGGATAGGCCTCTGTGGCACCTGGGCATGAACAACTGTGCTCAGACCCAGGCTCTTCCTCCTGCTTGCCTCTCCTGTGGCAAGAGAAGCAGAACATTGGCACGAGGTGCACCTGCAAGGAGTGCTGTGCTGTGTGTGAGGGTGGGCGTTGCCGTGGTAGAGGTGACCCGTCCTCAGAGAGATGCGGGAGGCAAGCGGGTGGCAGTGGTGGGGCTTCGTGCAGGATCCGCACCGACGCTCACCTGCTCTCCGTGTGCTTGTCCAAAGGCCTTCACCAGCCTGAAGAAAGCCGAGGCCCTGAGGAGCTCCTTGAGTAAGGAAGGCAAGGGGCTGGCCAGCTTTGAAGAAGCCGCCTTCCTCAGCCTGAAAGGGGAGGTTAAGTGACAGGGAGGACCTGAGGGCTCTGCTGGGGGGAGGACTTGCACAGCCTCCTGGGGGCCCTGGGGCGGTTGTGGGGACATTCCTGGCATTCAGATGCAAGGGCAGCTGCTCTGCACAGTGTCTTCTGTGAGCCCTTTGCCCTCCAGCCAAAGGCAGTCAAGGCCGTTGGCCCTGAATCAGCCACAGCCTTGAAAGTTGGTGTGTCCTCAGTGGGAGCCCCTTGGGACTGTCCTTACAGCCCTTCTCCCATGCAGGTCTGCTACAATATGGGGTGCATGGACTTGGCAGAGAAGACCATCAGAAAGGCACTGAGCCTGCTGAAGAGGAAATTCCCAGTCACCTCGGCTGGTGTCTTCTTCAAGTCTCTGCTGGAGAAGTCGCCCCATGGCTCTTATAGGAAGAGCAGAGACTCCTCCACCCCTCAAGAAGCAGGGTAAGACCCTGACGGGAAAGGGAAGGCAAGAATGAGCCATTTCCGTGCTGGCCTGAGGCCCTTGACCCACAACTGCCTCAGCTTCACTGCAGAGCGTAGCTCTTAGCATGGGGAAAGGTGCAGAAGGCCCTGGAGGCCGATGGATGGTGGGGTGGCCTGTGCTGGGTGTTCGGGATGGTGTGGGTGAGAGCAGGGAGCTGTTAGCGGAGGTAGAGGCTGCAAAGGCAGTAGCCAGTGACCAGGCTGCCATGCAGCAGCCCTTTTGCTCCCTGCACCGTGGTGCCAGCACGTCCTTGTGAGCAGTCATCTTTCCCTGGTGCTGCTTCTTGCCCCGTCCCACAAGCCCTGCCTGCCTGAGCAGCCTCCTGTGCTCCCCGGCTGTCTCCGGCCTCCTCACTCAGCCCTGTGTGGCTCGTGGCTGGGCCCAGCAGCTTCTCTTGTGCAGCAGGAGGGAGAGACTCCCTTGGCTGTTCCGGCAGAGCCGCTGCCTTGCCCTCCTGCGGCAGCTCTTCAGCCAGCGGAACACGTCCAGCGGGCAGAGGCTCTCGCGCCTGGCAGCGCGCATGAAGCTCCGCACGGACATGGCGTTGGAGCACACGAGTCACGTAAGTGTCTGCTCTCTGCAGCAGCAGCAGACATGTTTCTGACAGAGCTCCTTTGCCCTGCTGGCAAGAAGAGGCCAAATGCCATGGGGATGGCTACATGGTTGAGCTTTTTTTTTGCAAGCCTCTAGGAGGCATGGGTGTTGTTGGTTTGGGTTGCTCCTCCCATGGGACTGGTTTCCTAATTGTAACCAGTTTCTGTACTGTGGGATTTCCTTGTGACCATTTATATAAACCTCTTCTTTAGAAGCGCCCTGTGGCCCTTGTCGTGACATGGCCACAATCAGAAGAGCATAAGAAGAGTTGGTCATCTGAGACCAACTCTTGGGTGAGAGGCTTGCGAGTAAAAGAGAAGAGGGAAAGTGCCCATTGGGTTCATGGCCTGTGTTCCCTAGGCCAGAGAATCCCCTTGGGGAGATCTAGTGTTTTGCACACTCGCCCCTTTGGACCATTTCAGATCCTGCAGTCCTACATGGAGCATGCGCAGCACTGCCAGGAGCTGGGCAGCCTGGATGAGTGGCTGCAGTACGGGTGGGCGGCCGTGCGGCTCAGCGCTGACGTGGAGCCTTTTGAAGGAGGGGTGCTCAGTGCTGCGGAAAGGGCCTAGGCCCTGTCCCATCTGAACCTCAGCCTGGGAAATCTGCACCTCTCTGTCACCGTCGGTAGGTAGTGCCCGCACTCCCTGTGAGAAGAGCTCTCTGCAGAGAGAGCCTGTGCGAGTCTGCTTCTGTCTTGCCAGGCTATCGCGCCATGAGCCTGAGCATGGAGCTGCAGAAGCCCGACCTGGACTCCAAGGTCCTCAACCCGCTCTTCACCGCGCTCTTTCTGCAGATGAGGTAATCCTGCTGCTGCACACCCTGCCCTTGCGTGATGTCAGGGTGTCACTGCAAAGGCCAATGGAGTTGGCAGAAAGAGCAAAGGAGGGAAAGGGCAGGAAGATGGGGAGTGGGAAGCATTTGGAGGTGCTGTCTTGGATGCCACACCAAGGAGGTGCTCCATGGAGTCTCGTTGTGTTCCTCCGCAGGTACCCAGAGTGTGCAGAAGTGCTCTCCAGGCTAGAGAAGCAGGTGGCTGGAGAGCACAGGATCGCTGGGCAGGCCTGCTTCTTCTCCTGCTGCCTCGACCTCCTGCTTTATGCTGGTAAGTGCTCAGTGAGGAGGTCTGCAGAGAGGCAGGAGGCTTGCAGAAATTGCTTTTCTCCTGATACAACACTGAGCCCAGAGGCTCCAAGCAATCCTTTGGCTCCTTCAGCAGCGTGCTTGCCCATTTGTCTCTGTGGGTGTCTGTCTCTCCTTCCCTCTCCTGCCTCCTCTCTCTTTTTCTGCATTGTCTACAGGTGATCTCAGAGTAAGCTCAAAATGCTTGCAATTCCCATCTTTGCTTGCTGTGTTTTGGGAGGTTCCCCCTTCTGAAAGCTCGTCTCAGGCTCCCTCTGCTCTGGCTCCTGCGGAAGCGGGCACAGTTGTGCTCGTGTGTGCCTGACCAGGAGGTCCCTTAGAGCCCATGCACTGCAGTCACTCTCGTTTGCTGATCAATGGCAGTAGCTCTTGGTTGGTGCTAGCAAGCTGCTCCTTAAAAGGACACTGATGTGAAGATTGAATAGCCCTGAGGAGCTGGGGGAGAGCTCCAGGCCTTGCATCGCTCCTCTTTTAGTTTTTGCTTGCCCTCTGAGTGCTTCCCAGTCCTAAAATGGGCCAGCTGTGCTTGAGCTTTCTCTTGCTGTGAATGCCTGAGGAAAAGCAAGACAGCAGAGGGCAGTGCTGCTTCTCTGAGATATGTTTGTATTACACAGGCTGGGAGTACAAGTCATTTGAGGAGTGCTGGAGATTCATAGAGAAGAATAAAGACAACTGCACCCTCAAGTCTCAGAATAGCATCGTGCTGCGGCTGTACTCGTCCCTGGCTCTTTGGTACGTTACACACTTGCTCTGAGTGGAGTGGCAAGAGGCCCCCAGCAGTGAGTGATTCTCGTGGGGGAGGTGGGAGCTGTGGGTTTTTCATGGCCCTTGTCCTGTGTCCAACAAGGCGGCTGTCCCTGGAGATGAAAAGGACTAGTGGGGAGAGGCTTTGCACTGGGAGCAAGATGGCCGGGAGAGAGCCCAGAAGAGAGCCCAATTCCTGCTTGTCTCTACACAATGTGTGCCTGTTTCTCTGTAGGTTTGCGAGGCTTGGGCAGTGGGACAGCTTCCAGCAGCCCTTTGAAAAGGCCAAGCGGCTGCTGAAGAGAGCCAACAGCTCCTTTTTGGCTACCCAAGCCCGCACGCGGATGCTGGAGTGCTACACCCTGGTGCTGAAGAATGACCTGGAGCACAGCTTGTCGAGGGCCCATGAGATCAGCCGAGGGGCTCTAAGGGTGAGGGACGAGGAGGAAGGGCATGTGCTGTGAGGGGGTGCAGGGAAAGCTGCCGTGGCCTAACAAGGCCAGGTGGAAGCAGCTGTGATGGGATGGAGCCAGGGCACAGGCAGAGCAGAGTGGCTTAAGAGAAGACCATGGCAAAAGCCTCCTGCTGTAATGCCTGCTCTAAAGGAGAGCTTGTGGCTCCGCAGAGCTTTGTGCACTTTGCCTGCCTTGCCAGCTGTGCACTCCTGGTCGCTTTGTGGCTGCTTTTCTCCTTGGGGAACAGGTGCTGCAGTGGAGCTCGTTGCCTTATCCTGACGTTCCTCTCCCTTGTTCTCTTGGTAGCTTGCAGAAGAGGTTCTCTGTTGCTGCTTTGCATGCCCCCTCTTCTACCCCAGAGTCCAACACCTGAGAGCCTACCTTTTCCATGTGCTGGGGAACAAAGCAGAGAGCCTTGCATGCCTCAACCAGGCCCTCCAAGCCTCTAAGGTGCATGGCAACCTTCTGGAGAAGACATGGCTGGAGATGAGCACCGTAAGTTGATGTTCCTTGCCTTTGAGTTGCTTCCTGGGCAGAGGAGCAGCATGCCCTAGGAGAATGTGGCACCAAGAGCACTGCAGCAGGTGGATGTAGGGCCGGCCCCCAGAGAGCCTCAAGAGCAGGCTCTGACAGCCCTTGGGGAGCCCCTCAGCAGGAGGGCAGCGGCAGCTGCGCTGTGTCTCATGCAGGCAGGGCTGGAAGGGCACCTGAGGAAGCAGCAGGCACTGCAGCTGCTCCTCTGCGGCATCTCTGCTGCGCTGAGGAGAGGTGAAGCTGAATCTTTGCCTCTCCCTTAAGGCAGCTGTGGGAGCCCAGCAGTCTTCATTTGCTTTCCCTCTCCTTGCCCTCCCTCTTGGGCTTTTGCAGTATGGCAAGAGGGTTGGGGGATGGAACAAGCTCCCGCGAGAGGCTGTGCTTCCTTTTCCAGACAGCAATTAGAGCTCCGGGGTTCTCCTCAGCTATCACTTTTTTTATTTTTCCTTAGGAGTTGTGGTTCGGTGAACAGGGCCCCGTGGAAGATCTGTGGCTGAAGACAGCACCCCATTTTCCGCATCTACTTGAAGCAGAGCTAGAAGAGTGCAGCTGCAGGTACCTGCTGAAGCTGCCCACACTGCAGCATGAGGATGCGTTCTGAAAAAATAAATAATTAAACCATGCCGTTGTCTCTGTGGTCTGTGGCTCCAGGCAGAACACTGAAAGAGGACACTGAAGGTGTGCAAGGAGCGTCTGGGGCCTGGGTGGTTTATGGAGAAAGCTAGGTGGTGGGGAAGCCATCACTGAAACTTGGAGTCTTTAAGAGAACCAAGAACGGCTGTAAAGCAGTTCAAAGTATTGTCCCCCCCCGTCACTGCCTCTGTCCAAATGAGCATTGGGAAAAAGGCACCACAAAGCGGGTGGGCTCTGAGGGCTGCCTGCCTGTGTGGTGTGGATGCTCACACATCAAAGACATCCGTACATCATTGTACGAAAGGCCCCATGGAAGGCCCCAAATAGCCTGCAGCCGTGCGGTTTTGTACTCTAAGCGCGAGGCTACTGTCTGGGACAGTTGACTTCAAGGTGACACCCTGGAGAGCTGGCTTTTTCAGATTTTCTTTTGGGCAAGAAATCTGTAATAAACTGCTCCCAAGTAGAGGAATGCTGCTCCAAGAAGAAACAGGGAAGCCTTCCGAGTGTGGGCACAATCCTATGTGTTGTACTCCACGTAACCTAGCTGTGAAGTGGAGAAGCCGCTGGCTTTCTATGCTAAAGAAGGATGGCCAAGAAGCAGGAAAAAAGGGCACAGTCCTGCAGCAAATGATGTGCATGGTGTTGCAGATAGGGTCCGGCGGCCGGAAGATATCGTGCTGTACAGAAAGATAGGGCCCCTAATAGCCAATAGCATTTAGTTTATGATGTAAGCAGACGGATGTGACGTTGTAAACCTTAGCTATATAACACCTTGTTACCCATCAATAAACGCCATTTGCCGTCCACCACATTGGTGTTAGTGAGCTGATGGTCAGAGCGGCCTGGGGGTGGTCGCTGTGCTGTTCCTGAACCAGGTCGCCACGCCGTTTGAACGGCAACAAGTGGTGCAAAAACCCCGGAAGTCATCGCCTGGACGGGTGAACGGCGGCCGGAGCGGCTGGACCAGCCCGGTGGAGAGGAGGCTACCAGAGCAACAAGGAGGATGGAGGCCCTCATGAAGGTCGTATCGCAATTACATAAGCATTGGGGTATTGATTGTAAGCCAAAAGATTTTACTCTCGCTGTTGCGAGGCTTTTAAAAATTAAGGTTATAGACCGGCTGGTGGATATTCTGAAGTCCCTGAAGTGGGTCCCTAAAGTGTGGGACAAATGTACTAAGGCGTTAGCAGAGGAGATGATGTCTTTGGGTTGTGGGAAAAACCTTAAGGCTTGGGGAAAAGTTGTACAGGCTTTGCAGAAAGCTATAAAAGAGCAGGAGACCTGGGTGGCAGTGAGGGACTGTTTGTTGGCCACCCCAAAACTGGGAGTCGGGGCAGCCGCACAGACTTTGCACCCCCCAGATGATGGCAATTCTGCTGAGCCTAAAGGTCTGCAAGAGGGTGATACATCCCCTCCATCCCCCAACCCCGTCCCGCGTACAGAGGAGCAGAAACAGCCGAAATCTGTTTGGAGCGAGCTAGCCGAGGAAGCTAGGAACATCGAAAAGAAGTCAGAGCTTGGGTATGTCTGGGCCAGGCCACCACCCTCTGCCCCTCAAAATGGCGCCCAGCCGCAAGGGGAAGGGCGGGGCGAGGGTGCTCCCAGCCCGAGTGAGGCGTCGAGAACCAATGGGAGTGACTGGACAGGGGAGGGACGCGCGAGTGAGGGGCTGAGGACCGATCAGAGCGGCCATTTCACAAAAGGCGCCTCCACGAGTAGAAGGCGGGGCGAGCCAAGAGGGGGAGAACAGCCCCCCCGCAACGGAAGCAGGCGGGACGGAAGTAGGCGGGGCCGGAGCCCAACGGAAAAGGGCCGGAGCCCGGAAGTAACTGGTCAGTCGAGTTCCGACTCCGGATCAGACACTAGCCAGGACGAGTGGGTCACAACTGATTCAAACTTAAGGAAGGGGAAAAAGAAGGTAAACAGAACTAAGAGCCAAAATATTCCCATCCGAATAAACAGATTGAGAAAATGCATCAGGGACAACCTGTGCATCCTAGAGGACTGTTTCATTTACTAGAAGCAATCCTAAAGGGGACTGCTCCCCCAGAAAGAATTGCACCAAACCACACTACCACAAAATGCTATGCCTTCCTAACAGGTGTTGCAAAAAATATGCAGTTAACTGAAGGGTATACTAAGGTTTCCAAACTGCAGATGCCTGTAAAAACAGACCCATTAGCATTGGGACAACCTCTTAAACCTTCAGCAATTCTGAACATACCACTCCTCTTCAATGGAACCCCAACAGAAACATGTGGTTTAGAGATGCTTTAGCAGAAAAGCTAAATGGTAAATAGCTATAAAAGGGTGTTGCATTAAATATTACCACTGGTGAAGAAGTAACAGAAGAAGGTGAAGGCAATGCACAAGCAGGAGAGTTAAGAGCAGTAGTTTTAGCTACACAAAATGGAGCAAGGGTTGTCTATGTAGCCTCCTCTGCTGTGTGGGCTGGTGCCACACAATGGCTTTGTGGATGGGAAGCTCTTAACTGGGAAGTAGTTCTCTGCAGTTTGGAGAGAACAGGATTGGCAGCTATTGCTAGTTATAGCAAGAAAAACACCATTTAAATGGGATGGGCAAAAGCTCCTGTTAAGGATAATCAACCAGCCACAACGTGAAATCAAAAGGTAATGAGTTGACTAAAATGAGAAAAATCACCCTAGATCCAGAGTGGTATCCGTTGGGAGAATGGTTACATCAAAACCCAGGTCACACACATAAGGAAGCGCTTCACTTTGCTGCACAGACTAGGGGATGAGCCCTAAACGGGAAAACTTGTGCAACTATTCTCATAGAATGTCCCCAGTGCACATTAAGGTTGCAAGCAGATCATCCTGCTAAAGTTCCAGCTCTGCACATCAAAGAGGGGAAAACTCTGTGGTCTACATGGCAGATTGGTTATATGGGGCCATTCAGATCCTCTGCAGGATATCAGTACATCCTCACAGGAGTGGAAGGGGTCTCTGCCTTGCTTGGGACAACTAAGTGTAGGAAAGTCAAGGGGCGAAGTGTAGTGCAAGGACTATTGTTTTGGTTCTCACATCTACCTACTCCTGTTATTATCCAGAATGATAACGGCTCACATTTCTCATGTAAAAAAGTGGAAGACTGGGCAAAGCAAGAAGGAATCCAGTGGGTATTCCACATCCCATACTATCCCAAATCAAATGAGAAATGGGATGATGAAAGAGCTATTCGCTTGTTAAAAAAGAGCTCAACCCACACAAGGGTCAATGGGACAGACAACTTCCCAAAGTACTCCCTCAATTAAATAATAGTTATGGGCCTACTGAAAGGCCTGTAAGCCCAGCATTCTTTGTGAAAGCTGAGCTTCATGCTCAACCTACAGGTAAAAAAGGATGTCCAACAACATTACAGCTGGACAGCCTATGCTGGTCTATTTACCATCCATCGGCACTGTGTCTAAGACTCTAAGTAAAGCTCATGGCCCACTTGCCTGGGAAGCTACTGATAGCAGTGGTGCAAAACACAGAGAATTAGGGCACGATGGATTTTTCTTCATTTTAAATGGGTTAACCTGTTCCACCTCACCCCACCAAAACAAGTTTATTTTCTCTTGCAGCAGCGTGCAGGACGACTGATGGAAATGCTGTATTCATTTTACTAACTCTAGTGCTGTTAGGTTTATTACTTATAATCTATAAGCTATATTACATATATTTTGTATATAAAAGTGCGGGGTATGACAAAACAAATAACCCTAATTCAACCACCCAAAAGGTACAAATTTGTACATAATAGCAATACTTTGTTAAAAATGTTTACTTGCCATGGACCTGTAAGTGCAAAAATTATCAATACACTATTTATGGCACGGAGCCAAGAGGTGACTGTAGCACCACTCTGTGACTATAAGATGACTTGACTATAGTCACGGGGCAGAGAGCAACCAGTGTGCTCCTTCCCCAGCTCAACCTGACTGTTCACACATAGCCCTATTCAGGTGTTAACCACCAGTGACATATCTGATCCTGGTGAGTAGCTCCCTGATTTCCTCCCCCACTCAGGTATTAATCATTAATAAGAGTCCTGATGGCTGCATTCTCAGGGGGAGATAAGGCTGATTGTGCATACACCAGCCAGAAGTGCTCTGAAATGAAAGAATGACTCTCAGTCAACCATCTTCCTTGGCCAACATATGGCAAGCTCGTTGTCTGCCATGGGCACGGGAGCTTGCTTGGCCCACAGCAGCCCCGCAAGCAGATTTTTCAAAGCCCTGCAGTTGCATCTGGGGCCTGGTGGAGACTGGCCCTCAAGCCCTGCCTGCCTCAGTGAGCAGCAGCCATTCTGCGGGGGAGAAGGCAAGAAGAGCAGTCAGGCCTGTCTCCTAGAAGAACCATGGCCACCCCACCAAGGTCAGGAGTGGGCAATGGCCTGGCATGGGCCAGGCATTGCTACAACCAATCGGTGGAGAATGGGAAAGAAGTTAACCGGCAGGGCTTTAAATATACAGGGGAATTTCCATTGGGAATTTCCCTCTGAGGAGGCCCCCACCTAGAGCTGGAATACTGAGAAGATCATCTTATACAGAAGCACGTTGTATCTTTGGGATAAAGCAGAAAGCTGGAGGTGGACCCTGTTAAGGAAAATGACATGAAGATTTTTCCTAACACCTTCCAGCTTTTCCTTCAGCCTACTTTCTCTGGCTTGTCACTCTTGGAGTGGTCTCCCTTGCTTGAGCAGTGCTCTTTGCAAGAGTGCTGAGAGTCCTCACACATGCGGAGCACAAAAACAGTTCGGAATGGGAGATGGTGCGAGACAGGCAGCCTTGAGCTCCTGTGGCAAACGGCTGATTCCTGGGTATTTTGTTTTCAGCAGAGCTGCCTCAGTGGATGCCCCAAGCTCTTGCTCTTGCCTCCCTTCATCTTGGCTGCTACTCCCAATGGTTGCTGTGTGCAGTGCCCTGCAGTCGTGTGGCAGGATAAGGATGAATCACGTTCTTTAAAAGTAAGTAAAACAGAAGTCCCCTGCATCTTGGTAGCACAGGAGGAAACATCATTAGACCAAGCAGAACAGACCGTGATCATTCTTTAACCTTGAGCTGCTCAGTACAGTATTTTTATATATATCTACTTTGCATACATGGCAAGAAAACTCAAGATTTATGCTGACTTATGTAGAGTGCCTTCCTTTTAATCCTTTGAGTTGTATGTGGCAGGGGTTGTCAGGGACAGCCAGAGAGGCTCCTTTGAACACATCCAGGGCTCCTGTCTGGAAGGGGGCGCTGTACACAGGAACTGCTGGGGGCTCCATCCTGGCATCTCCCATAGCTTTCCTCTTCTGGCAGGCATTTATTGTTGTGCAGCCATGGACGGGCACCTGCTTGAGTGCAAGCTCAAGGTCCTGGGTCCTGGCCCGAGGCATGAAGAAGCGCCTGCACCAGAGCAGCCTGGGAGTTGACCTGCTGCTGGAGATAACTCTGCAGAGAAGGGGCTGGGAGCCCTGCAGGACAACAAGGTAAGTATGGGGCATCAATGATGCGGCAGCCATCAGTGTGGCCCTACACAGCCCTGGGGAGGCCACTTCTGGAGCAGTGTGCCCAGTTCTGAGACCTCCCCAGTACAAGAGAGACATTGCACTGCTGCAGGGAGACCAGTGGAGGGTCCTGGAGCATCTCTCTTACAAGTAAAGGCTGGGAGAATTGGGCCTCCTTAGCCAAGGGCAGGTGTCAAGAGGATGGGGACAGACTGTTCTTCACTGGTGTCCAGCCACAGCAGAAGAGGCAGTAGGCACAAAATGAAACACAGGAGGTTCATTTGCGTAAGGAAAAAAGCTTGTTAACTGTGTGCAAATGGGTGTGCGCACAATCGTGTGCAAGCTGCTCTAGGGGACTACGCTTGCATGGTGTGGGTGTGCGTGTGTGTGTGTGGAATAGCTGATCCTTGGAGGTCCCTACCACCCTGACTCTTTTGGTGAAGGGAACCACACAAAGACTCTACCAACAAAGAGGGAAGCAATGTGTGATTTTAAATAACACGGGAGGTGTTTTATTAAATTATTTTTTTTCCCCTTTTAAAAGTGTGATCCTAACTTGTCTCTTATCTTTTTCTTCCTTGGTCAGTCCCCCATGCTGGGGACAGCAAATGTCCAACAACAGCTCCCTGAATGAGTTCCTCCTCCTGCCATTCGCAGTCACGCGGGAGCTGCGGCTCTTGCACTTCTTGCTCTTCCTGGGTATCTACCTGGCTGACCCCCGGGCAGTGGCCTCCTCATCACAGCCTCACATCACACTATTCTCTTTCTCATATAGTAATGGTTAGGTAATTCCCATGCTTATTTTGTCTGTTGCTAAAACTGAGTGTGTAGTAAGATTAATGTTTTGTGAAATATATCATTTCATTTCTGTATTGCCTTAATATTAACAGTGAAATAAGACCATACTTTCCATTGATGCCTGGTTCTGTCTGTTGCCCCCCGTCCCGTCAATTGGCAGAACATGTCTGGCAGTTGCATGCAAAGCCTGGCAAACCGAGGGAAAAGCAATGCTGCAAACACAAATTCCTCCTTGTCAAAGACACTGCAGTATTTTTCAACCTTCCTTCTTGCTGTGACAGGTTCCACAGCAAGTCTTTTCCCCTCTGAGTCCCTGAGGTGAGATGCTGTGTGTTGTGCAGCCCGCTTTTCCTTCTGCTTGCCAGGCTTTGCATGCAATTGGCAGTCACTGGCTTGGCAGCTTGTGACCTGATGCCATCAGGTTCTGGGTGCTAGTGACGCCTCCCAGGCAGCCGAATGAGCTGGCACTTGTGTGAGCAGAGGCCTGAGCAGCTCCTGGGTTCTTTCTGCTAGAGCGATTGCCCCTGTGCAATGGCAAGGGACGGTCACCACTCAGAAGGGCTGGGGGCCAAGGAGCAACTGTGAGTGCTGGAGCCTGGGGCAGTGCCATGTTTAGGGAACAGGAGGCCCCAGTGTCTGTCACTCCATCCCTACCCATGCCCACGTTGCCAGCAGCCCTCTGTGAGGCATCACAGCGGTCCCCACGGGTCACAGTGGCCCCCACGGGTGACCTGTCCCTCCCGGCACTGCTGCTGCGTCAGTGGCTTGTGATTCCCGTGGGAGGAGGTGCTGCTGGAGCAGTGCATCCGCAGAGGGAGTCGTGCCGCGATGGGGGTGCTGCGAGCGCTCCGAGGTGGGGGCGTCCCCGCGCTCAGCGTCTCACGGGGGCGACGGAACCTGCCAGCGCCCACGTTCCAGACTTGGGCAGAGCGCGCCTGAGCCCCTGGGGCCGGCCCCGAGCTGCCGCAGCCTCCTCTTCCCCAGCCTGAGCAGGGCTGGCGCCAGCAGCCTCTCCTGTCGCCCCATGCTCCAGCTGTGCAGGCTCTTGCCCTGAGCTGGGCTCTGTCCCTACGGCTGCTGGAGTGACACAAAGCCGGCGCTGCTTTCCTTCCAGGTTGCTTCACTTGTGCGGGTGCCCAGTCGAGACCTGCACGTGGTGAGGATGGTGGGAGTGTGGCCGGCTCTGTTCCTGTGGCCATTACTACCTTTGCCGCCATCGTGACCTCGCTGTTGGACCGCCTGCAAGACGCCGAGGTGAGCAGGGGTGTCTTGATGGGCTCTGTGGGGTTCGAGGGCTCCCTGCAGCACCCTGACTTCCCTGGGTGCCGCAGACTGATCTCCTGCAATGCTGCCTCTCTCTTTGGGCTGCACCTCGTTCCAAAACATGGATGCTGCGTGGACACTCCCTCGCGCCCTCCTTGATGGCAGGAGGTGGCGGCATCTCTGGGCTTGGGTGTCCACATTAGGATTTGGGTTCGCACAAGGAGGTCACAGAGCAGGGCTTCTCGCCCGCTGCCGACGGCTGTGCTGAGCAGTGCCAGCAGCTGCTCCCTGGCATCGGCGTGGCCGAGCTGCTGTGTGTGGGGCAGCATGTCCCATGGCTGCTGTGTCCCTGTGCCCCCAGGATGGCAGAGCGGAGGAGACCTACCGCGAGCTGGAGGGCGTCTTATGGGGCGAGGAGAGCCACCTGCAGAGCTCTGTTGTGGACAGAGCCATAGCGGTGGCATTGAAGGACCTGCGAGCGGCGCAGGTGAGCTCGTTCTCTCTGAGGGTGACCTCAGGTGCTGGCCCCTGTCCCGGCCGTCCCCTGCAGGAGCTTCGCGACGCATTGCGGTGTGGGGCCAGGGAATGTGCAAAGAGGAGCTGTGGGGCTGTGTGTGCGCAAGGCATAGCGGGAGCCCTGCTAGCGCCTGTATGTCCTGCCTGGAGGCCGAGCCCTGGCAGAGGGTCAGTCCCGCTCCTGCCACATGCAAAATGCTTCTTCCAGGATGCGCCACTTGCTGTGAGGACGGCCGCTAGCGACGTCCTGGTGGCGCTGGCCCGCAGCCATCTGCGAGATGTGGTGTCGGCGCTGCAGGGCCACCTGCAAACCCTGCAGGAGACGTCGGAGGAGTTCGTCCTCATCACGCTGCGCAACGTGGCTGCCCGCTATGGTAGGGCCCCCCAGCTGGGTGCCAGCGGGTGCCAAGCAGGAGAACGGACTCCTAGCCCTGCCCCAAAGACCTGGGGCTGCACCAGAGGGAAACCAGCAAAGAGCCAACACACCAGGCTGTGCCCCACGCTGTCCTCCCCAGTTTAGGGCTTCCCCACTCCCCGTGCCCCTCGAGGAAGGTGGTTGGCACACAAGTGGCCTGGCAGGAGCCTCCCTGCAGCGGGCTCTCCCCCTGGCCCAGTGCTGTCCTGGCAGCGGTGCCGGGAGATGGAGCCCGTTGGCCGCCGCGGCTCTGGGTGGCCGGGCTGCCCACACGCTGCTCTCTCTGCAGCCCTGCAGTGCGTGCCCTTTGCGGGGAGCACGCTGTCGGCCCTGCAGCACGTGCTGAGCGCGGCGGGGAGCGGCCGCACGCTGCGTCTCGTCTGCGACGGTGAGTGTCGGTGCTGCGGCGCTGCCACCAGCAGCTCCGCGGCCGGAGCCGACGGCACTGGGTGCCGCTGGCCGGAGGAGCTCCTGGCTCCCTGCCCGGCCTCTGCTGCCACGCGTGCCTCCCGGTTCAGCTGCCTTTGGCCACGCTCTGCCCAGCCTGGGCTCCCCTGTTCCCTTCCCTTCCCTTTCATCAAGCACAGCCTGCTTTGCTGTTTGTGGGCTTAAAGGCAGAGCCCAGGAAAAAAGGGCCAAAACCGTGAAGCTTGCGCTGAGGGGCAAACGCTGGGGGCAGGAAGAGGCTGGGGCTGCAGCGGGCACTAGGGGAGCTAAGCCTTGGGGAGGAGAAGGTGTGCGGGGGTGGAAGAAGGGAGAAGCAAGGCAGGGTTTCCACCTGGCCGTCTCGTGCCATGGCGCAGGGTGTCTCTGAAGCCAGATCTCCGTGCCACCCTTGCAAGGCCATAGTGGGTGGAAGGAGGCCTGGGGGCCACTGCAATGTGTGGTGCTGGTCAGAGGTTTTGAGGCGATCCTGTTTCCCTTCCTGTGCTGCAGTTCTGGAGCAGTGGTGCAGCGGGATAGCCGGGTACCTGCATGAGTGGGATAAACAGGTCTTCCCTCGCCTGGAGGCCGCCCAGCTCTGCGCCCCGGTTTACCCGCTCTTCTGCTACGTGGGCAGACACTGGCAGCGGTGCAAGGAGGAAGAGGTGAGCCTTGCTGCCCTCGCAGCCATGGGCAGCCACGGGGACGTCCGCAGGGGCCAGCGGGGCTGTGCACGGGGCCGGATGAGGGCTTGGAGGGAGCAGGCTGGTTGGAAAGCATCCCGAGCCGGGAGCCTTCAGGGAGCGCCGACGTGAGCGGTGCTGACAGGCAGGAGGGGACATCCGTGCAGCAGCCCTGGGCCAAGCACTTGGGGCAGGCAAGAGGCGAATGCTGGGGCCTTCTGGCAGGGCAGCTGGGGATGGTGGGAGGAAACGCTCCCTGTGCCGGCGAGCGAGGCCTTCTTGCCGGGACTGAGAGGAAAAGGAGAGCCCTGTGCGGGAAGTGCAGGCTGGGTGTCTCGTGGGGAGGCGGGTGCTGGAGAGAGCCTCATCCCTGCATGTGGCGGTGTCTTGCTTTCCCTCGGCAGGCCAAGCAGGCTGTGCTCAGGGCAGTGGGTGCCATGATGGCCGTCCTGCTGCACGCGGAGCAGTACTGCCAGCGTGTCTGGGAGCAGCTGCTCTGGCTGCTGCACCAATACCGAGAGGTCCGAGAGCCCCTTGGTGTGACCATGGTGAGGCACTGTGCGGGGCACGGCGCGGCCGGGGCCTGCAGGGGAGCAATGAAGCATCGGGGGGTTGCAGGGCACCAGCAGGAGCTGAGTCCCTTGGAGATAGGAAGAGGGAACAGGGCCCTGCGGCTCCCCGGGCTCCTGCTGGCAGAAAGCAGCAGGGCAGAAGGGCTGGGAGGGCGCGTTGAGTGGCTGGGGCACGTGGCTCTGCAGGGGACCCTGCGGTGCCTCCCAGGGCGCGGGTGTGTGAAGAGCTCTGTGAGTGCGTTCAGGCCGTGGTTTTCCCAGCGACGCCTGTTTCTGCCTTCCTGGGGGCTCGCGGTAACTGCTGCCCTCTCCCTGCCGCGCTCCCTTGCAGAGCCTGGGCCGTTTCCTGGCAGCTGTGGCTGGCATTCAGAGCCGCGGGCCACGGGCCCACCTGCAGGCCGTCAGTGCTGCTGTGCACGAGCAGGTAAGGCCTGGCGATGCCACCCTGGCCTGGGGCTCCTGGGCAGCCTCGGCTGCTGCCCAGCCCTGCGTGTGCCCAGGGCGCTGCGCTTGGTGCACGGCTCCGCACCCAGAGATGCCCGTGAGAGGTTTCCTTTCTGTCCCCCTCTCTGCCAGTGCAACTTGCTCTAAGACACTTTGTTCCCACAGCTCTGTGATGAGATCGATCCGCCCCGGCCCGAGCACAGGGCAGAGCTGTGCCGCTGCATGGTGCTGCAGGGTAAGGAGAGGAGAGCCGGGGCCGCATTGCAGCGTCGCCACAGCTCTCGCAAAGCTGCGCACGTGGGAAGACGCTGGGCTCTCCTGACCAGCAGGATTTCTTTCTTCCCCACAGCCCAAATCTGCCCCGAGGAGACAATCGTCTTCCTTTATTTCAAACTGAGGAACGGGAGCAAGGCCGATCGTGTGGCAGCTGTGGGAGTGCTGCAAGCTCTGGTCCGCTCTGATGGTCAGTAGGCCAGGCAGCAAAAAGATCAGCATCCCCCTGGGAATGTGCTGCTTCCTTTG
This sequence comes from Tinamus guttatus, assembly GCF_059628265.1. Lineage (NCBI taxonomy): Eukaryota > Metazoa > Chordata > Aves > Tinamiformes > Tinamidae > Tinamus > Tinamus guttatus. Next base: position 549,045 of record NW_028288565.1, on the reverse strand, counting down.
AGGCACAGGCTGGCACCCCTTTTCTGCCCTGCTTGTGCGTGGGAAGCCAGGGAGCTGTGTGAAATCCCTGCGGAAACGGGGACTTGGTTTCAGCACCGCCTCTCCGTGTCTCTTGCAGTGCCTGCCATGCGGGAGAACTTGGCCCTGTTTGCCAAACTCGCGGAGTCCATGTGCCACGACCCCACGTGCCAGGTGAGCTGGTCTGGACAGGGCCATTGCAGGGCAGAGCAGGGCTGTTCCAAGGCAGAGCCTGGCCAGGCCTTTGCCATAGGCGGACGCAGGCTCTGGGGCAGGAGGCTGGTGGCAGCAGCAGCAGCAGAGCAAGGGCTGCTGCCGCCTCCTCGTCCCGGCCTGGGCAGAGGGGCTGCAGCGCAGCGCAGGCAGCTCCCCTGGGGCTTGGGGCCGGCTCGTGACGGCAGCCTGCCCTGCCTGCAGGTGAGGATGGCCGTCCTGCACTTCATCGGGGAGCTGTTGCGCTCCAGCGGCCTGGGCTGCTCATCGTGGGACGTGGTGGGGCATCTCTTCAGCGAGTTCTGCCGCACCTCGGGCAGGCTGGTAAGGCAGAGCACAGCGCCACGGCTGCACCTCGTGGCTGGGCCGCACTGCCGTGGGTCTCCCTGAAGGAGCGGAGCCCAGCGCAGCCGGGCTGGCAGTACTGGTGCTGTGGTGGGGGTCCTCCCCATCGCCAGGCACCGTGGGGCCTGGGAAGGGGCAATGACAAATATTTGCCACCCTGTCCCGCAGGCTACAGGGAATCTTTGTGCTGCGGAAGCACATGAAGAACGGGCCATTCGGCGCCTGTGCTGGCACATGGTCAGCACACTGGATGTCTCCAATGGAGCGGTAGCCCAAGTGAGTTGTTTTCGCCATGTGCACCGGGACGCCCACCTTAGGCATGAAAGCAATCAGGGAGAGCTGGGTGTGAGCTCTGTGTGGCCAGACTCGCTCATCCTGTGCGTGCTGCAGCGCATGAGCACCGCTGGGCACGCGCCTTGGTTGCGTCCCGTAGCCTGTAGAGATCTTGGGAGGGGCTGGCAAGGCCGAGTGGCTCCCACATCCCTTTGCCGCAGGGAAGGGAGCTGCCCCGGGGGCAGAGGTGTGCCAGCCACTCTCAGCAGGCAGCCAGAGCGAGGGAGAGGGAAAGGGGTGCGAAGCGCGGCAGGGAGAGGGGCAGGAGGGAGAGGAGGAGGGCAGAGCAGGAGCAGAGCTCCTGAGCTCGTGAAGGAGCGAGGCCAAGGGCCCAGGCCAGGGCTGGAGACATGGAAATGATGCAGGGACTGGGACGGAGAGGCAGGAATGCCCTCGTGCCAAATGGCCTGGTTCTTGCCCGCAGCTCCTGTGGCCGAAGCTGCTGCGCTACGTGGTGCCAGTGCAGTACACGGGCTTGCTTGTGCCACTGTGCCGCTGCCTGCGCGCCCTGGCCGAGAGGCGCCAGGAGACTGAGCGCGGGGAGCCCAAGGCCCTGGAGCCTGAGGAGCAAGGTGGGGAGCAGCAGGTGCCGGGCAGCAGTGCCGGGCTGGTGGCGCGGGACAGCGCGTGTCCCTGCAGCCCTACCAGGCCCTTGCGGGAGGCGCGGGGCTGCGGAGGACAGAGCAGTGTCCGCTGCCGGGGGCGAGGGCTCTTTCCATGCGGCCCTTCCCGGCGGAGGCGCTGGGCACTGCTGCTCGCAGCTCTCTGGGGCTCTGGGGCTGGTTCTTGTCACGCCAGGGCTGTCCTTGTCCCTGTGTGCACAGCGCCAGGAACCCAGCAGTGCCGCTGTGCAGGCGCTGTGGCCAGGGTGCCCTGCAGCCCTGCGTGGCGGCACGGGAAGCGGCACGGGCAGGGCCTGAGGGGCTGGGAATCTCACGCTGCCTTCCTTTGTGCCCACAGCGGCTCTGCCGGCTCCCCAGGCGCTGCTGGCTCGCCTGCTGGTGAGTTCGAGGAGCAGGGAAGGAGCTTTCGTGGCCGGGCAGAGGGCGGGAGAGATGGTGCCGAGGCCGGTGCAGGCACCTCGGGAGGAGGCAGGAGTGTGCGAGAGGCGCCTGGGGCTCCCTGCCTGCCTGCCTGGCTGCCTGCGGCGCAGCCGCGGCTTCCGAGGTGGGTGCGAGCCCCCCGTCTCTCTCGCGCTCTGCTAGGTGACAGCGGCGGTGGCTCCGCATGCGGGTGGTGGCCGTGGCGCTGCGGCCCTGCAGCTGCTGCAGGTGCTCCCCGGCATGATCCACAGCGCGCTGGGGGCGAGCTGGGCTGCAGAGATCCCCCTGCTGCTGCAGCACCTGGCAGGTAAAGTGTCGCTGCCAGGGACAGGCTGGCGGCAGAGGACGCAGCAAAATGCTGTCAGCTCCCAGCCTGGCACCGGGGAATGGTGCCAGGTTTAGGGATGCTTGTCAGCCCCCTGGGCTGAGCCTTTGGGCTGTTGGATTGCAAAGGAGACCCTGGGGCTCTGCTGGGGGCTCAGGGGGCTGAGAGCACAGGGTCTGCCTCCTTGGGCTTTGCAGGAACAACCGCCAGCTCCCTGGACGTGGCCAAGTGGGAGAGCCTTGTGCTGAAGGTACAGCATGTGTGTGGGGGCCACAGCTGGATGGGGCGCCCGGGGTGTGGAAAAGTTTTGGGAGGAACCTGGGAGCTCCCTTTTTGGACACTGAGCAGCACAAGCTCCTGCCAAACCCCCGGGCTCAAGCATCGTGTTAGAGGAAGAGTGAGAGGCACATTGCAAGAGGGCTGGTTGGGGAGCTCTGCCCATTAGATGTGCAAAAGGGCCCAGGCAAGGGCAGGGGGTGTTTGCTTCATGTCCCCCTCTGCTCTAGTTCCTGCAAACGTCACTGGAAGCCATCGCGAGCGACGCCTGGATCGTGGGCCTGAGCCAGGAGCTGAGCCAGCAGCTGGGCAGCTCTCCCCGCCTGTCCTGGGAGAAGGTTTGTTCCCTGCGCGGTGTCGCTGCCGCTGCTGGGGCACCCTGAGGGCTGTGGCACCAGCAGAGCCCTGGGAGGCCGGGGCCCACGCACAGGCTGGCGGCACTGCTCTGCCCGGTGGGCTCCTGTCCCTGCTGCTCTCGCTGCCCAGGAAGGCGCTTGCTCTCCCCTCCGCGCCGGGCTGGTGGCTGTGCCGGGCTGGCCAGCGCGTGCAGTTGGGGCTGCTGCCGCAGGCGCCTGGCGGCTCTCGGCACGGTGGCACCGCTGCGGCCTGGCCCTGTCCCGCCGGGCAGGGCTGTCCCTGCAGCTGGGGCCTGGCCTCTCCTCTTGCAGAGGTTCCTGTACAAGGCTCTCGGCACGGCCCTGGCAGCTTGCGGGTGTCTGCGCCACGTGCGAGAGCAGACCCTGAAGCACCTGCAAGCAGCCAACTTCCTAGAGCTGTGGGAGTCGCAGGTGAGGGTTCCTCGCACTGCCCTGCTGTGCGGCAGGGTGTCTCCTGCGTGTGCCTGGGGCGCAGGGGCTCTGTGCGGCCCTGCTCCAGCACAGCTGGTGTCCTGTTTGTGTCCCTTTCCCCGGGGAAGGATCCTGCCTGACCTCTGGAGCTGGTCACGGCTGGGCGCTGGGCTGGGAGTGACTCCCTGTTTCTGCTGCCTTGCAGGGAATTGTTTCCGTCCTGTCGCGCTGCGCCGAGAGCCACTTCTTGCTTGCCTTGGCCTGCGTGAAGGAGTTCCTGGCAACTTTGAAAGCCCAGAAGGTAAAGGGCCCAGGGTGCCCCTGTCGGGAGGTGCCGCTGTTGGGGCAGGGGCAGCTCCTGCCTTAGGAGCACACGAAGTCTCGGGGCAGAGGAGGGCAGCGGGCTGACGTCTCGGTGCTTCTCTGGGGAACCCCTGGCAGGGCGACACGGTGAGGACACGCGCTGCTCGCGCCACGCTCATGGTCACCTACGGGCGGATGTCGCTGCGTGCCCCCAGGGAGCAGCTGCTGGCCCACGTTGAGAGAGACGTCGTGGGCAACGTGCTGGGGCTCTACAGAGAGGGCTGCCAGGTGGGAGCTCGCAGCGTGGGGCAGAGGCGTGTGGGTGCTGCCAGCTGCAGCCCCTCCTGCTCCTCCCGTCACGCACCTCTGCTGCTGCAGCCAGGCGAGCGCTGCTCAGCCTGCTGCCCGTGTCCGCGATGCACAGGGTCTTCCCAGGCAGCACCTGGAGCAATGGCTTCCCCTCCCATGGGAGGCTCCTTGCCAGCAGGGGAGAGGGAGGGGACGTTTCCGTGTTGGGGGGCAGGTGCCCAGGGTGCTTCAGGGTCCCAGAGGGTACCATGTCCTCCCTGCACTGTGCTTGGAGGCAGATTAGCCCCAGACCCGCTGCCCTTCCCACCCTGGGGCCCTGGCTGAAAGCCTCTTTGTCTCCCCTGGCATCAGGACGCACAGCTGAGGCTCTCCCTGGTGCAGAGCATCACAGAGATCAGCCTTGCCCTGCAGGCTGCAGGCAGCAGCCCCAGGTTTGAGCTCTGCCGCAAGTGGGAGCTGCTGCAGACCCTGGTGGTGAGTGTCCAGAGCCGGGGCCGCGGTGCAGGGGAGCCAAGGGCTGGGCCATGGGGTGGGTTTGCACAGGGGCGCGATGCTCTTGCAGGGTGGTATGCAAGCTCCTGACGGCCACGAGCTGCATCCCCAGCTGGCAGGGCGCGTAGGGGCTGGCGCTGGGGCTGCAGCGGGGGAGCAGAGTGCGTCCCGGCGCTGCAGAGCTGCTGCCTTTTCCTGTAGAGCCTCTGTGGGAGTCGTGAGGGGGCAGCAGAGCTGGTGTCTGTGAGCTTGGGCAGCTCAGCCCATGGCTCGGCCTGGCAGGAGCTCCCTCCCGCTCTCCTGCCCCCTGCCCACCCTGTGCCTGTCTGTCTGTGCCTTGCAGGAGGTGATTCAGGAGGAGCCGCGGGAGTCCCCGGTGCAGCCCCGGGCCCTCGTGGCCATGGAGCAGTTGAGGTAGGGTCTGTTCCTGACACTGTGGATGCCAGTGTGTGTCCCAGCACAGCTGGCTGGTCTGGCTGGGGCTGCGGGCGCTGGGTTTGGGATTGTGGATTGGACCAAAGGCAGTTGTCCTCTGCCTTACTCTGGGGAGTGCTAGTAAGCCCCCTCTCTGTGTTCTCTGCCCTTTTCTCCTTTCAGCAAGCTGAAACCCTGTCTGAGCAGGAGGGAAAAGTGCAGCCTCCTGACTCAATGCTGCCAGGCCATCCTGTGCCGTCGTTATCCAGAGCAGCTGCACATGAGAGGGGAGACGATGGCGACTGCTTCACGCGCAGTGGTAGGTGCTGGCCTGCTGGGTCACCGCTGAGCGGGGAGCCAGCACCAGGCACCCCACACTGGGAATGGGAATCACCACTGGCAGCTGTGGCATCTTTGTGGGGTACATGGCCTCTCCTCTGCTTTCTGGTGACAGGCACAATCCCTGCGAGCCCTGGGACAGCTCATGGCAGCCCTCCAGCAGGCAGAGCCGGTCCCCATCTGCTTGGGGGACGTGGTGCAGGTGAGTGCCCTGGGGCAGCGGGGAAGGCGTTGTTGCTACCAGAACATGGAAGAGCTGCGGGAATAACGCCTGCGGGCCTGATCCGTGGAGGGGAGCTCTTCTCTAACTCTAACTCTTCTCTAACACGGTGCCATCCGTGCACATCAGCGGGAAGTGAAATGGTCCTAGCTTCAGGCCCCCTCGCCCTAGGCTTGCATCCATGCTTTTCCCGTCTGCAGCAACGTTCTTGCAGGCAGCTTGCAGTGTCCTGCAGCCCGCTAGATGAGCAGAGCTTCTCCCACTTGTGCAGCTGTGAACAAGGGCTGATGCACAAATGAAGGCTGCCCATGGCGAGAGGCTGGACTGGGGAGGTGGCCCCAGCAAGGGCTCCTCACGTGGGGCTGCGGTGCCCCGGGAAAGCAGGGTCACAAAAGCAGCAGGGCCCCTGGGAGGGGTGCAGGGCAAAATTCAGGCCATGGTGAGACAGGCGCTGTCGTGGCAGGTCCTGCGGCGCTGGCTCACCTCAGCCGACCTGTGTGAGCGTGATGGAGCGCTGCAAGTGTGTGTGCAGGTGCTGAGCACCTGCGAAGAGAGGCGCGAGCAGAGGGTGAGCGGGGACCCTGTGCCGGGAGCTCTGCGTGGGCGGGCGGCGGGTTCTGGGTGTCCCAGGGCTGCGGGGTGGCCCCTTGTTCCCGCCCGGCTCCGCCAGTGCTCGGGGCGCTGCAGTCGGGAGAGGGCCAGCGGCCGTGGCGATGCCGGTGACCTTCGTGCCTGTGTCTTGCTCCCGCAGCGAGGTGGTGCCTGCCAAGAGTTTGGCTCCTTGGTGGGACTGCTGGGGCCTCTGACTTGTGAGGAGTCAGCCGCATCCCGTCGGCGGGCAGCGACCTGCCTTTGCCTCCTTCTCCAGAGAGTTGGTGAGAGGAATAGGCAGAGCTGCCCCTGCTGCTCCCTGCAGGAAGGAGCCCAGCACCAGGCCCCATCCCCCTGCGCCGTAGCACCTTGTCCAGCTTGCAGAGCCACTGTGTTGCCTCGGGGGACCCTGGCTTTGTGTGGCCTTTGCTGGCCTCCCCCATGTCCTTGCTCAGTGCCCAGGAATCCGGGAGTCGGCTCCCCATCAATGTCACTCCCCTTTCTGATAGTTCCAGATGAAAAGATGGATGTGGCACCGTGGACCCAGGTCACGTCTCTGTCCGAGAGGCTCCAAACCGTCACCTCTGGGTCTCTGCTGGCAACCTCCACCAACATTGCCAAGGTACCTGGCCCTCAAAAAGCACGAGTGGGGCCATAATATGTTTGTGTGCACATGTGTGTGGGAGTGCTGCTTGCAGGACACATGTTTTGCATCTGAGCAACTCCCGTGACACGCTCGCTTGTGTTTCTGATTTCTCCCCAGCTTGTGTGCAAATATTTCCCACGAGGCCAGGCCACAGGCTTCGTGAGCAGCATCGTGGAGAGCCTGCTGTGCTCCAGGCCCATGTGCATGTGGGCTGCTGGTCAGTGGACACTGACCTTCCTAGGGGATTGTGTTGACAAGATACTCCAGGAGGAGGTGAGAGAGGCATTTTTTAGGATGCCTTTGGCTGTTCTCTGCAGTAGTGTGTTGGCCCCGAGGCACAATGGGGAAAGGACACACCGAGCCTTTCTTTCTCGCCCACCTCCTTTCAGGTGCCCGAGCTGGTGTCCATCCTGTGCACGTGCCTGCGGAGCACCCAGCAGAGCACTCCCCGGCGCGTGGTGCTGCAGGCCATGGTCCAGCTGTGCCGCTCTCACCAAGAGCCGGTGCTGGGCAGCCTCCTGCAGACACCGCTGCCCATGGACAGGTTTGTGCAACCGCCCTTCCCGCTGCCGTCAGAGCCAGCCGTGGGGCTCGCCTGCGTGGGCGGCCCTCTCGGCAGCCAGTGCTTTTGCCCCGCGCAAGGCTGAGCGCTGCAGCTCGTGTCCCTGCCGGGACCTGGGCACCGGCAGTCCCATGGGCACAAGGAGGGTGTATGGCTTCTCCAGGGGTACCTTGGGTAGCCGGGGATGGCAGCTCACGTGCTGGCGTGTGTTCCTTTGCAGCAACACAGCAGAGGTGTGGAGGAGCCTGGGGAGAAGCGTCATGGGCTGCCCAGTCCTCATCCACTTAACAGAGAAGCTGGGGGCAGCCGGAAAGAGCAGAGGGACCAACTGCTGTGCTGCAGAGCTGGGCAGCAGTCAGGCAGCCCTGGAGCCTCGCATGGTATGGCCAGCAGCCCCGGCGGCCGTGCCGCTTTGCACGTGCTTTCCAAGCGGTGCTTGAGTGCGAGCGGGATTCCTGCCCTTTGTGAGGGCCCGTGGAGCCTTTTGGCGTGCTGAGCTGGTGTGGTAGCAGTGTGGGGACCTGGGACATCTTGCAGCTGCCAGGCTGAAAGGCTCTCCCTGCAGTGAGAACTAGAGAGAGTAAAAGCCCCGGGGCTGTCAGGGGGATGTGGTCTGTGGGCAATGGCCTTGTTTTACCAGGTGGTTCTTGGTTGAATTTCCCTGTAGATCACTCGCGCCCTCCGGGAGGTGGTGTCAACACTGAGGAGTCACACCCTGGTTCGGCGCCTGCTTCCCTGGCTGCTTCCAAGCCTCCTGGAGCAGCTCAGCGAGACACTGGGGGAGGACATGGACCTGCCCCTTGGAGAGCTTAGGAGGAGTGACCCACCGGGCAGGTGAGGAGCAGCAGGGGCAGGGGCAGAATCTGTGTGTGCGGCCCATGGCTTTGCAGGAGCCACCTGCCTATTGCCCTGGTGCTGGGCTGCCTCCGTGGTAGCTGGGACTGGGCTCTCTAGGGCAGGGCATGGGGCATTGGGCCGTTTCTGCACCTCAGCTGGGTGTTGCTGCTGGGATCCATCGTGGGGCTGTGCTAAAGAGCAGCTTCCCACAAAAGTGCTGTGCCTGGAGCTTTCTTTGGCTTCTCTCTGCAGCCTGTTTGTGGAGGCCCTGGAGCTGGTGCTGTCCAAGAGCCTGGAGCACCGGTGGCTGCGGCTGCTGTGGGAGCAGGGAGCGTGGGCGTCCTTGGCAGCGCCCCAGGCTCACACGGCCGGCGTGTGTCTCCTGGCGAGGTGAGAGCCCCTGGCAGGGGCCCTGCTGGAGGAAGGGCTGCTGGGAGCTGGGGCCTGCCCCGAGCTCTGCTCCAGTGCGAGCGGCGTCTGCACCGGGGTGGGCGCAGCTGGGAGCAGTGCCGGGGGGCCGTGCTGTGTGAGCACGTGCTACAAGGCTGTTGTGCTCTGTGTGCAGTGTGCTGCTGCGCGCGGAGCAGGTCCCGCAGCGCCTGGTGCAGCGGCTCTTCCGCTGGCTGCGTTCCCGCTCGGCGAACCTGCGGCTCACAGCCACCGCGTTCTGTGCGGAGGTGAGACAGCCACGGGGCGAGGGGGCTCGCAGGGCTTCCTGCGTCTCACCCAGGTGAGGGGTGCTCCATGCTAGCGCTCACGTGTCTCGATTGCAGCTCATGAAGGACCAGCTGGTGAGGGAGAGAAAGATCGTGACACCCCTCCTAGAGGCGCTGGCAGAGAGGTCGCGCGACCCTGTCAGCAGCGTAAGACAAATGGCCATGAGGGGCCTGGGGAACGTGGCCATAGGAGCACCCACAAAGGTGAGGTAGCCTCTGGTGCGCTTTGAGCGCAAGCCGAGCTGGGGAGGAGCATGGAGGTGCTCGAGGAGCCGAGGCAGGTGCAGGGCTGCACTGAGGCAATGCCCTGTGCCCTGGCATCGGGGCTCTCCCCTGGGCTTGCTCTGGAAAGCGCTGCCACTGGCGCCGCAGCGGGGAGCAGCACTGAGAGGCAAGAGCTCATGTGCGTGTCGCTCTGCAGCTGCGGAAGCACTGGGCCATGGCGGTGAGAGTGCTGCTCGGAGGCCTGGATGACGTGGGCAGCCCGGAGGTGGCTGCAGAGAGCCTGGTGGCTCTGACGAAGGTCCTGGCATGGCTGGAGGCGAGGGCCATGGGCTCTGCCTTTGAAGAGGTGGCCAGGAGCTGCCGGGCACTCTGGGGGGCGGTAAGTGGAGCCGCTGTCTCTCCGTGGGCAGGCGGGAGCCCACGCGGGTTGCCGTCCCCTGTGGGCTGCTGTTGGCAGGGGGCAGCTGTCGCCGGTCACCCACCCTGTGGGCAGCGCTGCGCGGTGCCGAGCAGTGTGTGCTAGCAGCCTGCCCGACAGTCTTTCTCGTCACAGGAGGAAGAGGAGCTGCGGTGCTCGGCCTTCGGCCTCTATGGCACCCTGGCCTCCTCTGCCTTGGGGAGGAGAGCGCTTTTCAGCAGGGAGGTGGAGGAGGCCTTTCCCAGCCTGGTGCTGCACCTTCGGGACCTGTCCCCGGCTGTGTGCAATGTAAGAGCCCCAGGTGCCCCACAGAAAGCCCTGTGGGGCTGGCTGAGCCATGGGGGCACTCACTGCCTTCCATGTGGGGCTGAAGGAGTCTCCCCGGGCCCTGGGTGATGCTGCCCTGCCAGCAAGGTTCCTTCCTCAGTGCCCAGGCAGGTGCAGAGCATCCCCATGACAGGGCCTGGGGCTCTTTTGCAGGCCTGCAAGGTGACCCTGCACCTGTGTGCCCCATTTCTGGGGTCGAAGAGGCTGCGGAGGCGCCTCAACATCAGCGTTGGGCTGAGCGCACATGAGACACAGGACGAGGTCTGCAGACACCTGGTGAGTGAGCTGTGTGCTGGGGCTGTGTCCCTGTGCTGGCTGCCCACCCCGTGACTCCCGCGTCGTGGGGTCGCCCCTGTACTGGCTATGGGTGGGCAGGCGTTTGGGCAGAGGGGAGCAAAGGGGACTGTTGGAGATGGGGATGAGCTCCTGCTGCCTGCACTGTGTCTTGTCGCAGGCCCAAGACTGCCCCGTGCTGTTCGAGCGGCTCCTGAGCGCATCTTGGAGCTGCTGCGTGGGAAGCCACCAGGCACCGCAGGCGGCAGCCGTCCACGTCCTGGGTGAGCAGCAGTGAGGGCTGAGGTGCTGCTCCTGGCCGAGGGCCCGGGTTGGGTTCAAGGTCGGGCTCTGGGGCAGGTCGGGGTTGTGGCCATGCCCGTGCCCTGGTGGCCATGTCCCCGTGCCAGGCCTGCTCCGGGACACAGCTGCAGCCACGTGGCTACAGCAGTGGGGCCTGGCTAACGAGGCGCCCAGAGGTTCCGTGGGTGCCAAAAGCCAGGGGGCTCGGGGATGGGGGCCTGTGTGGCCCCAGGGGTGCATCAGGGAAGACACCCCAGCCGGGCACCGTGGGGCATCAGGGGCCTTGTGCCCACGCTGCTCCCCTCAACGTCGGTGTCTTTGCAGCTCACCTTAGGCCGGAGCACGTCGAGGAGCCCCGTGCTCGACGGGCGGTAGCTGCAGAGCTCTGCACCGGGGGAGGCCAGCAGTGCAGAGCAGGAGGCAAATAAAGCCGTGTCCCTGTGGAGAGGCACTGTCTGTCCGTGTGGGGCTGTGTGCGGTGCGGCAACGGCCCTGGGCCTGCCGCCCTGGGGATGTGGGCCCTGCGTGGAGCTGCTGGGGACAGTGGAGAGCAGAGGGACTGGAGGGAGGGGGTTTGCAGGCACTGAGCTTAGGGGGCCACTGCCAGGTGCTTTGGGGCACCAGGGTCACTGGGAGCACTGGGAAGAACCTGCGGGCCCCAGTGAAGGATCCCAAAGCAAAGCCAGCTCCGCTCTCCATCAGCAGCAGCCCGTGGCAGCGGATGAGCAGATCTGCTGCCCTGCAGCCCTGCTCTGCTGCACTGCTGGCCTGGCACAGCTGCAGGCGCCAGGGAGAACCCCCTGCCGCACGGTTTGTTGGTGCCAGCAGCGCGCGGGCAGAGCTGCTCAGCCCCTCTGCGGCACCAGGAGGTTCCATCGTCACCAGAAATGGGAACAAACCCACCCAGCCTGCCCCAGCTTCCCCCAAAGCACCCACCAAGGACATTACCTGCCAGCAGTTCCCTTCAGCCCCTTTCCCTCTCAGCGCCCACAAGCTCCCACAACCCATAGTGGGGCTGGAAGGCCCAGCAGTGACCAGCTGTTGTTGCTCATGTGCCATTACACAGCAGTCAGAGGTGGCCCATCCACAGGCAGGCCCATCACTGCAGAGCACAGGGTGAAATAAAGCCCCCAGGCCACCAGCAGGCACTTCCAAATGCCAATTTCAAACCTGCATCAACAAGGTCCCCAGCTTGGGAACGGGAGGCTGCCACAGAAGCGCTTCCAAAAGGAAACTGTTCAGCTGTTTCCTCTTTCTCATTTGTGTTTTGGGGAAACAGGCACTGCCACAGCAAATATGTGGCCTTTAAAAGCAGGAGAGTCTAGTGCAGCTTTCCTCTTCCTTGCCCCGCTTGCTTGCAGACGACAGGCAGAGCAGGCAGAGCCCTGGCAAGAGCCCTCCAGCCGCACTGCCCTGTTCCTGTGCCTGGGACACAGGCTGCCGAGAGCAGCCCAGCCCAGCGTGGAGGGGCTGCAGAGTTTCCCTGTCACAGGGCTGCTGGGAACTGAGCCACACATCTGCTGTCCCCCATGCACAGAGCTTTGGACATGCTTCTCTTTGGCACTCACTTCTTTTGCCTCCTCCTGTCTGCTGGAAAGTTGAGAAGAACATGATGGAGAAATTGAAAGAGGAGCAGAAAAAAGAAGAAAGCAAAAGCCATCACAAGGTAGAACTTGATCGACTCCAGAGTATTTCTGTGTCTCAAAGTAGCTTTTCCCATGCAGAGCAGATCAGACAGCTATGGGTAGAGAAGTTTGCTCTGAATCAAGAGCTTCTCCTTTGAGCTGCTCTTCAGCTCAGCTGCAAGAAGGTGTGGAAACATCATCAGGAATGATGTTCCTTTTTCAAGAAGATGGAGCACAAAAGCACTGTTGGGGATCCTTCCAGTGCAGCTGGTACCTTCTCACTGGCCTTGAGGAGAGAGCAGTAAGGACGGGCAATGATAGAATATCCAGGTAGGCGCTTCTCCAATATCCTAAAGTTCCCATCAATCCTTGTAATTCTTTCCTAGATGGGGGCATTTGTAGCTCTCCATTTTTTCTTAAGGTATCTGCAGGAATCCCTGCACTGCCAGCTATCCACCAAGGAAGGACAAGCTGCTGTGCTCTTAGGAGATGTGAAGCCAGAACTGTTCCCCCATTCACCATTTACCTATACTGAACATGAACACACTTTCAACCCCTCACTGAGATTTATAAATGACATTTTAGGAATGACACTTAATCAGTTAATCTCTTATATCTAGCCCTTAGCAAAGCCATATCAGCATTGAAGTATAGGAGAATAGAGCTTACATCTCCTTCAAAATACAGGCCAGGCTTTTTTTTAAAAAAAAAAAAAAAAAAAAAACGAAATATTTACCCTTCCAGCAGGTTTTTCTACTATATGATGGAGGAGTGATCTCCAACACAAGACATTTTTAAAGTGCCAGATTGAATTCCTCAAGAAGAGTGTATTTGGAAAGAAATGTGTCATCTGCTAAGCCTGCAGAAGGAGGTCTGTCGTGCTGCTCAAGAGTTTCTTATACAAGTGCTGGAGACTTCTAACCAAGCTGATTTGTTACTGAAAATATTAGGTACGTGGAAAACTCGGTAAGAGAGATAAAAGAGAATGGATGGGGAATGTAAGAGGAGCAGTGAGAACAGTTGTAGGGAAAAGGATTCTAAAGTGAATATACTGCTGTGAACAGAATAACTGCCCTAAATGCCTGCAGTTTGTCTGTGTGAAGGGGTCTCTGCAAAGTCAAACTGAATTATCTAGCATAGGGAAGAAAAACAAGTAAACCTCTGTTATGCACCCACCTGAGGACCAAAAGAAACCCAAGTTTAGTATCAAGGAATCTCTTCTAGTTTTGTAGCTTTTTAGTTCATTTTACTTAAGTTGCCTAAGTGTCCTTGTATAAGAGCTAAAAGGTAATTGGGATAGGTTCACAGAAGCTAATTTAAATTGTCCTGGCTTCCTCATCTTCAGTGGAAAGCACTAAGATCATTTTCTTTGCCTGGTATTTGGGACCTCTGCCAGCCATGTGCTGTTACTTTTGATAGCAGTTGATTAGTAATTATTTTGTGCGTAGTGGTAAACAAAATACTTTGGGCACAGAAGACATGCCTTATTTGTCATCATGGTCAATTAGTTTTACACTGTGCAGGGCAAGCAGTCTGATATCAAAAGCACTTTTCATTGTTTAAGACCTTGACCTTTTCCAGGCAAAATTAGATCCCCTGAGAGGGGATCTAATCAGTGTATATAAATACCTCAAGGGAGGGAGTGCAGAGGACGGGGATGGTCTCTTTTCAGTGGTGGCCACTAATAGGACTAGAGGAAATGGCCGGAAACTGAAACATCAAAAATTCCATAGGAACTTAAGGAAAAATTTCTTAACAGTGAGGGTGACAGAGCACTGGAACAGGCTGCCCAGAGAGGTTGTGGAGTCTCCTTCTCTGGAGATCTTCAAAACCCGCTTGGATGCAGTCCTGTGCCACGTGCTTTAGGTGTCCCTGCGTATGCAGGGGGGTTGGACTAGATGATCTCTAGAGGTCCCTTCCAACCCTAAGCATTCTATGATTCTATGATTCTATGAAAATCTGTAAATTATTTCACACTCTTTGCCTGTAGTTCGATTAGACTGCTCTTATTAGCAGTGAAATTTAAGTAATAAAAGTGGAGCGCCTTTGAAATTATAGGTCAGAGTCAAGCCTGAATTTCACATGTGAGTATAGAAAATGATTTCTTCTAATTGTCTTACATGAGCTGCAATAAGGAGCCCAGCTGCTCTCTTTATTCAGGTGCAGTTTCCTTGACTTCTGGGGTCTCAGTTAGAAAAATCTGCAATTTGTTTGCTTCACACGATGTTTTCCTCCGGACACCCTGATGTGTTTCCATGGGCTCAGTCTGCAAGGCAGGCACACTTATCTCCCAGTGCATTATCAGGTCATTCCATGTATTTGCTTCTTTTTAACTAGAGAATAATTTACAGACTGTTATTATATGCAGAGAGAGAGATGTTGGAGTGAAGTGAAAACAGGCTTCAGACTAACCAAGTATGAACTAGTTGTTTATATAAGGACATTTTCATAGATTTGGAGCTTTCTGAAGCTGTATCATTGTGCATGCTAGCTATGGTTTCCTTGTAGCGTTCTCAAAACTTGTTCTAGACAGGGCAGGCTAGATCTCAAACATGAACCTGCTCAACTGGGTGAGCTGCAAGCTGAAGTTTTGCCTTGCATTCATTCTTACCTGTCCTCCAATGCCAGCAGTTGCCAGTCAGCATTTTATGATAGTACGCCTGGAAAGGCTATTGCGTGACTGCTGCCCTGGTAATATTCTTGCTGACATAAAATTTCAGTTAATGTAGCTGAGGATATGATTTCAGATTCAATTTCTTGTCCAAATATAGTCATCTAGTATTAACTAATCTGTGCATCTTCAGGGCTTTTCCAAAGACATTGTATGAACAAACATGTAGTGGGAGAAAAAAAAAAATGTTTCCTATGCTTTGTTGAATATTAGGTTTCACTCTGGCACAGGAATGACATGATTCTCTTATAGCATCCAAAGTTCATAACACTTTTAATTAAGTGGCACTAGTTTTGAATCCAAATCTGAACAGGGCTATAAAATTAGAAGCAAACATTGGTCTGCCTTGATACCAGAAGATTCTGCTCTGAGGAGTGACAATCTCAGGAGGAACTTTCAGATCAGATACTTTACCTTTTAACTTTCTGGAGATCGTGTTGATCCATGGTTCTGTGTGTTTAAAATTTGAGACAAGATTCTCTTTTCTCTCTGCTTTTACTAAATACATGTCTAAGTGCCTGAGATCGATCTCAGTGTTTGGCCACAATTGCCTGGATCTAAATCTTTGTGCTGATCTCTGCACTCAAATACTGTTGGAGGTGCTGATGGCTGCTTGCCATTGGAAGTACATTACAACATCCTCATGTTGTAATTGTGTTTAAATTCAGGTTACTTGCATAAGGTGTGGAAGACTGAAAAATCATGAAGTTTCTCTGGAACCAGAACACTTTGTATTCTTCCCCTAGAGAGTTTGTGGAGGGTGGAATATGGAGGGAATATGCTTTGAAATGCTGGTCAGCACATCTAGGTATTTAAAGTAATAGTGTTTAATAAGGAACCAGAATAACTTTGTGAAGACAGGAAGAGAAAGCATGTTGTTGTTTTCTCAAGAGTTTCCAGCATCAGGCTTCAGGCTAAGCTTTGATTTATTTTTTTCACTTGTGTCACTCTATGATATAAATATATTAGCATACTGCCTTCAGGTCTTCAGTAGGCATGTTCAGGAAAAGATATTTGTTAAAGAGCCCAATATTTGACAGGGAGCACTTGCCACCTGCAGATCCTCATCCTGGTAAGAGCAAAAGCAGCTCCAGCAGTGAAACACTGTCTGGGCTGATTTCTCTGCCATCTCCAGGCTCTCCTGTCCTGTGGAAATGGAGCACTGATGAGCAAAGTCCATTATTTCCTTCTTGATAGCTACAGGGAAATGATTGATTTTAAAGAGTCTTTCTTCCAGCAGGGTTATTCATAGACATATGAAAATTTCTGAACAAACAGGGTATAAAAAAGAGGCTGTGAAAAAAACCCAAAACATTATTTTAGGTGAGGGCAGAGAGTTGACACTAAAAATCTGCTTTGTCCTTGAAGTCATCTTTGGTGCACAGAACTGCAGTGGAAATTCTGTTTTGATTCTTTCTTTTGGCTGTTGGAGTGTCAGAAAAGAAGCACAGACCATGTCAGAAAATGATAGCAAAACAAGAAATGCCCTGTCAGAGCAACAACTCTATCTAGGTGGAATTACTGATTTGGGCAAAACTCGCTGTATCCACAGCCCTGGGGCTATAATTTCCTCTCTGCAGTATATTGATGCCATGGCAGATGAAGCCCAAACCTCATTTTTCAGTTCTCCAAAGTCAGTGTTAGTGGCCCCTGTGAGGTAAAAGCGCACAATAAAATCTGGGGCTTGATTCCACAAACATGCATATCCCAACTGCCCACCCAAGGAACTCCATTGAGTTCCAGTGGGATGGATGAGAGGTGTCAAACTATCCATCTGTACAGATTCATATGTGCAGGTATCCATATGTGCAGATTCAGGGCTGTATGCTGTTGCAGTAGACAGGAAACCACTTCAGAGAAGAATAAAATGGTTGCTGAAAGCACAAATAAAATACATATTTGTTTAAATTAATAGGGAGACTTTTTTAATAAACCATTGGGAAAACTTTCAGTTTTCTTAGGAATATCAAAGCTTTTCTAAAGTATTAGCAAATCTTGTAGCATTCCTGGTATGTAAGTAAACATATTTATGCATTGCACAGAAGTCTCATTTATGGGATGGAATGGACAAGCAATTTTTCAAGAGTACAGGGTCACAAATCAGTGTCGTAGGTGAGGGCCTGATTCACCAGATCATACTGCTATGGGAATATATTTCCATGTTCAAAAGAGCAAAGAGAGATTGGGCTGGGAGGGGAAACTCTTGCACATTTATATTCCTTTCCAATAACCATTTCTGATCACAGAGAAGCTTTGTGCTCAGCAGCACACAATTCAAGCCTGCTCTTTTGAATCCCCTAACTAATACAGTACAAAATCATAGCTCTACTATTTTGTGATGCTGAAGTGATGCATATACCATTTCCATGCATATACCATTTCCATGCACCATATCTTTATTGATGCGGTACCCCTTCATCGTCACCTTTTGCACTGTGTTCATTTCTGCTCTTGTATTAGTTTCTGATACTTTATTAGGAGAACAGTATTTTACAGTAGTGTTACACTCAGCTGAGGTGAATATTTAAACCCTTTACAAATACAGCTATTATCTGTGTGTGTCCCCATAGTTATATCCATTCCTTCAAAACTATGTGAATGATATATCTATAGGTCTCCTTTTTTCTTTTATTTACTTTTTTTTAAAATACAGTGTAACAGTGTATACATATAGCAAATACTACTCTTTTGGCTTTCATCACTTGCATGGTTTTACTGCCACATAATGTTGGTGGTATTTGTGTAGTGTGTGGGCTTAAACTGCAGAATTCAGATCAAGTTCATTCATCACAGAGTACATTTGCACAGTGATTTACAGAAATGCTGCACAAGCTCAACGTGAGGATCTGTATCTCCACAAAGAGTCAGTCGAAGAGGTGGCACTGCCCTGGTCTAGCAGGGACAGACATGTAGCTTCAGGGGTAGGGAAGAGCAGCAGCAACTTATACTTGCCATTTTGCTTGTCCGTCAGAGATGTGAATGTGGTCTGGAAGAGATGCTCTAGTGCACTAGAGAGCAGGGAGCTGGCTCTTTGTTCAAGGCTTTGAAAGATTTTGATCTTTTTATTTGTTTTAGGCTGACAGGACACGTCCTTGGTTCTAGGTGTAGATTCATCTGTTTAATGTCCTCCAAGATGAAAGTGGTGGTTATCAGGTAAAACAGGGAATAAGGCAAGAGGTTCTTCAAGGAGACAGGAGTGTGTCCTTGAAGACTTTCTGCCTTCCACAGAAAGCTTGTTAAGCTTTGCTTTGGAGGGATGGGAAGCTGCTATTTTTTTTTAGCAGTGCCTTACTAGTGTCTCTACAGTCACACAAAGGAATTAATGCATTTCTGTAAAGTACCTTATTCTGATATTGTACATTCATGAGTAACAGCTTAGGCTTCAGCTTCTGTTGCGTAGAAGTGCTGAATGTTTGGTGCAAACTCCATATGTTTGTGTGTGTTTCAGATTCCAAAAGTCTGCAAGTCTCAGGAGTCTTAGTCTTTGACATGATATTCCCTCTTTTCATAAGGCACTCTGAGGAAAGTATATCTAGACTGTATGGACACTTAAATTTCATCTTCCTCATGAAGTATTGCTCCCATCACTACGGGAGCTTTCATGGCATTGAATTCTGTCACTTGGAAAATCCTTTTTCAGCATAGTTATGTTTTGTTTGCTGCTGTAGCAGATGCCAACAGCCATGCTTCTTGTATTGGCCTGCCTAACAGCATGCTTCCCAATTAATTTGGCACATTCAGTCTAATGCTTTTTTCTGTACTGCAGCCCTGCACTTGCAGTCTTGGAGATGGAGTTTTGGGAGGCTCCTGCTGGGAGAACAGCTTTTACCTGCCTCCTCACCCACAGAGTGGAAGCCCCTGTATCCATCATTGATCTGATTGGAGCTGCTTCTTCCTGTTCTGATTCTCGTCTGTGGATCGTTGCCTCCAAGTTCAGCTCAGCTCTGGAAGGAAGCAGGGTAGAAGTGGACTAGGAAATATCAGGCCCTCTGCTAGATGGGAAAGGGGAGATAGTGACAAAGGACTTGGGAAGGGGCGAGATGCTTAGTGCCTTTTTTGCCTCTGTCTTCCCTGGCAAGACTGGCCTTCAGCAATCTCACCTTTAAATCTCCAGCCAGTCTTTCTTTGCTTGTATAAAGCCCAGCAGAACACCAGTGCCTCTCCTTTGCCCACAAAATCTCTTGCCTCCAGCTAAACTTTGTGCCCCCGAGTACAACCCTTAGCTCTGCCTTCTGCCAAGTAAAGGAGATAGTGTCCAAAGTGCTGCAGAAGATGAGATAGACCACATGCTCTGCCCTCCCCTCACCTACCCAGACATCATGGAGGGCTCTCAAGAGTGGTTAAGCATGGTTTCCCCTTGTGGATGCGTGTCACTACCCTGAGCTCCTTCTTCCCAGGCTGGAGCTGGCATGCCCGCGGAGCCGCCGGGTGCCCCGGGGCTTCTGCGGGGCTGCAGGTGAGGCTGCTGGGCCTGCTGTTGCCAATGGCGGTGCCTTGCCTGGCAGGAGCTGGTCCCGCAGCCAGAGCATCTGCGCAGGCAGTGCGGGGCAGAGTGCTCAGGGAGGCATCACTGCTGCCATGGGCAGGGCCAGGAGCAGGGGGCCTTCCTGCCGCTCCATCCCAGTGTCCCCTGTCTGTGCGACTGTTGAGATCAAGGGGAGGGTGAGATTGGGGAAGAAGAATCACTCGACTCCTGCTACACAGCACACAAGAGTTTATTGCACATTTACTGCACTGAGCCCCGGTGAGAAGGACACCGGGCTCAGCGCGGGGCTGGTTAGCGGTATCTCTGACCCGTGCTGAGCTCTCCGGTGTCCCGCAGCTGCTCCTCCTGGCCTGGCAGCTCCATCAACTTCAACAGGACCAAGGCCAGGAGGAGCCGGGGAGGCCCCCACAAGCTCCGGGCCTCCCCCAAGTCTGTGTCCTGAGCTCAACTCTGAGCTCAGCTGTTCGGCCACTTCTCAGGCCATCTTCTGGCTGCTCGTCTCGCCCGCGCTTCCTGAGGTGGCCGAGGATCCTTGTTATGGGAGCCCGTGTGCAGGGAGGGGTCACTGTTGGCAGGGCCAGGAGCAGGGGGCTTCCTGTGGCTCTGTGCTGGTGCTCCCTGCCTGGCTGTCTGGCAAAGGTGAGAAGTTTTGTGGGCAGAGGAGAGGCCCAGGGAGAGGCACTGGTGTCCTGGGCCTCTCCCTGATGACGAGGGCCCCATGTTCTCCATCGCGGTGCACAGATGTTTTTTGCACCGCCCAAGGGGACAGGGCACCAGGAGGCCCAGGGAGAGGCACTGATGGGCTGCGCCTCTCCCTGATGACAAGGGCCTCAGGTACCCTGTTGTGGTGCACAGATGTTTTGTGCACCGCCCAAGGGGACAGGGTACCAGGAGGCCCAGGGAGAGGCACTGATGGGCTGCGCCTCTCCCAGATGACAAGGGCCTCAGGTACCCTGTTGCGGGGCACAGATGTTTTGTGCACCGCCCAAGGGGACAGGGCACCAGGAGGCCCAGGGAGAGGCACTGATGGGCTGCGCCTCTCCCAGATGACACGGGCCTCAGGTACCCTGTTGCGGGGCACAGATGTTCACCCCTAGGGACAGGGACGCCGGGCCGGTGGGCGCTGCTCAGCACAGCCTCTGTACAGGGGCTGTGCTTCACAGCGTCCCACTGGTGTCATGGGCGGCCCGGCGGTCCCTGCGCCCTCTCCTCCTCCTCAGGGCGGCGACGCGGCGGCGGAGCCCCCTGCCCAGCGCCCGCCAGCCCCCGCAGGAGCAGCTGGGGCAGAGCAGGGAGCGAAGCGCCGCTCGCCAGCCAGAGCCAGCTGCAGGAGGGGAGGGAGCCTCCGTGTCCCCGGAGTCCACCGTTTCCCAGCGCTGCGGCGCTGGGACAGTGGAGGGCTCCTCGCTCCCGGAGCTGCTGGAAGGCTCGGGCTGGGGTGGAGACCCAGATGGGCTGGTCTCCACCACCAGGATGGGTGCCCAGAGGCGCAGCAGGGTGGATTTGCGCGCCGCACTTGGGGGCCAATCCAGGTGGGGCTCCCTGGGGATGAAGCCAAGGAGTTCCTTGCCCGGCCCCAGGAACACCACCTGGATGGCCCCCAACTGCACACGGCGGCGAGGTTGGGATGGGCCATGAGGCTCCCTGGTCACCCCGCCGTCCGTGCCTGGGCACCTGGGAGGGAGAAGGCAGGTCAGGAGGGGGCCGGGGCTGCCCAGTGTCCCCAGCAGGAGGCCCTGGCACTGGCGGGTGCAAGGGAACCTGGCCCAACTCTTGGCCTCCTGGCCCACCCTGCTCCTGCTCTTGGGACCAAGCCAGCGCCTCAGGGCAGCCCCGGCAGGGCCGGGCTCCACTTACCCTTCCAGCCCCCTCCCAGCAGGCTCCTCCGGGAGCTCAAAGGGGAACACGGAGACTGTGGGAGAGAAGGCAAGAGGCCGTCAGCGCCGTGGGGCAGCCCCTGCGCAACCCCAGCCAGCAGAGGGGTGGGCGCCGGCAGCCGGGGTGCTGGCCAGGAGCCACTACCGTGGCTACGCTCAGGACAGGGCCGCTCACCTCCAGGGATGAACATCAAGGCCATCCAAAAAGACGCCAGGACGCGGCAGGCCGAGGGGATGCCCAGGATGGTAAGGAGCACGAGGCTCAGGGCCACGAGCTGGCACGCGGCTCGCACGCAAGAGTCCATGTCACCGAGGTGACAGGGCCTCGCGTGCGGCCAGCGCCAACCTCTTCACCCAAGGCCTGTTTGCAGAGGAAAACACGGCCCAGCTCATGTTAGTGGCCCCAGCAGTGACCCGCAAGCCCAGCCCCAGGTTGGGCAGCGGCACCACAGCCCTGCCCAGCAGCTGCCTTCCCACCCACTGCACCCGCTCCTGGCCCCAGCCCCTCTGCTCTGGGCTCACCCTCGCGCCTGGCGTCCGCAGCGGAATAAAATCCAATAATAAAATCAGCTCAAGGCCGACGAGAGGATATCTGGGAAGAGAAGGGCACCCTGTACTCACTCCATGTGCCCTCCCTGGCACCAGGCAGCAGCTGGGGGCCCTTGGGAGGTCACTGAGCAAAGGGAGGCTGGAGAGGGGGCCCTGGAGTGGCTCTTACCCCGCAGCCTCACTCCTTGACAACAAGGTCAAGTCTTTGCCTGTTCGCAAACGGGCAAAGTGACCCAAGGCCACCCCAGCACCACCTTTATAACGGGCCTGGGACTGTGATGCAATAGTGGTGTCACAGCAACAGCCCTGGGCCACACGGCAGGGGTTCTGATGCGATGCCGACATCATGGCAACATCCCTGACTCTGGTGACACCCGAGGGTTGTGTGATGCTGACGTCCCGGCAACATCCCTGGGCCTAGCGATGCCCCTGTGCTGTGCTGACACTGTCATCACCCAAACACCAACACTGCCCAGCACTGTAAGGAGAAGCCCAAGGCAGCTCTGGCAGCAGATCCCCAGCAGCACCTAAGATCCGTCATGGCCAAGCCCATGTGCAGATTGCAGCCTTTGCCTGGCAATGATGGACTCTGGTGTCCTGGTCTTGCAGGGAAAGGCAGCACGGATGTGTCTCCAAATGCTTTGCTTCTCAAAAAGACCTTGTTCCCATCAGCGCTGTCTCTTCTTGCAGACTCCGTCTAAGGAATGACTTTCAGGCAGGAAAATGATGCACTCCATACCCACCTCCCAGTCCTCCCTGGCCCAGTAGTTACTGTGAGTGCCCATGATCACAGATTCACTGAATTAAGTGGAGAGCAGAGGAAGCGTGTGTGTGATGCAGAGGATTACCCTGGGGTAAAGGAGGTGTGAAAAGTCAAAACGCATGCACAAAGTTAGTTTGGTCCTTCTGTACTTTCATTGCATATTATTTCCTCTTCTACAACTCAATGTATGTGCCTTGAACATTGCCTTAGAGTACAATAAGAGCGGTTATGTAGACCGTTACTTTTGCAGCATAAAATAATCTTTTAAAAACTGCAATCCTGTAAACAAAGCCCTAGGAGATAAACTTCCATTACAACTGTCAAACTCTGAGCAAATGGTCATTTGTTTCATTGCTGCAAAGCATGCCTTATTCTGAGAAAGGAGAGAGAATAGCCAGTATCATGCCTAATATTCAAATGATCTGTTTGCAAGAACAGATATTGATGTTACCTTAAAGAAAAATGGTTGAGGGCTAAAAGGTAATAAACAAAAGTGCTGAAATACCAAGCACTACGTCTAACCCTACAGCTCAAGGGCTGTAAATTAATGGCATACTTTTTCAACATATCAATGAACTACAAAAATTCTGCAGGCTTTTATTCCTTGCAAGGCCAACACAGCTCTGAAACTTAAGTGACCTTTTGCCAAGTAAGACTGATCTTGGAAACACATGAGTGTTTCAAATCCTGCTTCTGGAAGGGTTCATGTGAAACCTTTTGCAATGACGTTTCAGTTTTGGTGGTAACGCTGACTGTCATTTTTACTGGCCCAAAGCAAAACCAAACACAGTTAACTAAGTCTCCTGTAGTGAATTCTATCAGCTAGATAAGACATGCAGCACTTAATGTACAGAACATTTGCTGATTGTGGATGTACTCAAAGAATGTGAGGCCAGCTCATCTTTTTTGGTTAAAAGCTCTGATCAGGACAGTTCCGTCTCTGCATAAGGAGACTATCATTACGTCACTGATTGGTTCACCTCTGTTCCCATTATTCAGGCTTATGCATGCACTAAAAAGTTTCTACAATGCATGCTGGAAAATGGTGGAAGAATTCCTACTGATTTCCATCAGATTGTGCCAGAATATGGTGCCTTGTGTTCTATTGCATTGCCTTAGCACTTGGTCATCAGTACTAAAGTGTCTCCTAATAAAAAGCAAGGAGTCTTGGTAATTTTTTTTTCTCGTATGACTCATAAACAGCTGCATGTAAAAATGAGAATATCAGACAAAGGTAAGTTCTTATATCATTTATACCTCCTTAATTATCTTTGCCAGAAGATAATTAAAACCAAAGCTATCATTGCTTTTAATTAAGCAAACGTCCTTAGAATGGCAAGACATGCTGCCTTGTGTTTATCTTTGCTGGAAATGTTTATTTCTGTTTAGAAATTTTATTATGAAATATCAGGAGAAAGGAAGGAGAGTAGAGGCTTCAAATATCCTGGCTCCTGGTCCTGTAAATTATGTTTTCCAAACTGTGCCTTCAAGGTGAGCAGTCAAGATAAGCCACTCCTCTGCAGCCCATCTAATTTGTTTTTCCATCATTTTCTTAACTTGGCTTACATGCAATAATCATTATAATGCAAGTAACACTGCTGGGAAAATCATTTCTTCCTCACTGAATAGAATATAGCTTATACTACACTTGAATCATAACTGGCCTTGTGTTTATTTCACGGACTTGCAGTCAACCTATGACTTCTCTAGCTGAGGGAGTTCTGTGTCTTCTGGCAAAGATCCTGCTTGTTACAAAAGATCATGAAATCTTCTTCTCATTAAATGTAATAAAAAACATTTAGGAATCTGAACTGATTTTTTTATGTCAGATGTTCAATATTATGTTCCTGAAGATTTAAGAAGTTTCTGAATATTTATTAAGAAGGTGGAAGCCTATTCTAGACAGGCTTTGAACTGTGCTCCTTGCTAGAGTGACTGAATGACTTTCCACAATAGATTTGTCACATCTTCTATTATTATAAGGTTATTATTCCCTTTCACTGTTTCTCTATAATTCAGCTACAACAATGGAAACGACTCTTATGTGCTATATATGAGCACAAAGCCCGTATAAATGATGTCAGCTATTCAGCCAGAGGATGAACAGTAGTTGACAGAGGTTATCAGTACCCTGCATTGCACTCACACCTCTGGGATGTCATGCAGCGTGCCAGAAACATCTTCAACTACACTCTATTTGATTAAACATATTCAGGGCTGGTGGACTGCACTTAGCTTAATTTAAATGAGAAAGTGGTATCTGAGAAAAAAAAAAAACGAGTTTTTAAATTTGTTTTTGTTTTGTTTTGTTTTATTCATTTCAGTGATTTAGTTTCCTATGGAGTGCTTATGCTCCTGAGCTAATGCTCAGGGTGTTTGAGATAAAACCCCATTGTGAGGGGAGCTCATGGGTTTCTTTTTCTGTGATGAGCTGTATAAACCCTCTGCATGCAGCAGACTCAGGAAAGACATGGGTTGGTCACCTTGAGTCCAAGAGAGGCTTGAAAAGCTGTTTATCACTGGCATATGGATTTTCTCAGTTTTGTTATTTGGGGAGGAGAGCACTATTAAGCACTTTTTGAATTAAAGTCCTCCCTTTGTTACCCGGAGGCAGCTGGGGATGCTCCTTTTTTTATTCCTCCCTTTTAGGGTGTCTCTGTGCTGTAACTTTGCACTTTGCTATGAAGCTCCAGCTGAGGTCTTGCCGGGAGCAGCCGTGCGCCTCAGTGCCTGGGGGAAGGCGTTTGCAGAGCTGGGCTCCTGCTGCTGAAACCTGCCAGCCCTGCTCCAGCAGAACTGCATGTAAATTAGTAAGTGGAATTAAAACAGCTGTGAAAAGCTAAAATAGCTTTAAACTATACACCAGGGGTCCTCAAACTATGGCCCGCGGGCCGGATATGGGCCAGATAGTCAAGAACAACTGTCTAGAGGTCATCTTGACCCTTCGCTACATCTCAATATATCTCAGGCCGTACCACAACCGCCCAGTGCTTCCATCTGTGCTTCCTACAATCTCCAGACTTTCCAACAGCAAGAAAGGTGCCAGCACAACAGCACATGCCATACATCCTGAGGTTGTACGCAGTGATAGCAAATAGATTCACATTGATCAAACCACCTTTCCCTGGATGGCCAGTCACTTACCCATTGGCTAGCATATCCAGTGCAGATACATGCAGCTTCTCCCGCTCAGTCGCTGCCTGTGATTTTGGCTGCCTCATCATCTTTCTCACTGCACTGTCCAGCTCTTTGTGGAGCCGTGCTCAACTTGCAGTGCCAAGCAGCTCCAAACCATGAGCCATGGCATGTAGGTGAAAGGAGTCCCAGGCTTTAAGGCATCATCCAGTAGAATCACGCTGAAGAAGTAGAGGTTACACTCATTAAAACTTGGATCTGCTGCTTTTAACTTGGAGAGACATCCCTCCATAAATCCTAGAGTCTCCTTATTGGTCCAGGTTGCATACTGTAACAGAGAAAGGCAATTGCTAGAAAGCAGATGATGCTGAACTTCTTGTCATTCGCACAAGCAAGTCAAGCTCAAAAGTAAGCAAGCAAAAAGAGGAAAAGAGAAACTCTATTTTCAGGTAAAAGTTAGCTTAGTAGGGTGATGGAGATCCTGGCTTCTTTAAGGCAAGCCGGCAAGTGGAAGAACTTACATTCTAGGGGTTATGCAGTTTATGTCTGGTGGTAGATTTTCCAGTGTTGAGTAGAAAGAGCTGACTCACTGGAGGTTTGCCCTGCAGCTGGAGTATTTAGCATAGCTCTCTGAAAGAGAGATTTTTTATTATTATTATTATTATTTTGCTCTCTACTAATGGCTGGCATTAGTAGCCATGTGGCAGATGGCTTCTGAGGTTTCCCCTTCTCTTCTCAGACAGCCACTTTAATTCACAAGCCTTGCATGAAGGTCACATCAGGGAGTCCATAAGCTTCTGGTTACATCTGGATGAAATTGCTTAAAAGACTCCCATATTGCTGGAAGAACAAGGGACACCTGTGCATGCACGCATGCACAGGCCTTGCTGAAGCCTTCTTTCCTGAAGATTCTCATGTAAAAATAGCTTTTTTCTAATCTTTTGGCTGATAAGAAATTTAAAGAATGTATGCAGCTGTTCATACACAAGGCCCTTCATTTCATGAGCTGTCACTTTTTTCTCATTTTTTACCTTTAGGTGTGCTTCCACCGTGGTTAAAAAAAGGAGCAAGAAAAAGCTGGGAGGAAAATGTGAAGAGCCATCTAAAACCCTTATGGAGTAACAATCATACAGGAGAATCAATTAAATAGAGTTAGCAGTGGTGGAAGAGGAGACACACTTTAGAAGGCAGAAGATTTCCCCAGGTTATGAACCTTGTAAGCCCAGAACCATCCTGAATGCAATACAATGCAATGTTGGCCTAGTCACCTCTTCACAAGTAGTGACACAGCAAAAGAAAAGCGTGCTTTGCTTCTGATGAAATCAAGACCACAGGTAACACACAGGCCCCATAATCTGACAGATAAATCCACAAAGCGCCTGCATTTAAGCCAGCTAGTAACTGCCCACCCGACCTGTGCACAGTCCTTATGTAAAGGAAGAACATGCACATCCCATCAAGATAAAATGCAATATAGCATCAGGCGGACGCACCTTCTTAACAAGATACAAAACACTGATTGAGATGTCAGACTCTCTACTATTCTCAAACTGCTCCGATATTAAAAACAGACCTTTGACCATGTGGGTGCTAGATGGACTCTTCACCCAACACTGCAATTAGCGGTGGCAAAGGAAGTCTTTAAGAGTGCTCTCAGCAGTATCTCAGGAAACAGGAAAAATCCAAAGACTATTTCCTAATGTTTCACTTACTCATAGGACTGCCTAGACCCCAAAGCCTTTTCAGCATTAAAAGCCTGCACATTTTCTAACACAGGTGGCAGCACATCCAGAAGGACTCTCCTTTCACAACTTACCTAACTTTTTCTTCAAAAGGACATTCTTTGCCATGAACCCAAATGCACGCCTCAGCAGAATTGACTATTTTTGGATTAAGCTTGCAGCAAACCTCAGAGATGGTCACCTGTGGTTCTCAGTTTTTGCTCACACTGGCACCGGCACCTTCAGCAGGCTCCAAAGATTATCATGCGCTTTGGCCACACTGCTCCTAGAGCTGCTTGTCAACTTTATATTCTTTAATGTTGACAAAAGGGAAGAATCCCCAGCACCCACAAGCTTTTGGAGTTCAATAACATTAGCAGCTGAAAGGGCTTTCATCACCATTCCCCTACACATGCTCATAACTGCCTCATTAAAGTATCACCAGAAGACACCAGAAGGGGACAACTTGCAGAGGCAGAAGAAAATACAAAGCACTGCCCCCCTGCTCTGTCGCAAGCCATCACACTCAGTTTTATGCTGGAGATGTGCCTCCTTCTCCTGGACATTCATTATTGTTGCCATGGAGCTATCATCATTTTTCATCGTCTTCTATGGCCTCTCTTACCGCTATGAGACCTCACGCCAGTGGCTTTTTACATCTGCCGTCACCTTTCTGAAGAATGCCTTACTTTTCCAACCCCTAAAAATCCTGTTTTTCTCAGCCCTCAGTGCAATTCTGCCAAAATATTGTCAAAGCATTGAGTGGTCAACCCAGGAAAATTATTCTGGAATTACGACGGAGATAGAAGGTGAAATGGGAGAGATGCACTGTAAGCTTGTGAAAATTTTTCCCTTCACTTTTATCGCTGACAAACTTCACAGCATATGCCAAGAAAAGAAAGACTAGTTCCAGTATCTCAGCTTAGGGTTGGAGTCACTATTGTTGCTTTTTGTTTTTTCAAAGATCACAAGGTTGAAGATGGGAGCAGCTATTGGGAAATTTTACTTATTTCATCCCATCCATTTCAGGCTCAGAGGAGACATCACCGACATTTGGGGCTCACAAACAGAATAATGGGAAAAAAATATAGTTTATCTTGTTAGATGAGCAAGGTGGGATATTGTATCTAGCACTTATTTTACTCTGTGCTATGTACTTTTCAAATAAATGCTCCGCCACGTTTAACTTAATTAGTCGTTCTTGCCTAAATTGGGTAGTAAGTTTTAAGGACTTCTTAACACTCAGACACTTGTTTTGGACTACGTTCTGGTTTTCTCCTGAATTTTGGTCTTGTATCCACCTCAGTGGTACTTTCCCATCGTGGCTGCTGATACCTCTTTTACATAGACAATGACTAGAGAATAAGACTATGAGGGGTAATCTTGCCTCTGCCAAAGAGGGTATGAGCAGATCTACGCTAATCTATACTGAGAGAGGACTAAAAAAGGTGAGTGCTCTGAAAATGCTCATAAAGCCTTTGCTCCTCAAAGCATTAGGCATAAAAGACAAGAGGATCATTTATTGTGCTTTGACCTGGCACAGTGAAAATAGGAGTTCTTAACACAGCATTTACATTTGTATGTGTGTGAAACTACCTCAAGGGAGGCAGTGAGGAGGATGGTGGTGGCCGCTTTTCAGTAGTGGCCACTGACAGAACTAGAGGAAACGGCCACAAACTAAAGCATCAAACATTACACAGGAACTTAAGGAAAATTTTCTTAGCAGTGAGGGTGACGGAGCACGGGAACAGGCTGCCCGGAGAGGCTGTGGAGTCTCCTTCTCTGGAGATCTCCAAGGGCCGCCTGGACGCAGCCCTGTGCCACGTGCTCTGGGTGACCCTTGTGTGTGCAGGGGTTGGACTAGATGATCCCTAGAGGTCCCTTCCAACCTTAAGGATTCTAATGATTCTATGATCTCCTTGCAAACCAATGACCATTTGCTTTCTTTTATTGCATGTGCATCTTTCTGATAACGAGCAGCTTAGAATAAGAAGCTGTAACCTGTATACATTTAGTCATAATCTAGCAGAGATGACTTACACCCTAATGCTTGCTTCAAATGGGAGATGCGTTTTCTTAACATTCAATTTCCTTAAGTATGCCCTGCTATAATGGCAACGTATGACTATTGCTTTTTTTCTCCTCTCAACCCTGGGCTTTTCACTCCTACTGCTTTTTTATCTTGGTTCCTAATTTTTATGGAGGAGAAAGTAGAAGCCAAGTATTTCTCAGTGAACAAATAACAGGGAACTGCAGAGAAAGATTGGATGCCCCTTGTGGGATAGCTGATGGATAGCCATGTGTCAGACAAACAGAAATCATCATCTAAGAAAGTGTTTTCATTCCAGAAACTTACATGCGTTGTGAGAGTCCAGCGGGATGTTCTCAGGCAGAACAGCAGCAATGGATGAACAGGGAGAAAGCTGTGGGAATTCCTGAAGAGCCAGATGCCCCAGTTGTGAGGGATTACAGCAAGCTTGTGGTATGTCTGTTTTCAGTGTTCTTTACAACAAAGTGGGGAACTCTCTCCCCTCGCTGCTGTGAGGGAAGCAGAGGTTGATGGGCAGTTGTGGGCACTATTTCCACTTGCCTGGTTGCTGTTGGTGGGTCCGACAGCCTCACTCCACGCACAGCTCCTGAACAGTGTTGGCAGTCAGTTGTGCTGTGATGTGATTGTTTAGCTCCTGAAGACTTAAAGAGCTTTTCCAGAAGGTCTCATGCTGTTTTAAACTTGTGTTGTCTCCATTTTGTTTTCGGCATCTGCTGGATGGTGTCACTAAGCTAACAAGGAACTTCAACATCTTTTACCTGGAAAAAATATATGCTCTCTTCAGCCAGTGCATTTACCAGCACTGGAACAATTATGACAAAACTAAACTCTTTATGGTCAATTTTATATATATTTTCTAATGGTTATATATAGTATTCTATCACTGTTACACAGTCTGCATGCACTCTGGATATCATGCTTATTTCATATTAATTGCTTTAGTGCTTAGTTGTCATGAGACTTAGTCATTTTCGTATGGAAGACATTTATCCATATTCCAAAACCATTGTCAAATTTGGCATCATGATTTGCAGTTTCAGCAGGAGAAAAAAAGATTGGACTTGAAGACAATGGTTCCACCCGCACAACTCCTTCAAAGCAATTAACCTTGGAGCCTGTGGAAAGCTTTTCTTGCTCTTTTTTTTCTTTTTCTCTCTCTCTCTTTCTTTTTCTCCTTAGGGATGGGGGGGACCATGTAAGGAGCGTTCTCTTCTCAGTCTCTTACTTACTCTTTCTCCCCCTACAAGTAGGCAAACACAGGAATACTTAAGTCCTTCCTTTCTTCAACAGCTTTAAAATAATTATAAAGCATAAGAAGAGTTGGAGATTTTTCTTTAGTTTCCCAATCATCTCTTCTGAACTTCGATGTTCAAGTGTCTCCAATTTGATATAAAGGGAGGTTTCTGCCTGGGCAGGTTTTAGAGGAATTATTCAGGTTCTCTGTCCTTTCCCTGTAAAAGAGGATTTAGGAGTTGTCAGCAGTCAGCAAATGTCTTCAGGAGGCACCCACCACCCAAGCCAGGAAATCCCAGTGTTGATTTGGTTTAGGTATGTTGGAAATCGAGTCCTCAGATCCAAAGAGTCATGAGGCCACTCGTCCCTGTGCGCTTGTGTGTGACAATAGATACAATTCTTGGTCCCTCTGCAGTTCACCTTGAAAAGAGGGAGCCTCTTTGCTTAGGCACTGGTATCTCAGTCTCTTCTTTCACATCAGATTAAGAGTCAGAATGGACACTCTGTTCTCACTGTGCAGGAATGAGGATATTCTGGATTCAGGGAGGGCATGCCTGAAAAACGTTCCCTTCTCATCTCCTGTAATGCCACATACTAGCTTGAGAAAGGAAAATATTTATGTTATCCAGGACTTGTGGGCTTCTGCAACTTAAAATTGGAATGCTCACATTAAATGTGCCTGGATCTTTTTTTTTTCTACCTTTTCTTTTAGCTTTAAGTACAGTTCTCTCTTCTTCTGAGTGCACTGGGCAAGTAGCAAAGGTAATTTAATTACTGAGCATTCACAAAGTAACTTTCTCAGCTTTTAGTTGTTGTTTCTCAGGAAGGATCTCTTCCTACCTGCTGAAACAACTGTTGCTCCAGGCTCTGTATCCTCTACTCTTCTGGACACATAGGGATGTATCTGAAACTGCAGATAATATAGAAGCATTGTGATGCTTTTAGTACATGTTCTTGCTAAATATCACCAACATTTGGATATATTTACAGATTCTTTAACTTTGTGTGAAGAAATAAACTATCAGGTTCTTAAACTTCTATTTGTGCTTATTGATATATATATTTTATTATCAGGAAATGAAGAAAATAATTAGAAACCTCCACAGTGCTTCATAATGTGCTCTTCAGAACACTTCATTTCTACTTTATTAAAAATAATATTTTAATTGCATTCTGTTCTGTTAGCTGTATATAGTTCAATCAAGAGTACTTCTAAACACATATACTATATAAATATGGATATATTTTATATCCATATATATATTTTATATACATCCATATATAAAACAGATTGATATACTTGTTTTATATGTATAGATTTATATAAAGCATATATATATTTTATATTGTTTGAATATGTTTTAATAAAAAGTAAAACATCATTTGAGCTTGTCTGTTTTAATTGCAGAATAATTTGAGCATTAAAATTCTTTCTTCTTACTGGTATATTAAATACCTCATATGAAACTTCACCCTCTTCTTGGTTTATCAGTTTCATAACTAAGGCAAACAAGAAAAATGTATAGTGAAGAATACAGGAAACTCTCACCTTGCCTTGGCGGCTTGATCTCCAACTTAGCTGGTTGTTGCCAAAGATTGACGAGACTGGTCTGTCTGGATCTTAGACAAAAAAAAAAAAAAAAAAAAAAAAGAAAGTCTATTACCGAGACTATATCTCAATTGTTTTCTTGCAAGTTTTGTCCAGGCTTCACTTAAACATGGAAACTAAAACGTCCAGATTTCTAAAGTAGATGCCTGCAAGTCACGTGAACAGAATTCTTGTCTGTTAGTGCTTGGTGTGACAGCCCCGTCCCGGACATGCTTGCTCCAGTGGGCACCAGGAAATTTTCCTTGCACCTCCAGGGAGAGGAGAGGGAAAAAAATACAGAAGTAAAAATGCATTGCTTATCCCTTGAAGATGATGTTAACATCCTGACATCTTAAATGCACCTTTCACCAGGTAGTTGCTGTTGGCTCATTCTGTGGTAACAGGGAAACTTCTTGCACTGAAAAAGAAGGGACAGGGTGGGAAAGGCAGACCCAGAAACAATCTTCTGATAAAACTTTGGCTCTTCAAAGCTTTGGTTCTACCTTTTTTGTGCTGCCGCTCTCAGCACGAGACTGTAACTATGGTGTTTTAAAAGTGTATGTGTATAAGTGAGTAAATATCAGTGGTCTTCCCTCATGTGATTCTACTGGGGGGTGACACTTCCTACAAGTCACCTTTTTTTTTTGTTTTTCTCCTGCCTCTGGGAACAGTAGCAGAGTTGGGTGTCTGACCTCAAAATCCCATAATCCTTCTAAAAACAGCAAGTAGAAACACAGCACTGCAGGAAGGACGCAGGGTAGGAGCTAAAACTAAACCCTAAGCTAAATGCTAAAACTGACCCTGTGTGAGTGCGTATTAACTGAGGAGGTCCTCTCAGCTCTCAGTAGGTGTAAACAGCAAAGTTTTTTGGATTTGTAGGGTTTTTTTCCCTCTTAAATCTTTAATTCTGGGCCAATTCATTAAAGGCCAGGGGTGGTGGGTCTGGGCCCTCCCAAACTCTGCTCCCTGCTGACAGACGTGGGGGAACTGCTCCAATCTCAGACTCATGGGGACGGGAGAGCGATGCTACCCCTAACAATTACACACACACATACTATATATATATCTATATCTATATATATATATGAGATTCACCTTCCTTTCACCTGCAGCTGGCCCGTGCTGAGGCTCCCCGGCCCCTCCGGCCTCTCCCTGCCCCGAGATGCTGCTGCCACCTGCGCCCAGGGCTCCTGGCATGGGGATGGACACCTATTCAATCCAGAAGTCAAAAAAAAAAAAAAAAAGGAAAATTTAACAGAAATATTCTTAAAAACAACTGAGAATAAGATGCACATTCTGCATTTTTTGAAAATGGAACCATATAAGAGCACAATAAATAATGCGTATCATGCTGCTATTGTGCATGGCATGGGACATAGCACCTAGTGATGCTGAATGTCCAACTGTGCAATCTCTGCATGCCAGTTGGAGCTGTCATGTCATCTTTATCTTTAAGGTATGTCCAAGCATTTGTGTACCATGCAGAATATCTGCATCTTCTCTCTGTAGCTTCTATATGCATTGTTTGAATATATTTTACTAAAAAGTAAAACATCATTTGAGTTTGCCTGTTTAAACTGTAGAATAATTTGAGCATTAAAAATCTTTGTTGGCAGTCTTATAGACTCCTACTGGTATATTACTGCTACATTAAACTGGCAAATTACCCCATTTCTTGGTTTTTCACTTATATGACCAAGGCAAATAAGAAAAAAAGGATAGTGAAGGAAACAGGCAGCTCTCACCTTGCCTTGGCTTGATCTCTAGCTTAGCTCGCTGCCACCATAGATTGACAAGATTGGTCTATAGGGATCTTCGAGAATAGGATGGCTTTAAA
The DNA here is from genome assembly GCF_059628265.1 of Tinamus guttatus. Lineage (NCBI taxonomy): Eukaryota > Metazoa > Chordata > Aves > Tinamiformes > Tinamidae > Tinamus > Tinamus guttatus. Next base: position 515,194 of record NW_028288565.1, on the reverse strand, counting down.
TAAATAAATAAATAAACCCTGTGCAAAAGGTGTGAAGCTGAGAAATTACAGGAATGATGCCTGAAAGTAGCTTCTGAGAAGCCTGAGAGAGCACGTACTGAAAATGTCCATTTTTTCTTCCCTCCTTGTTTGCTTTTTCCCTGCCCTTGTGTTTCTCCTCTAGCTGGGCTCTGCAGGTTACGTTTTTGGGATTTTGACTCTCACACCAGGGCAAGCGAGTGTTGGCTCAGCTTCCCAAGCTGATCTGAGGTCAAGACTGCCCATTAAGAAAAGGGAAGAGTCCTGCATTACAGCAAATCTAGGCCTAATCGAGGAAATCTGGGGAAGCGGAGCGTTAACTCCAGCCTGCCGGCACCGCTGCAGGCCACGCTGGGCACTAAGTGCTGAGCTCAGCTCGCCCACGCACACAGAATTCCCCGAGGCCGGACGCCTCGGCTAGGCAGGGAAATTAAGCCCCCTCACCAAATACACTAACAGGAGCTCTTCCCAAAGCATGCACCCATTTTACACCTTACCTTAACAGGAAAACAGAGATGACTTTTGCCAAGAGATTCTCCAAAATTCACACATCCCAGTCTTTGGCCCACTCTCAGGGGAGCCCCTGCCTCCCATGCCCACTGCAGCCCTGGAAGAACCACCTCCCCGTGGGCTGGGGCCTGACCCCCACCGAGCCGAGCCCGGCTCTCACCTGCTCTCTCCTGCTCTTTGCTTCACCGGCCCTGCTGAGCTGGCGGCGCTCCACCTGCACCACTGCTTTTGGCATCAGCAGGAGCAGCTCAGACTGGGACATGCGAAAATGAAAACGCCGCTAGCGAAGGACCCAGCTGCATCCTGGCACTGAGCAGGCCACAACGGCGCATTCCTCCCGTTCCCAAAGCCGTCTGCCCTCATCCCTTCTGTAGGAAATCTCCCACAGGGATCCTCCCAGCAGAATTTACTGGTGGCTACAGGAGCTCTGTAAAGGAGAAACAAAGTCACTCAGGGCTCTAAGATTACTAACACCCTCAACATGGCTATTTAAGCATTGCAGCTTGAGCCAGCTTTGCAAGAGAAAGCATCGGTATTTTTTCGACCTTTTCTTTCAAAATAATACCTGGACCTACTAAAGGAAACCCTTAAACAACACTGACGGATATCCAAACTTCATTACCTTTTTCTTAATTAGAATTTCTAAGACATGGGATTTAGTAATTCAAGGACAAGGACAAGGAACTTCTTCCACTAACTCCACAGGTTGAAAATACTATCTACTTACTCCCCAGAGCAATGCTGCCCCCAGCCCTCATTTCAGCAGATCACACATTTGGGTCTCCTCCTTAATGTCACTGCCTGGACACTCATTCCAACAATTCCACTCACTTCAGCAAGAACATAAGGCTCCCTTACTACTACAGGAAAGAACCATGAGAAAGCTTTTATTTTTATTTGGGCCACAAGAAGAAGAACAGCAGTTACTGGCTTCTCTTTGACAACAATGATGCCAAAAGGAAAAAAAAAATCCCCAAATTCAGACATTTGCCTAGTACATACCAATAATATTTAAGGAGAGTTATATATTTATCCAAAATTACTTTGCTACATGCACTTAAGGGGAGCCTGCTTTAGATGTTGGGAATACAAAACAAAGCCAAAGAAAACATCATCTCTAAAAGACTAGCTTTGCTTCAAAATATTATCTATAGGGCCTATATTATTCACATTGCCTTTATATGGCCAATCATCAGGAGCTTTTTTTTAGACACAATTCTCAGAGAAAAAAAAAAATCCCCACCAAAGTACTTCCCCAAAATAGCTTCCCTGCCACCCCAAAATAATTATCTCCAAACACCCCCCAAAAAATTTTCCCCAAACCATTTTCCCATTCCCAGTTCAAAAATTCCCTCAAAAAATATTCCTTCCAAAATAATGTTCCCCCCTAATGTCTCCTTTCCATTTTTTTCCCTCCAAATATTTTATCCTCTCAAAAAATTACGCACCCCCCCCCCATTTCTTTTTTTCCTCTGCCAAAATCATTTCCCTTCCAAAGAATTTTTCCCCTCCAAAAGTCTTACACCACCAAAGAAGTTACAGATTTTCCCAGTTTGTACTGGGAAAAAACAGCCCTGTTGACCACGGAGCTGCTGCTCGGATCTGTGTCAGCCCCGTTCTCTGCTGGAGCAAACTTACTTTGGTGGCCACTTTTGTGGCCCCACGGCCGAGCTCACTCCGCTCCACTGGGGCTGCCCACAGGTCGGCCCTGAGCCCGCACTGAGCCCAGGGCAACGGCAACGGCAGAAACGCTCCCACCCGCTGCACACAGGACATCCTCTTCGGACACGCTTCCGTCCTCTGCACTTGGGAATCACAAATGAACATGAACACGTCCACGAAAGACACTTTAACAGCTAATACATTGCTCCGTTTCCAATGTCTGCTCAATCAACACCTCTACAAAGGCAGCAGCTCCCAGATCCCGACACTGCGCATGCGCCCCGCTCCTGCAGCGCCTCCGCCCCGACACGCGGGGGCAGCAGCGAGCGCGGCAGAGCGCACTGCGCATGCGCGCACCCCCCCCCCACGTGGCGGCGCCGCTCCTGGGGCGCGGGGGGCGGCGGGGGGAGGGGGCGGCCTCTGCCCAGCGGTGGCACCGACAGAGCGAGAGGAAACGGCCGCAACCTGAAACAGCGAAAGTTCCGCAGGAACTTAAGGAAAAACGTATTAGCAGTGAGGGTGACGGAGCACGGGAACAGGCTGCCCGGAGAGGCTGTGGAGTCTCCGTCTCTGGAGATCTCCAGGGGCCGCCTGGACGCAGCCCTGTGCCACGTGCTCTGGGTGACCCTGCGTGTGCAGGGGATGGACTAGATGATCCCTGGAGGTCCCTTCCAACCTTAAGGATTCTGTGATTCTGTGAAGGAAAGAGTTAAGAGCTGGAAGTGCCCCCTGGCAGCAGCTGTGCCCGTGCGGAAACGCTGGGGGCTGCTCCCAAGGCCGAGACGGGGAAGCGGGAGGTCTTGCGGGGAGGGCCGGTCTCGCTGCGCTGGAATTGGCAGCGGTGCCCGGCTGGCCAGAGAGCCGATAGCCCCTGCGGAGGGATCCCAGAGCCGTGTCGCTGGCGCTGCCGGGAGCAGACACCCTCCTGGGAGTCGTCCGCAGCGTGAACCTGGCCTGAGCCTGTCCTGGGGCCGGGTCCCGGCCCTCCTGGGGACGCTGCCTGCGGCCCCTCGTCCCCCGCCGCCCTGGGCCTTTTCCGTGCGCGCGGCGGGCGCGGGAGGCAGGGCCGTGGCCGTGGCCGTGGCGCGGGTGCCGCGGGCAGCGAGGGCAGCGCGAGCCCGGGCGCCGCTGCCCGCGGGACGGGACGGGACGGGACGGGACGGGCTGCGTGAGGGCGGCGGCTGCGGGGGGACCCCGTCCTGTCCTGTCCTGTCCCGGTCCAGCCCAGCCTGTTCCATCCCATCTTGTCCCAGCCTATCCTATCCCATCCCATCCCGTCCAATCCCATTCCCTCATTTGTTTTTCTCTTTTCCCCCCTTTTTTCTTTTTTGCATTTTTATCTTTTTGTTTTCTGCTTTTTAAGCTTTCTTCTTTCATTGTCCCCTTTAATCTTTTTCGTTTGTTTTTATGCATTTTATCCTTTTTTTTATTTTTCTGCTTTTAGATTTTTTCCTTTGTTTTTACCCCTTTTAACTGTTTTCATTATTTTTCCCTCTTTTAGCTTATTTTTTCCTTCATTCTTTGCCCCCTTTCAACTTTTTTTCTTTCCTTTCTCTCTCTCTTTTAGTTTTCTCATTGGCTCTCCCTTTTGTCTTTTTTCATGTTTTTTTCCTCTTTTATATTTTTTCCTTGTTTTAGCGTTTTCCTTCATTTTCTCCCTCTTTCAGCTTTTCTCTTTCCTTCCCCCTCTATTTTTCAGCCTTTTTATTCCATTTCCCCCTCATCCTTAGCTGTTTTTTCCCCTTTTTTCCCCCTCAGAGCCCCATTATTTCAGTGAAGTCACTTTTACAGGTTAATGTTCCTGTTCGGCATTGGGGAGCTCGAGGCGTTTTTAAGCCGTCGGGGGCTTGGCAGGAGGCTCGGGAGGGCCTCGTGGGGCCGGGAGGCTCAGGAAAAGTCCCCGTCGTCGGGGGCGTCGTGTGTAATTTGTGGGGCGCCGAGGCGGGACGTGGAGGTGCAGAGGGGGCAGGAGGCAGCGGTGCAGGCGGGACGTGTCGCTCGCGGGGCCTCCCGGAGCGGGGGGATGTTGAGCAGGAAAGGGGAAGGCAGCGCTGCCTGGGCCCCCTGCAGAATGTTGGTTTTCAAAAGTGCCCTCGGAATGGGAAGGGGGCCCTGTGCCCTGCAGCCCGTTGGGGAAAACGGACGTGCTCTCCCTGGAGAGGGTGACGGCGCCCACAGGCTTTGCAGGAGAGTGTTGCTGGCCAAAAGCCCTGCTCCCCGCTCGGGAATCGGGACTGGGAGCTCCTCAGGTGAAGTCCTTCTGTCCAGGTTGCTCTTGGTTCTTGCTGTTCTCCTCAGCGTGGTGCTGAGCCAGGATGTGGCTGTCTAAACTGTGCGGTGTTTGTCTCCCTCTTGCCGCAGACCATGGCAGCCCCAGGGCTTTCGGCAGGTGCCCTCCTTGACAGGAGCATGAGGATGAGGAGAGAGGCTGGAGAGCGGAAGGTGCTCTGGGCCTGGGGGCTCCTCAATATCTGCACTGCCGGCATGATCTGCGTGGACATGTATGTTGGCTGCGAATGTGACTGCGTTACAGAAAACATCCTGCCTTGTGCAGGCCTCGGTACTTCCCAGAACCCCATTACTGCCCGCTGGTAACTTTTCCTGTTTTATTGTATTTCCTTACCAGGACTGGAAAACTTCTCAGCACATACTACAATATCCCCTTCTGGCCTCTCTGGTTTATTGGTGAGTTGTTGCTGCCCGTCAATGTGTTTTGGGAGGAGGGAATATTTCGCACAAAAAAAAGGCAGAACTTCATTTTACTTTCTTTTACCCCTGTTGGAGCTATGGGAATTTCCTCACTGTAGTGACATGGAAGAGTCTCTTGGCGGCCCTGTTGTGGGGCTGTGTGACATTTCCAGGTAATGAAAGATCCTTTCAATGGAGTAGACTCCAAAAGAGCTGTATCAAATCCCCTTGGAGGATGGAAAGGAGGAGGAGTGAGGCAAATGCAGATATGAGGGACAGAAGGTTTGATGGAAGAGCCTTGCTAAGGAGCGTGAAACTTCCTTGTAGAGATTTGTGTTCTCCCTGGAAAATACCTTGCACTTTTGCAAATAAGCATTAAAGCCCCATAAATGAATTTTAGCCACATAAATGAATTTTAATGTAGAAAGGAGATTTGTCTCAACTGGTTCTTGAATAAAAAGAACCCATGAAGAAGCCTTATCTCTGTCCTCAGACTAGCACTTACAGGAGCAGTTTTTTATGCATTTTTAACCTGTTTTTTAATATTAACAATAAGTTATTACTCATGGTCATGCCATCTAGCATGATAAAACCTTTTTTTCTTTATTCTAGAACTTGCACTTGTGTCTCTGTTCAGCCTGAATGCCGTGTTTGATCTCTGGCTGTATTTCAAATACACGAGGGCACCAACTCACCTGGTTATGACTCAGAGGCAGCAGGTCCTTCTGGGGATGCAGAACTCAGGTAGGTAGTATAAACGCCTGTTTATCTGTGTTCTTTGCAGTTGGTGTCTTGGTCAAGTACAATTTTCAGCTTCTTTGTCTGAACACAGCAGTCAGACAAATTCCCTGCAGCATGTTAAAATTTAAAGTAGAAGTGCAAAATTGGTGAAGGATTGAGGGGAGAACTGAAGAGGGAAGAAGCCCTAACAAAGGAGGGGACAGCAGCCTATTAAAGGGCAGCTGGAGAGACTCTCTGTGAAACTGGAGAAGGAATTTGTGGCCTCCCCGTGGAGCTGGGAAGAGGGCTTTTTAGCACCGTTGAATTTCCTTCAGGGCAAGCTGCGTGTCTGTGTTTTGCAGTGTGGATTCAGAGGAAGCAGGGGAGTTGGAGGCTGCTGCATGTGCAGGACTCACTGTGTTTTTGTGCTTCTTGCAGCGGTGCCGATAGCTCCAGTGCAGGAGCTGTCAGCGAGGAGAGTCCCTTGGTGTGGGGCTGCGATGCAGGGCCAGAACGTGCTGAGCTACAGCCCAGGCCGCCCCCGCGGGGCCCGTCCCAGCTTGGCCTCGGCTCCTGCCCCAGACTGTGACCCTCAGCTGCCGGCTCTGCCCGCCAGCAGAGCCTCTTCCAGCAGTTCTCTGAGCTCCCGTCCCAGCTTGGCCTCGGCTCCTGCCCCAGACTGTGACCCTCAGCTGCCGGCTCTGCCCGCCAGCAGAGCCTCTTCCAGCAGTTCTCTGAGCTCCCGGCCCAGCAGCAGCTGCATCCAGGTAAGGACGGCGCTGGCTGCGAGGGAGCGCCTTGGCTTGGCTCCTCGTGTGCTCGTGCTGCGCCCTGAGCTGCTGGAGGTGCCCGGCAGCTGTCTGCTCCCTTTGCACATTCGCCCTTCCAGGATTCGTCCTTTCCCTAGAGTTAATTTATTTGTTTTGGAGGAGTTGGTGGGTTTCAGACAAAAAGCCTGAATGAGGAATGCAAATGTAAATGCTGAGGAGTAGAAAACCAATTCCCCTGATTCAGACTAGGCTTAATAGCAGCAAACTCCAGAGCCATAAATTCATCTGTTGAGTCAATTGATTCCTGCAGTTTGTAAAATCAAAGTGGAAGTCTTATCTTCCTCATATGACACAAGTGTCTGCTTCTGTTTGCCCAAGCTTCCCAGCTTCAGCCCTTCTCCTGCGGCTTCTTCACATGACATGAGTATTGAAGCAGTGAGAAGTGAGCTCAGGAGCCGTCACTGCCCTTCACCAGTTCGGCCTCGTTTCCTCCGGAGCCAAGAGGAGGAGATCACAGACCAGAAGTCCCTGCAAAGATACCTGCAAAGGGAAGAGGAGAAAGAGCGCAGCCGTCAGATGGGTAAAGAAATCCCTTTGCTTGGCCTGAAAGGATGGGTGAGGAGAGGATGTAGGTTTTATTAGTCGTTAGTGGAGAGAGTCGTGGGTGAGAATAGCTGGAAGGGATTTTGGGAAAGGGAGCGAGCTCCTGAAGTGCTAGTAAATAAAATGACGTCCCTGCTCTGGTATTCCCCCTGGATGTGGTCAAGGTGACTGCTGACCACTTTAGTCTTCTAGGCAGTAATTGAGACAGGAGGCAGAATTTTGTAAATTCTCCACATCTCTGTGCCTCAGGGACTTCAGAAAATTCTCCTCCTTTACCATAATTCATGAGCTCGTCTTTCCAGTCAGAGTTGAATCTGTGCAGTTATTGCCTGCCCTATTGCGTGATTCTTGTCCTCCTGCTTGTACTAATTGTGCGTGCCTTGAATGTCATTTCAGCAAATTCAGTTTACAGCAGCTCCCCATTCGACTGCCCAGTGTTTTGCAACCTGACACGTTTGCTGGTGGAGCAGGCCAAGGTGCTGCGGAGGTTCCAGTACCAGGTGTCATGGTGTCCCCTGGGCCGCAGGGAGGAAGGTCGTCTGGACGTGCCACAGGCTGGCGAAGAGGTAAGTTCAGCACCAGAGGAGCCCAGAACCATAGAGCTCCTCCAAAGGGTTGGCCATGATCTCCATCACACTCCTTTACACTTGTGTCTGGACAAAGTCTCATTCGAAGGGATAGGGTTAAGGGAGCTTTAATTAAATTGGATCCATGTCTTGATCTCATCCCTTAATCTAAGAAAGCTTCTTCTTCAAGTACCTCTTTCATGTGTCCTGCACCTCTGCCCCAGTTTTGTCCTGTGAGAGCCGGGAGCTCCAGACAGTGACTGTGGCCTCGGGTGACATGTGGTGTCCTGTGAGGACAGAGTAGGAGTGCAGTATGGCCAGGTGCTGAGGGCTCCCCATGCTGCAGCCAGGAGATGTGTGAGGGCTCTGGAACATCTGCAGTTTGCCCTGTGGGCTGTGGTTGCCTCCAAAAACATCATAGGCCCTAAAATCTCCTTTGGTTTTCTCTCAGGTTTCTCTCTGTAGGTGGATAATGATCATGTTGTTTGTGTAGGTTTGGTCAAGGGTGCTGGCGCATGGGTGGCAGCTGGATGCCCTGGATTTCTGGACCGATCGGCTCCGAAGGGTAAGTCCTGTGCCCATAGACGGCCTGTTCGTGCTGCTCGAAGAGGTGCAGCCGGGTGGAGAAGGGCCTCATCTCTAAGAGACTTTGATCTTTGGGACTGGTGGGGATGAGGGTGGGCTTGGCCACGGAGATTCAAAGAGCATGCTAGTACCAAAGGAGGAGTAAAACAAATTTCCGACTTCAACTTATGCCCTGGCTGACCTGGGTGTTGTGTATTCTGCAAACCTTCCAGTTGTAAAGTTCACCCACCTTTGAATGGAGACAAATATATCTTAATGCACACTGCATGTGATAAGACTGCTTTTTTTTTCTTTCTAAAATCCAGATTTCCAAACTGCTTTTTTCCCTCCTGACTTTCAACCTCCTTCTCCTGGGCTCAAGTAAAGCATGGAAAATGCCAGCACAGTGGCTTTTCCTGACAGTCTTGAGGAGCGTAATAAAGAAAGAAATGAAAACAAACAAAAAAAAGAACATTTTAGTCTTGGGAGCAGGAGTCATTATAGCAAACGAAATACAATTGCATGTTTGTTTGTTTGTTAGCTTGTTTTAAAAGGAGTGGGGGGGTTGAACAGTAAAGATTCTTGAGATCTGAGATGGTGTCCTTTAGCAGCTTCCTGAGCACCTTGTTGCTTCTAACCTTTTTAATGTTTCCATTTCTTTTTGCTAGTGGATTTTGCAGACAATTCTAGAGCCCCTTGTCCAAGAGATGGAATCTGTGAGCGCTCAGCTGAGAAGAATGGGGTACCCCGCAATGCCGAGCGGAGGTAGGATGATAGGAGGAGCCGTGGGGTTGCATTGTGTTTTCCTGGAAAGGTTATTCCTAAGATATGTGGAAATTCAAGTGTCCGAACACAATTCTGTGTTATGAGGAGAGCTGTCTCTGAGCTCTTCCTGTCTGTTATGTAGCATCTTTAAGATCTTGGTAGTAGATTTTTGTCATGCTGATGGGGTTGAGCAGGGCAATCTGAGGTGGATTTGAGAGAGCTCTGAGCATTAGAAGAAATGGTCTTGGTCAGGGGTGGGAAGAAATGGTGTTTTTGTTGGGGATAATTTTGTTTTTTGTTGGTGGTGGCTTTGTTTTTTTGGGTTTGTTCTGGGTGTTTTTAGGTTTAGGGGGTATTTTGTTTGTTTGTTTTTCCGTTTCCCTGAGCTGAAATTGCAGCTGCAGTTTCCCAGGCCAAGTCTGAAGGGGCCCCTTCCATGGGCAGCTCACACGGACGTCCCCTTCCCCCAGAGCAGGGTTCGATTCGCTGCATTTCAACACGGGCTGCTTTTTTGTGCTCCGGTTTGTAGTCTCCGCTGAGACCCGCATCCCTTGTGATGCCTGTGAAGAACTGCCCCGTTGCTGGCCTCTTGTGCACCTCCCTGCTCCCCTGCTGCTCTCTGTTAAAAATTCCTTTTGATTCTTCCCTTTCCAGCCCCTCTCTGTTTCTCCTTCCTTACGCCAGGCAGCCTTCAAGGGAGGGTTTTGTGCCTGCCCAGCCCTGCACAGGGTTTCTGCTCTGTGCTGGGAGGGAGGCAGCGAGTGCTCCATGGGGCCGGGCAGGGAGCGTGTGGGGCACTGCCTAAGGTGTGAGCTTGAGCTCTGAGCTTAGCAAGCAGTTAGAGCAGAGGAGGCAGTTCCTCTTTGTAACAGTGCGTTTGTTGACCCCTTGGCAGGGCGGCTGATCCCGTTCGAGTCGTGGGTGCAGGTGACGCGCTGGCTCTTCTTCCGCGCACAAGTCAGCACGAGCAGCATGAAACAGGCAGCGCTGGCTGAAGCCACAGCCATTCAGCAGAGCCTGCTCACCATCACACGGTACCTGGGCGTCACGGCCAACCAGGAGTACCTGGTTCAACGGATCAAAGGTACGTGCTACCTTGGAGACTCGGGAGCGTTTCGCTGAGCTGGGTCAAGCACTGGTGGTGCCAGATGCCCCATCAGTGGAGACGCTCGGGCTGCAGTCCCAGCAGGGCAGAGAGCTGCTTTGCAAGCAGCAGTGCTGGGTGTTTTGACAGCTTTCTCTGCTCGTAGCAATGTGGTGGTGTGGGCCCGGGACTGGTTTTAGAAGGTTTTATTTCTCATTTCACTCACAGCGGGGAAAGAAGTGTCCTATTCAATCCTTTTGTTAATTAGGAATAAAACTTCCCTTGTAAAATCAACTGCCTTGAGTATATATAATATATGCAAGCGTTTAATGAGTCCAGTTCTCCCTCCCAGTGAATGTGGTGCCCTGGCAGTGCACACAGAGGTGTGGGGTTCCCAAAGTTAATGCAAAATACATCTTCCTTGCACCTTCCACCGCCAGTACCTGAATAGGTGTTGTTGTTTCCAGAGCTGTCCCAGGGAAGCTTCCGCTGGGGCAGAGGAGGGGATTTCAGAGGCCGGCAGTGGGGAGCTGACTTGCCCACCGACTCCGCTGTAAGTTTTCAAAGATGCCTTGGTAAAACTTCCTAAAGCTGCTCGTCTTCCAGCATGAGGCATTTGTGGGTGGCTGCAGAAAGTCCAAATCGTCTTTGCCTCGCTTATCCTCAGGATCTCAGTGTAGTTTTGAATAATGTAAAGGGGCCTGGACCTTGTGCAGATCACAAAAATGCCCTTGCTTGTGTTAGTCTGGGGGCAGCCTCTTCTTTAGACTCCTGTGAGATGTCCCACAGGTAACTGTGAGGGCAGAAGCTTGACATAATTCATCTGAAATAGTTAAAAGAGAGAGTGCAGGATAAGCCAGGGAGTGGAAAACAATCTTTACACTGTCCCTCTTTGCCTGTATTTGAAGGAAAACCAGCATTGAAAAAAAAAAAAAAAGAAAAAAAGGCATGAAACCAATTAAACTAGCATGAAATCAGTCATGTGGTTGACTGTGTCCTGTGTTTGTTCTCATACCTGAGATTATGGCAAGAGAGTTGCTGCTGCATTGTAGCCTTTGGTTCCTCGGTCTTTCTGATGGCATTCAAGTGAAATTTGGGGGTTGTTTGCACAGATCCTTATGCACATCTTCTGCACCTACCTGGACTCCAGGCTGCCATGGAACATCCAATATCCCGATGGCAAAACCTTCACTGCCCAGCACTTCATCCAGACACCCCATGAACCAGGTACTGGCATTCTTGGGCTGCTGCTTTAGCTGCTGTTTGCCCCTTGCATCCCATGGGCACCCTTAAAATCCCTCTCTTCTTTTCTGACCTTCATTCCCAGACCTGACGGATGAGAAGCTCTTCTGCATCTACCAGAGCAGCATCAACCCACCGCGCTACCAGGTCATCTACCACGGCCACATCTACAACGTGCAGGAGGTAGGGGCATTTTAGGTGTGTTCTGCTGACAGGAAATGTTCAGCAGAACTGATTTGGGTTTGTTTTTTGTTCTATTTATTTATTTATTTATTGTAACTAGACACATCTACATTTAGATGTGGGCTGGCTCAGTGCAGAAAGCAGCTTCCTGTGCATTTTCTCACGACTTCTGAGACCCTAATTTCTGTAAGCTCTGATGTGAGCTGTTATTCCTGAATGCCAACAAGCTGGAGGCTTCCTTCTAGGAGTTTGTGGAAGGAACCATCTCATCTCAATGCCAAACTGCCAGATTTTTCCTGCATGTTTTAATTCTCTCTTGAGCCCTGGGTTGTGACTTGATCACCCGTTTCAGAAAAATGCTGGAAGAACTCCTGAGTATTTGAGGATGGTACTCCATCAAAAAAAAACCCTCAAAAATCATTTTTTTTCTGATGTTTGTCTAAGTGAGAGGTAAATATTGAGGCAATCCCCCAGGCTGTTGTACCATTTTGTGAGGTTTCTATTATAGTCTTTCCTCATCTCAGGTTATTAAACCTCTTCTATTATGGGGTATACGTACCCTGCATACGTACCTTGCCAAAAGATTTGAAGGAAAATCTGTACAGCTGTGGCCAGGCTAAGGGCAGGATGTGCCCGTTGGTTTGCATAAGACATTCTCTCTAAGATAGTGGCGTGAGTGCTTGTCCCTGCAGTCGCTCCCAAAGTCTTCTCTCTTCCCGGGCATTCAGGGCAGAAACAACCTGCTCCACGCGTTGCTCCTGTTCCTCTACATCATCAAGACCAGGGAATCGGGCATGCTCGGGTAAGTGTCTCCCCGTGGGTCCCCTCGCGCTGCTGGCGAGAGCTGAGCAGCAGCTTTGGGTGCTGAGGTGCCGTGAGGCTGCTCAGAGGGACAGAGGTGACGGGATTAAAATCCTCGTGGTGTTTTAAGTAAGGGCAGCCGTTCTGTAGGACTGTGTCAGTTGGGTGAGCGTGAGCACACGGGAAACGTTTTAGGTTTCTCCTTGGTCTTGTGCCAGCTGTAGATGAAGAAGTTTTCCTTGTAAGGAAGATGGGGTGTAAACAGGAGCTTGAACTTGCCGCTGGTTTGTGACTGTGGTGTTCTTTTTGCAGGCGCGTCAGTCTCGGTGCCTCAGGAGTCAACGTGCTGTGGATTTTTGGAGAGTGACGAGCGGGACCACAGGTTGGCAGAGGAGTGATCCCTCTTCCCAGACAAGAAGAACCGAGCAGCATCATTATCCTTTTTGCCTTGGAGCAAAAGCTATTGGAGAATTAGGGTTTAGGCTTAGGGTTAGCTTAGGGTTTAGGATGGGGTTAAACATTTTGTTTGCTTGTTTGACTGGTCTTTGGTTGTCGTTTTGGGGTGTTCCCCACCATGCCAATACACTCTTATGTAGCAAATGCTGGAAGCAGGTGGTTCATATAGTAGGAATGATGCTCGGCTTTGGTGGGCAGTTGCTCTTTGGCTGCTTTTGGTACTGAACGTGTTTGCATGGAGCTGGGTCCTGGAGCTGGGTTTCCTAGGCAGGGCGGTTTTCGGAAGCACTTGGTCAGCCCATTCCCGGGTGCTCTCTGCAAATCTGGTGGTGTTTGCCCCTTAGAGCAGGAAGGTAGAGTGCTGCTGGCTGTGATACTGTGGGGATGGAGGGGTGTTGCGGGTTGTTTGGTCTAACTTTGTGTGCAATGATTTTTTTTTTCTTTTCCAGGTTGTAGATAGCATTTAGAATTGTTTAAGCATTAGAAATAAGGTAAGGAATAGATCTTTTTTTTTAACCTCAGTCTGGGCTTTTCCCTCTGTCCTGGCTGCTCTGTGAGGTGTTGATCGTCTCCAGCGCCTGCAGGGAGCTCCGTCCTGGAGCTGGGGTTTTCTAAGCAGGGAGGTTTTGGAGGTGCTTGGTTACCCCGTTCCCAGGTGCCCTCTGGGAATCCGGTGGCCTTTGCCCATTAGAGCAGGAAGGCAGAGTGTGTGCCGGGGGCTGTGAGTAGTAGTGGTGAGGCTGCAGAGGTGGCGGTTGAGGGAGATGTCCCGCTGATGCACCCTGGGGGGTTGTTAGCCTTTACATTAAAAAGGAACACGCATGCTAACTGACCTGTTTTTTGGCTTTGCATGTGCAGAAGATGGGGGCCCAAATGGAAAGGAAGATCCTAAGCCCTATAGGCCTCAGCCTTCCAGCCCTAGCCCTTCAGGCCAAGCCCTTCGCCCTAGCCCTGTTGGCGTCAGCCCTTTAGCCCGTTAGGCTCAGAGCCCTCAGCATTATAGCATCCCTATAGGATCCTCCTAAGTCTATAGGGTAAGTTTGGATTTGCAAAATAGGTTGCGAGAATGGCACGGTTGTACGTTCCTTTGAGCAATAAAGATGCAGAAGTTGCTGGAGTGCGTGTCTCATTTCAAATAAAGATGTTTGTGTGGTGTCTCATTTCAAATAAAGATGTTTGTGTGGTGTCTCATTTCAAATAAAGATAGAGGTGGTGTTTTGTTGCCTTCATTGAAGTAGATGCTGCCCTAAAGAGATAGGGCCAAAGGGCTAGAGCTCAGGGCAAAAACAGTGGGGATAAAGGGTGGGGGCTAAAGGGCTTGGGTTGAAGGGCCAAACGGCTGAGGGTTTGGGTTCAAAAGCCAGGATTCAGGAGCTGGGATAAAAGGGTTTATGACTACAGGACTAGGGCTAAAGAGATTAGGGCCAAAGAGGTTTGGGCTAAAGTGCTAGTGTTGAGGATTAAAGGGCAACAGTTAAAGGGCCAAGGGCTAAAGGGATAGGGCTGAATGGTTGGGTCTTAGGGTTAGAGGGCTAGTGATAGCAAGCTATAGGGCTAAAGGGCAAAGATTAAAGGGCTGGGGCTAAAGGGAAAGGGCTAAATGCTCCAGGTATAAAAAGCTAGGGCTTAGAGCTACAGGGCTAGGATTAAATGCCTAAAAAGCTATAGGGTTAGACTTGAAAGGGTACCATTCAACACTAGCTTTGAATGGCTGGGATTAAAGGGATAGCACTTGGGACTAAATGGGTTTAGGGCTAAGGGGCTTAGGGCCAGCGCTAAAGGGCTAGGACTCAGGGTTAAAGGGCTAGGCTTAAAGGGCTAAGAGTTAGCCCTGAAGGCCTTAGGGCAAAAGTGCGAGGGCTAAAGGACTTAGGACTAAAGAGCTTATGATTACAGAGAAAAGGCCTTGGGGCTAAAGGGGTAGTGCTTAGGGAAAAAGACATTGTGGTAAAGGGCTGTAGGGAATGGCTAAAGGGCTAAGGCTAACAAGATCTTAGGGCAAAAGGCCCAGGGCTAAGGGGCTTAGGGCACTAGATTTGCAACTAAAAGACCATGGCTGAAGGCTGGTGTTAAAAAGCTCTAGGACTAAAGGGCTAGGGCTTAGGCCTAAAGGGCTAGGACAGGACTGAAGGGCAAAAAGGTGGGTATAGGAATATATAGATTAAAGGTTGTTATGGCCAAGGATGAAAACAATTATCTGCTTGCTTGGTGGATAAAGGATTTTCTGAGGCCAATAATTATGGGAATAGTTAGGAGGAAAGGTTAATAAGGATCACCTGGTGAAGGTAAGGAGATGTGGGGATATAAAGGTCACCTGTAGAAGATTAGGGAGTGCCCTTCCCAGGGATTGGTCACTGGGTTATTGGCTCCCTGGGTGAGAAGGTTGTGAAAATACCAAAACCCTGGGCTTAAAAGGGGCTGCAGGGCTGTTCCTGCTCCTCTGTGATCCCCATAGGCTAAGATGAAAGAAGCAGTGGGAAAGGGCTAGGATGAAAGGGCTAGGGCTACAGCTTGGGGCTAAAAGGATAGGAATAAAGAGGAATAAAGAGTTAGGAGTTTGGGCTAAACAGTGTAAGACAGGGATTAAAGGCTCAGGATAAAGTCCTAGGGCTTTAGGGATGAAGGGTCTTGAAATGATGAGGTTTCTTGTACTTTCCCATGTTCAGTCCCATTTTCTAGTCAGAGCAATGACACTATGGGTAGATGCACAACACTCCTGTTTGGTGGTAGTTGGGGGTGATGTCAGCCAGTGCTACTCTGTTTTCTTTCCTTTTTTTTGTGTGTGTCTTGTTTTGTTTGGCTCTGATTATCACAGTATTAATATACAGTAGCAATGCTGTTCCTGCTGTACGTCATGCTGCCTCCGCAACCTGCAGAAAACTCTTTTTTTTCATTCCCCTCCCTTTCCAGGTAGTCCTTTATGTTTTCTAAATAAAATGACTGGTGTTGTTTTCAAGTTACATTCTTGTGTGTATTCCTTCTCGGCTGTCGGCTACGTAAAAACTGCTCCTAGGAAAGCTCTTGGGGGAAGGAAGAGGAGGCTACAGGGATGTTCCACCACACCTAGAAGAATGGTATTCCAGTTGAATAATTAAGCCACTCTTTACACTATGCTCAAATGACAATGAGGATTAAAGTGAATTATATGAGAGCATAAATGAGAAGAAAATGCCCTGAAAACCATTACACAAAACACTAGTTACTAGTGGAGCGGCTAGACTTAATGGATCTTCATTCAATGACAGTCCATCTCCAACTCTGCAAAGGACAAAAACATACTCTTACTAGAAGGGGTAGAATTGTAATATCAGAGCTGATTTCTATATGTCAGGATTAAATTAATCAGAATTGCATTAATTTTTAAAATTAAGGTTAGAATGTTTAAATAGCACCCCTGTTAGATGAAAAGAACACTGCAATGATGCTTGGGTATAGGTAGGATTTCTCAAGCTGATGTCAGAAGAGGATCTGTTGATTCCAGTCCCAAAAGGGCCTCATGGAGCTGCCATGAGTCAAGGCTCCGGGAATACCATCCAAATGAGAGCTCTAAAATGGTGAAAGGACCTAAATGAGAGGCCTCTCCATTCTGCAGCCTCGCAGCGTTATTGCAGGAAGCCAAGCTTGCGCAGGTCGGGTCTCCTCTTCCTCGTCCCCCTGCCACCACCCCCTTCTCTGTTGAGAGCAGGAAAGCTGCCTCCAGCACAGCATGGAGATGGCACCAAGAGAGGCACCGTTCTGCCCTCCCGCGCCTAAATCTCTCACTCCCATGGGCAGCACAAGGACAGCGTGCTCTCTATTTGCTTCCCTTTGCTCTGCTCTGCTCTGGACAAAGGTTTTGCAGACAGGTCAAGGTTACTGCCAGCAGGAGGGGCACACAAAGTGATTTTGGCCATGCAGCACGGCTGCCACAGTCAGTGGCAGAGGTTTCTCCCCTTCCTACACTTTGCCAAAACGGCTCTGCCAAAATAGGTCACGATGGGCTGGAGGCTCTTCAAGGCTATGAACCCAAGGCACAACTGGAGCCCTCCGTGTCTCTGATTTCTTGATTTCTGCAAAGATGAGAGAGGCTACACTGATTCCCTGCAACTATTCCCTCTCCACCTTTATTTGGTTGCAAGCGCAGCTGTCTCAGCCCCTCTAACCTGAATTCTCGGCACAGACTAAGCACTGCATTCCTTTGGCTTTCCAAGTGCTGCTAGAAACTGTGGGCACTTTGCTCCTATCTTCTGAAAGAAGGGAAGGGAAGCACCAGCAAAGATGGGACATTTCCAGATTTCACCTGCAGCCCCTGGAGGAAACTGCCCCATGGAGTACATGGATGGAGACTTGCGTTCAGTGCCCAGCTCAGCCCTTCCTTTACCAGAGAGGTTTGCATATGCCATAGCATGCAAGACAAGACACATTCACTTCCCACTGCAGCTATGAGCAGCCATGCAGCTTGCTCACATGCAGAACCCCTTTAAAGATGGATACATTCAATGAGAATCTAGTAATTTTTAGGGCTTTAGGGCTGAAGGGCTTTAGTGCTGAAGGGGGAGCCTTTAGAGCTAAAAAGCTAGAATCAAAGGGCTAAAGTTCTAGGGTCAAAGGGCTAGTACTAAATGGCTAAGGCTAAAGCGCTGTGGTTCAATTGCTGGAATTCAAGGGCCAGGATTAAAGAACTAATGCTAGGGTTAAATGCTGAAGAGTCAGAGCTAAAGGACTAGAGCTAAAAGAAAAAGGGCTTGGGGCTATGGCTGAGTTCTAAAGGACTAGGACCTAAGACCCAGGGCTAAAGGGTTAGAACTTTGTTAAAAAAGAGCCTCAACCCACACAAGGCTCAATGGGACAGACAACTTCCCAAAGTACTCCCTCAATTAAATAATAGTTATGGGCCTACTGAAAGCCCTGTAAGCCCAGCATTCTTTGTGAAAGCTGAGCTTAATGCTCAACCTACAGGTAAAAAAGGATGTCCAACAACATTACAGCTGGACAGCCTGTGGTGGTCAATTTACCATCCATTGGCACTGTGTCTAAGACTCTGAGTAAAGCTCGTGGCCCACTTGCCTGGGAAGCTACTGATAGCAGTGGTGCAAAACACAGAGAATTAGGGCATGATGGATTTTTCTTCATTTTAAATGGGTTAACCTGTTCCACCTCACCCCCCCGAAACAAGTTTATTTTCTCTTGCAGCAGCGTGCAGGACGACTGATGGAAATGCTGTATTCATTTTACTAACTCTAGTGCTATTAGGTTTATTACTTATAATCTATAAGCTATATTACATATATTTTGTATATAAAAGTGCGGGGTATGACAAAACAAATAACCCTAATTCAACCACCCAAAAGGTACAAATTTGTACATAATAGCAATACTTTGTTAAAAATGTTTACTTGCCATGGACCTGTAAGTGCAAAAATTATCAATACTCTATTTATGGCACGGAGCCAAGAGGTGACTGTAGCACCACTCTGTGACTATAAGATGACTTGACTATAGTCACGGGGCAGAGAGCAACCAGTGTGCTCCTTCCCCAGCTCAACCTGACTGTTCACACATAGCCCTATTCAGGTGTTAACCACCAGTGACATATCTGATCCTGGTGGGTAGCTCCCTGATTTCCTCCCCCACTCAGGTATTAATCATTAATAAGAGTCCTGATGGCTGCATTCTCAGGGGGAGATAAGGCTGATTGTGCATACACCAGCCAGAAGTGCTCTGAAATGAAAGAATGGCTCTCAGTCAACCATCTTCCTTGGCCAACATATGGCAGGCTCGTTGTCTGCCATGGGCACGGGAGCTTGCTTGGCCCACAGCAGCCCCACAAGCAGATTTTTCAAAGCCCTGCGGTTGCATCTGGGGCCTGGTGGAGACTGGCCCTCAAGCCCTGCCTGCCTCAGTGAGCAGCAGCCAGTCTGTGGGGGAGAAGGCAAGAAGAGCAGTCAGGCCTGTCTCCTAGAAGCACCATGGCCACCCCACCAAGGTCAGGAGTGGGCAATGGCCTGGCATGGGCCAGTCATTGCTACAACCAATCGGTGGAGAATGGGAAAGTTAACCTGCAGGGCTTTAAATATACAGGGGAATTTCCATTGGGAATTTCCCTCTGAGGAGGCCCCCACCTAGAGCTGGAATACTGAGAAGATCATCTTATACAGAAGCACGTTGTATCTTTGGGATAAAGCAGAAAGCTGGAGGTGGACCCTGTTAAGGAAAATGACATGAAGATTTTTCCTAACACCTTCCAGCTTTTCCTTCAGCCTACTTTCTCTGGCTTGTCACTCTTGGAGTGGTCTCCCTTGCTTGAGCAGTGCTCTTTGCAAGAGTGCTGAGAGTCCTCACACATGCGGAGCACAAAAACAGTTCGGAATGGGAGATGGTGCGAGACAGGCAGCCTTGAGCTCCTGTGGCAAAGGGCTGATTCCTGGGCATTTTGTTTTCAGCAGAGCTGCCTCAGTGGATGCCCCAAGCTCTTGCTCTTGCCTCCCTTCATCTTGGCTGCTACTCCCAATGGTTGCTGTGTGCAGTGCCCTGCAGTCATGTGGCAGGATAAGGAAGAATCACCTTCTTTAAAAGTAAGTAAAACAGAAGTCCCCTGCATCTTGGTAGCACAGGAGGAAACATCATTAGACCAAGCAGAACAGACCATGATCATTCTTTAACCTTGAACTGCTCAGTACAGTATTTTATATTTATATCTACTTTGCATACATGGCAAGAAAACTCACGGTTTATGTTGACTTATGTAGAGTGCCTTCCTTTTAATCCTTTGAGTTGAATGTGGCAGGGGTTGTCAGGGACAGCCAGAAGGGCTCCTGTCTGGAAGGGGGCGCTGTACACAGGAACTGCTGGGGGCTCCATCCTGGCATCTCCCATAGCTTTCCTCTTCTGGCAGGCATTTATTGTTGTGCAGCCATGGACAGGCACCTTCTTGAGTGCAAGCTCAAGGTACTGGTTCCTGGCCCGAGGCACGAAGAAGTGCCTGCACCAGGGCAACCTGGGAGTTGACCTGCTGCTGGAGAGAAGCTCTGCAGAGAAGGGTCTGGGAGTCCTGCAGGACAACAAGGTAAGTATGGGCCATCAGTGATGCGGCAGCCATCAGTGTGGCCCTACACAGCCCGGGGGAGGCAACTTCTGGAGCAGTGTGCCCAGTTCTGAGACCTCCCCAGTACAAGAGAGACACTGCACTGCTGCAGGGAGACCAGTGGAGAGTCCTGGAGCATCTTTCTTACAAGGAAAGGCTGGGAGAATTGGGCCTCCTTAGCCAAGGGCAGGTGTCAAGAGGATGGGGACAGACTGTTCTTTACTGGTGTCCAACCACAGCACACGGGGCAGTAGGCACAAAATAAAACACAGGAAGTTCATTTGCGTAAGCAAAAAAGCTTGTTAACTGTGTGCAAATGGGTGTGCGCACAATCGTGTGCAACCTGCTCTAGGGGACTACGCTTGTATGGTGTGCGTGTGCACGTGCGTGTGTGGAATAGCTGATTCTTGGAGGTCCCTACCACCCTGACTCTTTTGGTGAAGGGAACCACGCAAAGACTCTACCAACAAAGAGAGAAGCAATGTGCGATTTTAAATAACACAGGAAATATTTTATTTTCTTTCCCTTTTAAAAGTGTGATCCTAACTTGTCTCTTATCTTTTTCTTCCTTGGTCAGTCCCCCATGCTGGGGACAGCAAATGTCCAACAACAGCTCCCTGAATGAGTTCCTCCTCGTGCCATTCGCAGTCACGCGGGAGCTGCAGCTCTTGCACTTCTTGCTCTTCCTGGGCATCTACCTGGCTGACCTCCGGACAGCGGCCTCCTCATCACAGCCTCACATCACACTATTCTCTTTCTCATACAGTAATGGGTAGGTCATTACCTTGCTTATTTTGTCTGTTGCTAAAACCAAGTGTGTAGCAAGGTTAATGTTTTGTTAAATGTACCATTTCATTTCTGTATTGTCTTAATATTAACAGTGAAATAAGACCATTCTTTCCATTGATGCCTGGTTCTGTCCGTTGCCTCCTGCCCCGTCAATTGGCAGAACATGTCTGGCAATTGCATGCAAAGCCTGGCAAACCGAGGGAAAAGCAATGCTGCAAACACAAATTCCTCCTTGTCAAAGACACTGCAGTCTTTTTCCCCTTCCTTCTTGCTATGACAGGTCCCACAGCAAGTCTTTTCCCCTCTGAGTCCCTGAGGTGAGATGCTGCATGTTTTGCAGCCCCGCTTTTCCTTCTGCTTGCCAGGCTTTGCATGCAATTGGCAGTCACTGGCTTGGCAGCTTGTGACCTGATGCCATCAGGTTCTGGGTGTCCGCGAGGCTTCCCAGGCAGCCGAATGACCTGGACTTGTGTGAGCAGAGGCCTGAGCAGCTCCTGGGTTCTTTCTGCTAGAGCGATTGCCCCTGTGCAATGGCAAGGGACAGTCACCACTCAGAAGGGCTGGGGGCCAAGGAGCAACTGTGAGTGCTGGAGCCTGGGGCAGTGCCATGTTTAGGGAACAGGAGGCCCCAGTGTCTGTCACTCCATCCCTACCCATGCCCACGTTGCCAGCAGCCCTCTGTGAGGCGTCACAGCGGTCCCCACAGGTCACAGTGGTCCCCGCGGGTGACCTGTCCCTCCCGGCACTGCTGCTGCGTCAGTGGCTTGTGATTCCCGTGGGAGGAGGTGCTGCTGGAGCAGTGCATCCGCAGAGGGAGTCGTGCCGCGATGGGGGTGCTGCGAGCGCTCCGAGGTGGGGGCGTCCCCGCGCTCAGCGTCTCACGGGGGCGATGGAACCTGCCAGCGCCCACGTTCCAGGCTTGGGCAGAGCGTGCCTGAGCCCTTGGGGCCGGCCCCGAGCTGCCGCAGCCTCCTCTTCCCCAGCCTGAGCAGGGCTGGCACCAGCAGCCTCTCCTGTCGCCCCGTGCTCCAGCTGTGCAGGCTCTTGCCCTGAGCTGGGCTCTGTCCCTACGGCTGCTGGAGTGACACAAAGCCGGCGCTGCTTTCCTTCCAGGTTGCTTCACTTGTGCAGGTGCCCGGTCGAGACCTGCACGCGGTGAGGATGGCGGGAGTGTGGCCGGCTCTGTTCCTGTGGCCATTACTACCTTTGCCGCCATCGTGACCTCGCTGTTGGACCGCCTGCAAGACGCCGAGGTGAGCAGGAGTGTCTTGATGGGCTCCGTGGGGTTCGAGGGCTCCCTGCAGCACCCTGACTTCCCTGGGTGCCGCAGACTGATCTCCTGCAATGCTGCCTCTCCCCTCGGGCTGCACCTCGTTCCAAAACGTGGATGCTGTGTGGACAATGCTGTGTGGACTGAGCAGTGCCAGCAGCTGCTCCCTGGCATCGGCGTGGCCGAGCTGCTGTGTGTGGGGCAGCACGTCCCATGGCTGCTGTGTCTCTGTGCCCCCAGGATGGCAGAGCGGAGGAGACCTACCGCGAGCTGGAGGGCGTCTTATGGGGCGAGGAGAGCCACCTGCAGAGCTCTGTTGTGGACAGAGCCATAGCGGTGGCATTGAAGGACCTGCGAGCGGCGCAGGTGAGCTCGTTCTCTCTGAGAGTGACCTCAGGTGCTGGCCCCTGTCCCGGCCGTCCCGTGCAGGAGCTTCGCGACACGTTGCGGTGTGGGGTCAGGGGATGTGCAAAGAGGAGCTGTGGGGCTGTGTGTGCGCAAGGCGTAGCAGGAGCCCTGCTAGCGCCTGTGTGTCCTGCCTGGAGGCCGAGCCCTGGCAGAGGGTCAGTCCCGCTCCTGCCACATGCAAAATGCTTCTTCCAGGGTGCGCCGCTTGCTGTGAGGACGGCCGCTAGCGACGTCCTGGTGGCGCTGGCCCGCAGCCATCTGCGAGATGTGGTGTCGGCGCTGCAGGGCCACCTGCAAACCCTGCAGGAGATGTCGGAGGAGTTCGTCCTCATCACGCTGCGCAACGTGGCTGCCCGCTATGGTAGGGCCCCCCAGCTGGGTGCCAGCGGGTGCCAAGCAGGAGAACGGACCCCTAGCCCTGCCCCAAAGACCCAGGGCTGCACCAGAGGGAAACCAGCAAAGAGCCAACACACCAGGCTGTGCCCCACGCTGTCCTCCCCAGTTTAGGGCTTCCCCACTCCCCGTGCCCCTCGAGGAAGGTGGTTGGCACACAAGTGGCCTGGCAGGAGCCTCCCTGCAGCGGGCTCTCCCCCTGGCCCAGTGCTGTCCTGGCAGCGGTGCCGGGAGATGGAGCCCGTTGGCCGCCGCGGCTCTGGGTGGCCAGGGCTGCCCACACGCTGCTCTCTCTGCAGCCCTGCAGTGCGTGCCGTTTGCGGGGAGCACGCTGTCGGCCCTGCAGCACGTGCTGAGCACGGCGGGGAGCGGCTGCACGCTTCGTCTCGTCTGCGACGGTGAGTGTCGGTGCTGCGGCGCTGCCACCAGCGGCTCTGCGGCCGGAGCCGACGGCACTGGGTGCCGCTGGCCGGAGGAGCTCCTGGCTCCCTGCCCGGCCTTTGCTGCCACGCGTGCCTCCCGGTTCAGCTGCCTTTGGCCACGCTCTGCCCAGCCTGGGCTCCCCTGTTCCCTTCCCTTCCCTTTCATTGAGCACAGCCTGCTTTGCTGTTTGTGGGCTTAAAGGCAGAGCCCAGGCAAAAAGGACCAAAACTGTGAAGCTTGCACTGAGGGGCAAACGCTGGGGGCAGGAAGAGGCTGGGGCTGCAGCGGGCAGTGTTGGAGGGGAGCTAAGCCTTGGGGAGGAGAAGGTGTGCGGGAGTGGAAGAAGGGAGAAGCAAGGCAGCGTTTCCACATGGCCGTCTCGTGCTATGGCGCAGGGTGTCTCTGAAGCCAGATCTCCGTGCCACCCTTGCAAGGCCATAGTGGGTGGAAGGAGGCCTGGGGGCCACTGCAATGTGTGGTGCTGGTCAGAGGTTTTGAGGCGATCCTGTTTCCCTTCCTGTGCTGCAGTTCTGGAGCAGTGGTGCAGCGGGATAGCCGGGTACCTGCATGAGTGGGACAAACAGGTCTTCCCTCGCCTGGAGGCCGCCCAGCTCTGTGCCCCGGTTTACCCGCTCTTCTGCTACGTGGGCAGACACTGGCAGCGGTGCAAGGATGAAGAGGTGAGCCTTGCTGCCCTCGCAGCCATGGGCAGCCACGGGGACGTCCGCAGGGGCCAGCGGGGCTGTGCACGGGGCCGGGTGAGGGCTTGGAGGGAGCAGGCTGGTTGGAAAGCATCCCGAGCCGGGAGCCTTCAGGGAGCGCCGACGTGAGTGGTGCTGACAGGCAGGAGGGGACATCCGTGCAGCAGCCCTGGGCCAAGCACTTGGGGCAGGCAAGAGGCGAATGCTGGGGCCTTCTAGCAGGGCAGGTGGGGGTGGTGGGAGGAAACGCTCCCTGTGCCGGCGAGCGAGGCCTTCTTGCCGGGACTGAGAGGAAAAGGAGAGCCCTGTGCGGGAAGTGCAGGCTGGGTGTCTCGCGGGGAGGCGGGTGCTGGAGAGAGCCTCATCCCTGCATGTGGCGGCATCTTGCTTTCCCTCGGCAGGCCAAGCAGGCCGTGCTCAGGGCAGTGGGTGCCATGATGGCCGTCCTGCTGCACGCGGAGCAGTACCGCCAGCGCGCCTGGGAGCAGCTGCTCTGGCTGCTGCACCAATACCGAGAGGTCCGAGAGCCCCTTGGTGTGACCATGGTGAGGCACTGTGCGGGGCACGGCGCGGCCGGGGCCTGCAGGGGAGCAATGAGGTGTCGGGGGGTTGCAGGGCACCAGCAGGAGCTGAGTCCCTTGGAGATAGGAAGAGGGAACGGGGCCCTGCGGCTTCCCGGGCTCCTGCTGGCAGAAAGCAGCAGGGCAGAAGGGCTGGGAGGGCGCGTTGAGTGGCTGGGGCACGTGGCTCCACAGGGGACCCTGCGGTGCCTCCCAGGGCTGCGGGTGTGTGAAGAGCTCTGTGAGTGCGTTCAGGCCGTGGTTTTCCCAGCGATGCCTGTTTCTGCCTTCCTGGGGGCTCGCGGTAACTGCTGCCCTCTCCCTGCCGCGCTCCCTTGCAGAGCCTGGGCCGTTTCCTGGCAGCTGTGGCTGGCATTCAGAGCCGCGGGCCACGGGCCCACCTGCAGGCCGTCAGGGCTGCTGTGCACGAGCAGGTAAGGCCTGGCGGTGCCTCCCTGGCCTGGGGCTCCTGGGCAGCCTCGGCTGCTGCCCAGCCCTGCGTGTGCCCAGGGCGCTGCGCTTGGCGCGTGGCTCTGTGCCCGGAGATGCCCGTGAGAGGTTTCCTTTCTGTCCCCCTCTCTACCAATGCAACCTGCTCTGAAAGACACTTTGTTCCCACAGCTCTGTGACGAGATCGATCCACCCCAGCCCGGGCACAGGGCAGAGCTGTGCCGCTGCATGGTGCTGCAGGGTAAGGAGAGGAGAGCCGGGGCCGCACTGCTGCGTCGCCGCAGCTCTCGCAAAGCTGCTCACGTGGGAAGACGCTGGGCTCTCCTGACCAGCAGGATTTCTTTCTTCCCCACAGCCCAAATCTGCCCCGAGGAGACAATCGTCTTCCTTTATTTCAAACTGAGGAACGGGAGCAAGGCCGATCGTGTAGCAGCTGTGGGAGTGCTGCAAGCTCTGGTCCGCTCTGATGGTCAGTAGGCCAGGCAACAAAAAGATCAGCATCCCCTTGGGAATGTGCTGCTTCCTCTGAGGCACAGGCTGGCACCCCTTTTCTGCCCTGCTTGTGTGTGGGAAGCCATGGAGCTGTGTGAAATCCCTGCGGAAACGGGGACTTGGCTTCAGCACCGCCTCTCCGTGTCTCTTGCAGTGCCTGCCGTGCGGGAGAACTTGGCCCTGTTTGTCAAACTCGCCGAGTCCGTGTGCCACGACCCCATGTGCCAGGTGAGCTGGTCTGGACAGGGCCATTGCAGGCCAGAGCAGGGCTGTTCCAAGGCAGAGCCTGGCCAGGCCTTTGCCATAGGCGGAGGCAGGCTCTGGGGCAGGAGGCTGGTGGCAGCAGCAGCAGCAGAGCAAGGGCTGCTGTTGTCGCCTCCTCAGCCCGGCCTGGGCAGAGGGGCTGCAGCGCAGCGCAGGCAGCTCCCCTGGGGCTTGGGGCCGGCTCGTGACGGCAGCCTGCCCTGTCTGCAGGTGAGGATGGCCGTCCTGCACTTCATCGGGGAGCTGCTGCGCTCCAGCGGCCTGGGCTGCTCGTCGTGGGACGTGGTGGGGCATCTCTTCAGCGAGTTCTGCCGTGCCTCGGGCAGGCTGGTAAGGCAGAGCACAGCGCCACGGCTGCACCTCGTGGCTGTGCCGCACTGCCATGGGTCTCCCTGAAGGAGTGGAGCCCAGCGCAGCCGGGCTGCCAGTACTGGTGCTGTGGTGGGGGGCATCCCCATTGCCAGGCACCGTGGGGCCTGGGAAGGGGCAGTGACAAATATTTGCCCCCCTATCCCGCAGGCTACAGGGAATCTTTGTGCTGTGGAAGCACATGAAGAACGGGCCATTCGGCGCCTGTGCTGGCACATGGTCAGCACGATGGATGTCTCCAACAGAGCGGTAGCCCAAGTGAGTTGTTCTCGCCATGTGCACCGGGACGCCCACCTTAGACATGAAAGCAATCAGGGAGAGCTGGGTGTGAGCTCTGTGTGGCCAGACTCGCTCATCCTGTGCGTGCTGCAGTGCATGAGCACCGCTGGGCACGCGCCTTGGCTGTGTCCCGTAGCCCATAGAGGCCTTGGGAGGGGCTGGCGAGGCCGAGTGGCTCCCGCATCCCTTTGCCACAGGGAAGGGAGCTGCCCCGGGGGCAGAGGTGTGCCAGCCACTCTCAGCAGGCAGCCAGAGCGAGGGAGAGGGAAAGGGGTGCGAAGCGCGGCAGGGAGAGGGGCAGGAGGGAGAGGAGGAGGGCAGAGCAGGAGCAGAGCTCCTGAGCTCGTGAAGGAGTGAGGCCAAGGGCCCAGGCCAGGGCTGGAGACATGGAAATGACGCAGGGACTGGGACGGAGAGGCAGGAATGCCCTCGTGCCAAATGGCCTGGTTCTTACCCGCAGCTCCTGTGGCCGAAGCTGCTGCACTACGTGGTGCCAGTGCAGTACACGGGCTTGCTTGTGCCACTGTGCCGCTGCCTGCGCGCCCTGGCCGAGAAGCACCGGGAGACTGAGCGCAGGGAGCCCGAGGCCCTGGAGCCTGAGGAGCAAGGTGGGGAGCAGCAGGTGCCGGGCAGCAGTGCCGGGCTGGTGGCGCTGGACAGCGCGTGTCCCTGCAGCCCTACCAGGCCCTTGCGGGAGGCGCGGGGCTGCAGAGGGCAGAGCAGTGTCTGCTGCCAGGCGTGAGGGCTCTTTCCATGCGGCCCTTCCTGGCGGAGGCACTGGGCACTGCTGCTCGCAGCTCTCTGGGGCCCTGGGGCTGGTTCCTGACATACCAGGGCTGTCCTTGTCCCTGTGTGCACAGCGCCAGGAACCCAGCAGTGCTGCTGTGCAGGCGCTGTGGCCAGGGTGCCCTTTAGCCCTGCGTGGCAGCACGGGAAGCGGCACGGGCAGGGCCCAGAGGGGCTGGGAATCTCACGCTGCCTTCCTTTGTGCCCACAGCGGCTCTGCCGGCTCCCCAGGCACTGCTGGCTCGCCTGCTGGTGAGTTCGAGGAGCGGGGAAGGAGCTTTCGTGGCTGGGCAGAGGGTGGGAGAGATGGTGCCGAGGCCGGTGCAGGCACCTCAGGAGGAGGCAGGAGTGTGCGAGAGGTGCCTGGGGCTCCCTGCCTGCCTGCCTGCCTGGCTGCCTGCGGCGCAGCCGCGGCTTCCGAGGTGGGTGCGAGCCCCCCGTCTCTCTCGCGCTCTGCTAGGTGACGGCGGCGGTGGCTCCGCATGCGGGCGGTGGCCGTGGCGCTGCGGCCCTGCAGCTGCTGCAGGTGCTCCCCGGCATGATCCACAGAGCCGTGGGAATGAGCTGGGCTGCAGAGATCCCCCTGCTGCTGCAGCACCTGGCAGGTAAAGTGTCACTGCCAGGGACAGGCTGGCGGCAGAGGACGCAGCAAAACGCCGTCAGCTCCCAGCTTGGCACTGGGGAATGGTGCCAGGTTTAGGGATGCTCGTCAGCCCCCTGGGCTGAGCCTTTGGGCTGTTGGATTGCAAAGGAGACCCTGGGGCTCTGCTGGGGGCTCAGGGCGCTGAGAGCACAGGGTCTGCCTCCTTGGGCTTTGCAGGAACAACCGCCAGCTCCCTGGATGTGGCCGAGTGGGAGAGCCTTGTGCTGAAGGTACAGCATGTGTGTGGGGGCCACAGCTGGATCGGGCGCCCAGGGTGTGGAAGAGTGTTGGGAGGAACCTGGGGGCTCCCTTTTTGGACACTGAGCAGCACAAGCTCCTGCCAATTCCCCGGGCTCAAGCGTCGTGTTGGGGGAGAGACAGAGGCAGATTTTAGAGGGCTGGTTAGGGAGCTCTGCCCATTAGATGTGCAAAAAGGCCCAGGCAAGGGCAGGGGGTGTTTGCTTCATGTCCCCCTCTGCCCTAGTTCCTGCAAACGTCGCTGGAAGCCATCGGGAGCGACGCCTGGATCGTGGGCCTGAGCCAGGAGCTGAGCCAGCAGCTGGGCAGCTCTCCCCGCCTGTCCTGGGAGAAGGTTTGTTCCTGCGCGGTGTCGCTGTCGCTGCTGGGGCACCCTGAGGGCTGCGGCACCAGCAGAGCCCTGGGAGGCCGAGGCCCACGCACAGGCTGGCGGCGCTGCTCTACCCGGCGGGCTCCTGTCCCTGCTGCTCTCACTGCCCAGGAAGGCGCTTGCTCTCCCCTCCGCGCCGGGCTGGTGGCTGTGCCGGGCTGGCCAGCGCGTGCAGTTGGGGCTGCTGCCGCCGGCGCCTGGGCGGCTCTCGGCACGGTGGCATCGCTGCGGCCTGGCCCTGTCCCGCCGGGCAGGGCTGTCCCTGCAGCTGGGGCCTGGCCTCTCCTCTTGCAGAGGTTCCTGTACAAGGCTCTCGGCACGGCCCTGGCAGCTTGCGGGTGTCTGCGCCACGTGCGAGAGCAGACCCTGAAGCACCTGCAAGCAGCCAACTTCCTGGAGCTGTGGGAGGCGCAGGTGAGGGCTCCTTGCACTGCCCTGCTGTGCGGCAGGGTGTCTCCTGCGTGTGCCTGGGGTGCAGGGGGTCTGTGTGACCCTGCTCCAGCACAGCTGGTGTCCTGTTTGTGTCCCTTTCCCCGGGGAAGGGTCCTGCCTGACCTCTGGAGCTGGTCACGGCTGGGTGCTGGGCTGGGAGCAACTCCCTGTTTCTGCTGCCTTGCAGGGAATGGTCTCAGTTGTGTCGCGCTGCGCCGAGAGCCACTTCTCGCTTGCCTTGGCCTGCGTGAAGGAGTTCCTGGGAACTTTGAAAACCCAGAAGGTAAAGGGCCCAGGGTGCCCCTGCTGGGAGGTGCCGCTGTTGGGGCAGGGGCAGCTCCTGCCTTAGGAGCACACGAAGTCTCGGGGCAGAGCCGGGCAGCGGGCTGACATCTCGGTGCTTCTCTGGTGATCCCCCGGCAGGGCGACACGGTGAGGACACGCGCTGCTCGCGCCGCACTCATGGTCACCTACGGGCGGATGTCGCTGCGCGCCCCCAGGGAGCAGCTGCTGGCCCACGTTGAGAGAGACATCGTGGGCAACATGCTGGGGCTCTACAGAGAGGGCTGCCAGGTGGGAGCTCGCAGCGTGGGGCAGAGGCGTGTGGGTGCTGCCAGCTGCAGCCCCTCCTGCTCCTCCCGTCACGCACCTCTGCCGCTGCAGCCAGGCGAGCGCTGCTCAGCCTGCTGCCCGTGTCCGCGATGCACGGGCTCTTCCCAGGCAGCACCTGGAGCAGCAGCTTCCCCTCCCATGGGAGGCTCCTTGCCAGCAAGGGAGAGGGAGGGGACGTTTCCGTGTTGGGGGGCAGGTACCCAGGGTGCTGCAGGGCCCCCAGAGGGCACCATGTCCTCCCTGCGCTGCTCTTAGAGGCAGATTAGCCCCAGCCCCGCTGCCCTTCCCACCCTGGGGCCCTGGCTGAAAGCCTCTTTGTCTCCCCTGGCATCAGGACGCGCAGCTGAGGCTCTCCCTGGTGCAGAGCATCACGGAGATCAGCCTTGCCCTGCAGGCTGCAGGCGGCAGCCCCAGGTTTGAGCTCTGCTGCAAGCGGGAGCTGCTGCAGACCCTGGTGGTGAGTGCAGTGCAGGGGAGCCAAGGGCTGTGCCATGGGGTGGGTTTGCACAGGAGCGCGATGCTCTTGCAGGGTGGTATGCAAGCTCCTGACGGCCACGAGCTGCATCCCCAGCGGGCAGGGCGCATAGGGGCTGGCGCTGGGGCTGCAGTGGGGGAGCAGAGTGCGTCCCGGCACTGCAGAGCTGCTGCCTTTTCCTGTAGAGCCTCTGTGGGAGTCATGAGGGGGTGACAGGGCTGGTGTCTGTGGGCTCGGCAGCTCAGCCCGTGGCTCGGCCTGGCAGGAGCTCCCTCCCGCTCTCCTGACCCCTGCCCACCCTGTGCCTGTCTGTCTGTGCCTTGCAGGAGGTGATTCAGGAGGAGCCGCGGGAGTCCCCGGTGCAGCCCCGGGCCCTCATGGCCATGGAGCAGTTGAGGTAGGGTCTGTTCCTGGCACTGTGGATGCCAGTGTGTGTTCCAGCACCGCTGGCTGGTCTGGCTGGGGCTGCGGGCACTGGGTTTGGGTTGTGGATTGGACCAAAGGCAGTTGTCCTCTGCCTCACTCTGGGGAGTGCTAGTAAGGCCCCTCTCTATGTTCTCTGCCCTTCTCTCCTTTCAGCAAGCTGACACCCTGTCTGAGCAGGAGGGAAAAGTGCAGCCTCCTGGCTCAATGCTGCCAGGCCATCCTGTGCCTTCCCTGCCCGGAACAGCTGCATGTGAGAGGGGAGACGATGGTGGCGGCTTCACGCACAGCGGTAGGTGCTGGCCTGCTGGGTCACCCCTGAGCGGGGAGCCAGCACCAGGCACCCCACGCTGGGAATGGGAATCCCACTGGCTGCTGTGGCGTCTTTGTGGGGTACATGGCCTCTCCTCTGCTTTCTGGTGACAGGCCCCATCCCTGCGAGCCCTGGCACAGCTCATGGCAGCCCTCCAGCAGGCAGAGCCGGTCCCCATCTGCCTGGGGGACGTGGTGCAGGTGAGTGCCCTGGGGCAGCAAGGAAGGCGTTGTTGCTGCCAGAACACGGCAGAGCTGCGGGAATCACACCTGCGGGCCTGGTCCGTGGAGGGGAGCTCTTCTCTAACTCGGTGCTATCCGTGCACATCAGTGGGAAGTGAAATGGTCCTAGCTTCAGGCCCCCTCACCCTAGGTTTGCATCCATGCTTTTCCCGTCTGCAGCAACGTTCTTGCAGGCAGCTTGCAGTGTCCTGCAGTCCCCTAGATGAGCAGAGCTTCTCCCACTTGTGCGGCTGTGAGCAAGGGCTGATGCACAAATGAAGGCTGCCCATGGCGAGAGCCTGGAGTGGGAAGGTGGCCCCGGCAAGGGCTCCTCACGCGGTGCCCGGAGAAAGCAGGGCCACAAAAGCAGCAGGGTCCCTGCGGAGGGGTGTAGGGCAAAATTCAGGCCATGGTGAGACAGGCGCTGTCGTGGCAGGTCCTGCGGCGCTGGCTCACCTCGGCCCACCTGTGTGAGCGGGACGGAGCACTGGAAGTGTGTGTGCAGGTGCTGGGCACCTGCAAAGAGAGGCACGAGCAGAGGGTGAGCGGGGACCCTGTGCCGGGAGCTCTGCGTGGGCGGGCGGCGGGTTCTGGGTATTCCAGGGCTGCGGGGTGGCCCCTTGTTCCCACCCGGCTCCGCCAGTGCTCGGGGCGCTGCAGTCGGGAGAGGGCCAGCGGCCGTGGCGATGTCGGTGACATTCGTGCCTGTGTCTTGCTCCCGCAGCGAGGTGGTGCCTGCCAAGAGTTTGGCTCCTTGGTGGGACTGCTGGGGCCTCTGACATGTGAAGAGTCAGCCGCATCCCGTCAGCGGGCAGCGACCTGCCTCTGCCTCCTTCTCCAGAGAGTTGGTGAGAGGAATAGGCAGGGCTGCCCCTGCTGCTCCCTGCGGGAAGGAGCCCAGCACCAGGCCCTGTTCCCCTGTGCCGTAGCACCTTGTCCAGCTTGCAAAGCCACTGTGTTGCCTTGGGGGACCCTGGCTTTGCGTGGCCTTTGCAGGCCTCCCCCATGTCCTTGCTCAGTGCCCAGGGATCCGGGAGTCGGCTCCCCATGAACATCACTGCCCTTTCTGATAGCTCCCCATCAACGTCACTCCCCTTTCTGATAGTTCCAGATGAAAAGATGGACGTGGCACCGTGGACCCAGGTCACGTCTCTGTCTGAGAGGCTCAGCGCTGTCACCTCTGGGTCTGTGCTGGCAACCTCCACCAACATTGCCAAGGTACCTGGCCCTCAAAAAGCACGAGTGGGGCCATAATATGTTTGTGTGCACGTGTGTGTGGGAGTGCTGCTTGCAGGACACATGTTTTGCATCTGAGCAACTCCTGTGACACGCTCGCTTGTGTTTCTGATTTCTCCCCAGCTTGTGTGCAAATATTTCCCACAAGGCCAGGCCACAGGCTTCGTGAGCAGCATCACGGAGAGCCTGCTGTGCTCCAGGCCCATGTGCATGCAGGCTGCGGGTCAGTGGACACTGACCTTCCTGGGGGATTGTGTTGGCAACATACTCCAGGAGGAGGTGAGGGAGGCATTTTTTAGGATGCCTTTGGCTGTTCTCTGCAGTAGTGTGTTGGCCCTGAGGCACAATGGGGAAAGGACACACCGAGCCTTTCTTTCTCGCCCACCTCCTTTCAGGTGCCCGAGCTGGTGTCCATCCTGTGCACGTGCCTGCAGAGTACCCAGCTGAGCACTCCCCGGCGCGTGGTGCTGCGGGCCATGGTCCAGCTGTGCCGCTCTCACCAAGAGCCGGTGCTGGGCAGCCTCCTGCAGACACCGCTGCCCATGGACAGGTCTGTGCAGCCACCCTTCCCGCTGCCGTGAGAGCCAGCCGCGGGGCTTGCCTGCGTGGGCGGCCCTCTCGGCAGCCAGTGCTTTTGCCCCGCGCGAGGCTGAGCGCTGCAGCTCGTGTCCCTGTTGGGACCTGGGCACCGGCAGTCCCCATGCACACATGGAGCGTGTATGGCTTATCCTGGGGTACCTTGGGTAGCCGGGGATGTGGGCTCACGTGCTGGCATGTGTTCCTTTGCAGCAACACAGCAGAGGTGTGGAGGAGCCTGGGGAGAAGCGCCATGGGCTGTCCAATCCTGGTCCACTTAACACAAAAGTTGGGGGCAGCGGGAAAGAGCAACGGGATCAACCGCTGCACTGGGGAGCTGGGCAGCAGCCAGGCTGCCCTGGAGCCTCGCATGGTACGTCCAGCAGCCTCGGCGGCCATGCCGCTTTGCACGTGCTTTCCAAGCAGTGCTTGCGTGCCAGCGGGATTCCTGCCCTTTGTGAGGGCTCGTGGAGCGTTGTGGGGTGCTGAGCTGGTGTGATAGCAGTGTGGGATGCTGGGACAGCTTGCGGCTGCCAGGCTGAAAGGCTCTCCCTGCAGTGAGAACTAGAGAGAGTAAAAGCCCCTGGGCTGTCAGGGGGACGTGGTCCATGGGCAAGTGCCTTGTTTTACCAGGTGGTTCTTGGTTAAATTTCTCTGTAGATCACTCGCGCCCTCTGTGAGGTGGTGTCAGCAGTGAGGAGTGACACCCTGGTTCAGCGCCTGCTTCCCTGGCTGCTTCCAAGCCTCCTGGAGCAGCTCAGCGAGACACTGGGGGAGGACATGGACCTGTCCCTCAGAGAGCTGAGTAGGAGTGACCCACCGGGCAGGTGAGGAGCAGCAGGGGCAGGGGCAGAATCTGCATGTGCGGCCCATGGCTATGCAGGAGCCACCTGCCTATTACCCTGGTGCTGGGCTGCCTCCGTGGTAGGTGGGACTGGGCTCTGTAGGGCAGCGCACTGGGCATTGGGCTGTTTCTGCAACTCAGCTGGGTGTTGCTGCTGGGATCCATCGTGGGGTTGTGCTAAAGAGCAGCTTCCCACAAAGTGCTGTGCCTGGAACTTTCTTTGGCTTCTCCCTGCAGCCTGTTTGTGGAGGCCCTGGAGCTGGTGCTGGCCAAGAGCCTGGAGCACCGGTGGCTGCGGCTGCTGCGGGAGCAGGGAGCGTGGGCGTCCTTGGCAGCGCCCCAGGCTCACACGGCCGGCGTGTGTCTCCTGGCAAGGTGAGAGCCCCTGGTGGGGGCCGTGCTAGAGGAAGGGCTGCTGGGAGCTGGGGCCTGCCCCGAGCTCTGCTCCAGTGCAAGCGGCGTCTGCACCGGGGTGGGCGCAGCTGGGAGCAGTGCCGGGGGGCCATGCTGTGTGAGCACGTGCTACAAGGCTGTTGTGCTCTGTGCGCAGTGTGCTGCTGCGCGCGGAGCAGGTCCCGCAGCGCCTGGTGCAGCGGCTCTTCCACTGGCTGCGTTCCCGCTCGGCGAACCTGCGGCTCACAGCCACTGCGTTCTGTGCCGAGGTGAGGCAGCCGCGGGGCGAGGGGGCTCGCAGGGCTTCCTGCGTCTCACCCAGGTGAGGGCTGC
Organism: Tinamus guttatus; assembly: GCF_059628265.1. NCBI lineage: Eukaryota > Metazoa > Chordata > Aves > Tinamiformes > Tinamidae > Tinamus > Tinamus guttatus. The sequence goes on along the minus strand of NW_028288565.1, from coordinate 481,186 downwards.
TCCATGCTAGTGCTCACGTGTCTTGATTGCAGCTCATGAAGGACCAGCTGGTCAGGGAGAGGAACATCGTGACTCCCCTCCTGGAGGTGCTGGCAGAGAGGTCGCGCGACCCTGTCAGCAGCGTAAGACAAATGGCCTTGAGGGGTCTGGGGAACATGGCCACAGGAACACCCACAAAGGTGAGACAGCCTCTGGTGGGTTTTGTGCACAAGCCGAGCTGCGGAGGAGCACGAAAGTGCTCGAGGAGCCGAGGCAGGTGCAGGGCTGCACTGAGGCAATGCCCTGGCATCGGGGCTCTCCCCTGGGCTTGCTCTGGAAAGCGCTGCCACTGGCGCCGCAGCGGGGAGCAGCACTGAGAGGCAAGAGCTCATGTGCGTGTCGCTCTGCAGCTGCGGAGGCACTGGGCCATAGTGGTGAGAGCGCTGCTCGGGGGCATGGAGGACGTGGGCAGACCCGAGGTGGCTGTGGAGAGCCTGTTGGCTCTGACGAAGGTCCTGGCATGGCTGGAGGCGAGGGCCATGGGCTCTGCCTTTGAAGAGGTGGCCAGGAGCTGCCGGGCACTCTGGGGGGCGGTAAGTGGAGCCGCTGTCTCTCCGTGGGCAGGCGGGAGCCCACGCGGGTTGCCGTCCCCTGCGGGCTGCTGTTGACAGGGGGCAGCCGTCGCCGGTTGCCAGCCCTGTGGGCAGCGCCGCGCGGTGCCGAGCAGTGTGTGCTAGCAGCCTGCCCGACAGTCTTTCTCGTCACAGGAGGAAGAGGAGCTGCGCCGCTCGGCCTTTGGCCTCTATGGCACCCTGGCCTCCTCTGCGTCGGGGAGGAGATCGTTTTTCAGCAGGGAGGTGGAGGAGGCCTTTCCCAGCCTGGTGCTGCACCTTCGTGATCCGTCCCCGGCTGTGTGCAATGTAAGAGCCCCAGGCGCCCCACAGAAAGCCCTGTGGAGCTGGCTGAGCCATGGGGGCACTCGTTCCCTTCCGCATGGGGCTGCAGGAGTCTCCACGGGCCCTGTGTGATGCTGCCCTGCCGGCAAGGTTCCTTCCTCAGTGCCCAGGCAGGTGTAGAGCATCCCCATGACAGGGCCTGGGGCACTTTTGCAGGCCTGCAAGGTGACCCTGCACCTGTGTGCCCCATTTCTGGGGTCGAAGAGGCTGCAGAGGCGCCTCAACATCAGCGTTGGGCTGAGCGCGCACAAGATGCAGGACGAGGTCTGCAGACACCTGGTGAGTGAGCTGTGCGCTGGGGCTGTGTCCCTGTGCTGGCTGCCCATCCCATGACTCCCTCGTCATGGGGTCGCCCCCGTACTGGCCATGGGTGGTCAGGCGATTGGGCAGAGGGGAGCAAAGGGGGCTGCTGGAGATGGGGATGAGCTCCTGCTGCCTGCACTGTGTGTTTTCACAGGCCCAAGACTGCCCCGCGCTGTTCGAGCAGCTCCTGAGCACATCTTGGAGCTGCTGCATGGGAAGCCACCAGGCACCGCAGGCGGCAGCCGTCCACGTCCTGGGTGAGCAGCAGCGGGGGGCTGAGGCGCTGCTCCTGGCCGAGGCCCTGGGTTGGGTTCAAGGTCGGGCTCTGGGGCAGGTCGGGGCTGTGGCCATGCCCGTGCCCTGGTGGCCATGTTCCCATGCCAGGCCTGCTCCAGGCATCAGCCACGTGGCTACAGCAGTGGGGCCTGGCTAGCAAGGCGCCCAGAGGTTCTGTGGGTGCCAAAAGCCAGGGGGCTTGGGGATGCGTGGCCCTAGGGGTGCATCAGGGAAGACACCCCAGCCGGGCACCGTGGGGCATCAGGGGCCTTGTGCCCATGCTGCTCCCATCAACATCGGTGTCTTTGCAGCTCACCTTAGGCCGGAGCACGCCGAGGAGCCCCGTGCTCGACGGGCGGTAGCTGCAAAGCTCTGCACCGGGGGAGGCCAGCAGCGCACAGCAGGAGGCAAATAAAGCCGTGTCCCTGTGGAGAGGCACTGTCTGTCCGTGTGGGGCTGTGTGCGGTGCGGCAATCACCCTGGCCCTGCCTCCCTGGGGATGTGGGCCCTGTGTGGAGCTGCCTGGGGACAGTGGAGAGCAGAGGGACTGGTGGGAGGGGGTTTGCAGGCACTGAGCTTAGGGGGCCACTGCCAGGTGCTTTGGGGCACCAGGGTCACTGGGAGCACTGGGAAGAACCTGGGGGCCCTAGTGAAGGATCCCAAAGCAAAGCCAGCTCCGCTCTCCGTCGGCAGCAGCCCGTGGCAGCGGATGAGCAGATCTGCTGCCCCGCAGCCCTGCTCTGCTGCACTGCTGGCCTGGCACAGCTGCAGGCGCCAGGGAGAACCCCCTGCCGCACGGTTTGTTGGTGCCAGCAGCGTGCGGGCAGAGCTGCTCAGGCCCTCTGCAGCACCAGGAGGCTCCATCGTCACCAGAAATGGGAACAAACCCACCCAGCCTGCCCCAGCTTCCCCCAAAGCACCCACCAAGGACATTACCTGCCAGCAGTTCCCTCCAGCCCCTTTCCCTCTTAGCACCCACAAGTTCCCACAACCCACAGTGGGGCTGGAAGGCCCAGCAGCCACCAGCTGTTGTTGCTCATGTGCCATTACACAGCAGTCAGAGTGGCCCATCCACAGGCAGGCCCATCACTGCAGAGCACAGGGTGAAATAAAGCCCCCAGGCCACCGGCAGGCACTTCCAAATGCCTCTTTCAAACCTGCATCGACAAGTCCCCTGCTTGGGAATGGGAGGCTGCCACAGAAGTGCTTCCAAAAGGAAACTGCTCAGGTGCTTCCTCTTTCTCATTTGTGTTTTTGGGGAAACAGGCATTGCCACAGCAAAATATGTGTCTTTTAAATGTAAGAGATCTAGTGCAGCTTTCCTCTTCCTTGCCCCGCTTGCTTGCAGACGACAGGCAGAGCAGGCAGAGCCCTGGCAAGAGCCCTGCAGCCGCGCTGCCCTGTTCCTGTGCCCGGGACACAGCGCTGCCGAGAGCAGCCCAGCCCAGCGTGGAGGGGCTGCAGAGTTTCCCCGTCACAGGGCTGCTGGGAACTGAGCCACACATCTGCTGTCCCCCACGCACAGAGCTTTGGACATGCTTCTCTTTGGCACTCACTTCTTTTGCATCCTCCTGTCTGCTGGAAAGTTGAGAAGAAGATGATGGAAAAATTCAAAGAGGAGCAGAAAAGAGAAGAAAGCAAAAGCCATCACAAGGTAGAACCTGATCAACTCCAGAGTATTTCCATGTCTCAAAGTAGCTTTTCCCATGCAGAGCAGATCAGATAGCTACGGGTAGAGAAGCTATGGGTAGGGAAGGTTGTGGGGAAGCTCTTTGAATCAAGAGCTTCTCTTCAGCTCAGCTACAAGGATGTGGAAACATCATCAGGAATGTCTTTCATTTCTCGAGAAGATGGAGCACAAAAGCACTGTGGGGGTTCCTTCCAGTGCAGCTGGTGCCTTCTCACTGGCCTTGATGAGAGAGCAGTAAGGCCAGTGCCATGAGCTGCCCAGAGCTCCCCTCTGCAGGGATGGGCTCAACCCATTCCCTGTGGAAAAAGGCTGTTTTTCTCTGTTCTTCCTCTGTTCATTTATGTTAAGGCACATTTTACTGCCTTACAAATGGTAGGGAGGAACAGTAGATTCTAAGTGTCCCATGTGGGACTCAGAAAATCCCAGAATCCCAGGATTTTTGAAGTTGGAAGAGACCTCTAGAGATCATCTCCTGTCACAGGTGCACGACCTGGCGCTTGCCTTTGTTGACCCTCAGGAGGTTCCTGTGTGCCCAACTCGCCCACCTGTCCAGGTCCCTCTGAAAGGCAGCGCAGCCCTCTGCTGTGTCGCCCACTCCCCCCAGTTTTGGATCACACGCAAACTTGAGCACTCTGTCCCATCTTCCAGGTCATTGATGAATAACCTGAATAGCACTGGGCTACAGCAGTACTGGCCCCTGGGAGACACCACTGACCACAGGCCTCCAACTAGACTCGGCCCCATTTATCACAACGCTGCGAGCTCTGCCATTCAGCCAGTTCCCAATCCACCTCCCTGATGTTGGCTTTCCTCCAGGCCTCTGGCACCGCTCCTGTTCTCCATGACCTTTTGAAGATGATAGAGAGGGGCTGAGCAATAACGCCTGCCAATTCTCTCAGCGTCTGTGGGTGCATCCCGTCGGGGCCCATAGATTTGTTTGCCTAAATAATCCCTAAAGCAATACTCTTCAACCAGGGGAAGCTGTTCCTCCCTCCAGATTTTCTCTCTTGTTCTGAGCTCTCTAGTCCATGGGGACTGGCCTTAGCAGTGAAGGCTGAAGTAAAGAAGGCATTTAGTAAATCCAGCATCTCTTTAATCTCCATCAGCAAGACACCCACCCCGTTCAGCAACAGGCCCACATTTTCCCTCGTCTTCCTCTTGCTGCTGATGTATTTGTTATTGGTTGCCACAGAATGAGTGATGGTGGGGGTGAATGACACAGTGCACTTCACTCGTGCATTGAAAGAAATAGTAATAGGTTTTGTTCATATGGTCAATGGTTTCACGAGATTCTAAAGGCAAGGTCACTTATTATTTACTGCATGGGGTACAGGATATACAGAGAATTACCAAGGAAACCCTCGCATTGAGGGTTTCCCAAGGGGGTTCAGATTGGACCCCCTTGCTTTGCAAACTCTTTGTGAGAGGAGTCTGGATGCAGCTGGATGCAGTCTTAGTCCCAGACCTGATCAACAGTTTAGGACTAAGGAAAATTGTGCACTGTTATGTCAGTAAAGTTTACAAGTTCAAAAAGAGCTGCTACCGTCACTTACCATGAATGTGTCAGGATCTGGCAAGGATCTCTTTAACGCTGAGGAGCATCCTTGGGAGGTGTCTGTGCTCAAGGGGAGACACTGGCATGCAGCCCGCTGCGATGCAAGGAAAGCTCAAGGGGTTTTGGGGCTGTCCCCATACTTATGGGAGAAGATGACTGACTGAGAGTCATTCTTTCATTTCAGAGCAATTCTGGCTGGTGTATGCACAATCAGCTTTATCTTCCCCTGAGAATGCAGCCATCAGGACCCTTAATAATGGTTAATACCTGAGTGGGGGAAGAAATCAGGGAGCTACCCACCAGGATCAGATATGTCACTGGTGATTAACACCTGAATAGGGCTACATGAGAACAGTCAGGTTGAGCTAGGGAAGGAGCACACTGGTCACACTCTGCCCCATGACTATAGTCAAGTCATCTTATCCTCACAGAGTAGTGCTATGGTCCCCCCTTGGCTCTGTGCCACAAATAGTGTATTGATAATTTTTGCACTTATAAGTCCATGGCAAGTAAACATTTTTTAACATGAAGTACTGCTATTATGTACAAATTTGTACCTTTTGGGTGGTTGAATTTGGGTTATTTGTTTGTCATACCTCGCATTTTTATATACAAAATATATGTAATACAGCTTATAGATTATAAGTAATAGAACTAATAGCTCTAGAGTTAGTAAAATGAATACAGCATTTCCATCAGTCGTCCTGCACACTGCTGCAAGAGAAAATAAAAACTTGTTTCGGTGGGGTGAGGCAGAACAGGTTACCCCATTGAAAAAGAAGGAAAAATCCATCATGCCCTAATTCTGTGTTTTGCACCACTGCTATCAGTAGCTTCCCAGGCAAGTGGGCCACGAGCTTTACCTAGAGTCCTAGGCACAGCACCGATGGATGGTAAATTGACCATCACAGGCTGTCCAGCTGTAATGTTGTTGGACATCCTCTTTTACCTGTAGGTTGAGCACTAAGCTCATCTTTCACAAAGAATGCTGGGCTTACAGGCCTTCCAGCAGGCCCACAATGATTATTTAACTGAGGGAGTACTTTGGGAAGTTGTCTGTCCCATTGAGCCTTGTGTGGGTTGAGGCTCTTTTTTTAACAAGCCATTGGCTCTTTCCACCATCCCATTTGATTTGGGATAGTATGGGGTGTGGAATACCCACTGAAATCCTTCTTGCTTTGCCCAATCTTGCACTTTTTTACATGATAAATTTGAGCCATTATCACTTTGGATAATAACAGGAGTAGGTAGATGTGGGAACCAAAACAATAGTCCTTGCACCACACTCCGCCCCTTGGCTTTCCTGCACTTAATTGCTGTAAGCAAGCCAGAGACCCCTTCCACTCCTGTGAGGAGGCCCATTGGTCTTCTTGGCCACGAGGGCACGTTGCTGACTCATGGGTAACTTGTGCACTGCCTTCATCTTCTTCTGTAGCTTCCTAACCAGTGATAATATTTAATGCAACAGTCTTTTATACCCATTTACCATTTACCCTTTTTGCTGAAGCATCTCTAAACCACATGTTTTCTGTTGGTGTTCCTTCAATGACGGATGGTACACTAAGAATTGCTGAAGGTTTAAGAGGTTCTTCCAATGCTAATGGATCTGTTTTTACAGGCATCTGTGATTTGGAAACCTTAGTATGCCCTTCAGTTAGCTGCATATTTTCTGCAGCTCCTGTTAGGTAGGCATAGCATTTTGTGGTAGTGGGGTTTGGTGCAATTCCTTCTGGGGGAGCAGTCCCCTTTAGGACTCCTTCTAGTAAATGAAATGGTCCTCTAGTTTGCACAGGTTGTCCTTGATGTGTTTTCTCAACCTGTTTAACTGCTTGGACTAAGGATAAAAGTCCTTTTTCTCCCTTTCAGAACATTGTAGTTCCCTTTCTTTAAATGCGGTCAAGCTAAACAATAAATATCTTTTTGTTCCATCAGGGCCAGCCTGTAAGTAAGTTACAGTAAGTAAGAGTAAGTTACTGTAACTTAGTAACAATAAGTTACTTGCTGAAACCTACAGTTAGCAGCACGTTCAGTGCAACCCCATGCAGCTATAAGATGGTCGTGAGGGTGTTCTGGTCCCAGGGACTGAAATTTTTCTATTTCTTCTGTCGGAGTTTTCACTACCGCTTTGTGTTCTAATTCCCACTTCTAGGGTTTGCCTTTCCTTAAGAGTGAATACAAAGGAGGAGCAGTGATAGAATATCCAGGTAGGTGCTTCTCCAATATCCTAAAGTTCCCATCAATCATTGTAATTCTTTCCTTGATCGGGGCATTTGCAGTTCTTCATTTTTTCTTAAGGAATCTGCAGGAATCCCTGCACTGCCAGCTATCCACCATGGAAGGACAAGCTGCTGTACTCTTAAGAGATGTGAAACCAGAACAGTTCCCTCATTCTCCATTTACCTATACTGAACATGAACACACTTTCAACCCCTCACTGAGATTTATAAATGACATCTTAGGAATGACACCTTATCCTTTAATCTCTTATATGTAGCCCTTAGCAAAGCCATATCAGCATTGAAGTATAGGAGAATAGAGCTTACATCTCCTTCAAAATCCAGGCCAGGCTTTTTTTGTTGTTGTTTAAAAAAAAAAAAAAAAATGAAATATTTACCCTTCCAGCAGTTTTTCTAGCATATGATGGAGAAGTGATCTCCAACAGAAGACATTTTTAAAGTTCCAGATTGAATTTCTCCAGAAGAGTGTGTTTGGAAAGAAATGTGTCATCTGCTAAGCCTGCAGAAGGAGGTCTGTTGTGCTGCTCAAGAGTTTCTTATGCAAGTTCTGGAGAGTTCTAACCAAGCTGATTTGTCACTGAAAATATTAGGTACATGGAAAACTCGGTAAGAGAGATAAAAGAGAATGGATGGGGAATGTAAGAGGAGCAGTGAGAACAGTTGTAGGGAAAAGGGTTCTAAAGTGAGTATACTGCTGTGAACAGAATATCTGTCCTTCCTTATGCCTGCAGTTTGTCTGTGCGAAGGTGTCTCTGCAAAGCCAAACTGAATTATCTAGCATAGGGAAGAAAAACAAGTAAACCTCTGTTACGCACCCACCTGAGGACCAAAAGAAACTCAAGTTTAGTATCAAGGAATCTCTTCTAGTTTTATAGATTTTTAGCTCATTTTACTTAACTTGTCTAAGTGTCCTTGTATAAGAGCTAAAAGGTAATTGGGATAGGTTCACAGAAGCTAATATAAATTGTCCTGGCTTCCTCATCTTCAGTGGAAAGAACTAAGATCATTTTCTTTGTCTGGTATTTGGGACCTCTGCCAGCCATGTGCTGTTACTTTTGATAGCAGTTGATTGGTAATTAATTTGCGTGTGGTGGTAAACAAAATCGTTTGGGCACAGAAGACATGCGTTATTTGTCATCATGGTCAATTAGTTTTACACTGTGCAGGGCAAGCAGTCTGATATCAAAAGCACCTTTCATTGTTTAAGACCTTGACCTTTCCAGGCAAAACCTGTAAAGTATTTCACACTCTTTGCCTGTAGTTCAATTAGACTGCTCTTATTAAGAGTGAAATTTAAGTGATAAAAGTGGAGCGCCTTTGAAATTATAGGTCAGAGTCAAGCCTGAATTTCACATGTGAGTATAGAAAATGATTTATTCTAATTGTCTTACATGAGCTGCAATAAGGAGCCCAGCTGCTCTCTTTATTCAGGTGCAGTTTCCTTGACTTCTGGGGTCTCCGTTAGAAAAATCTGCAATTTGTTTGCTTCACACGATGTTTTCCTCCGGACACCCTGATGTGTTTCCATGGGCTCACCCTGCAAGGCAGGCACACTTATCTCCCAGTGCATTATCAGGTCATTCCGTGTATTTGGTTCTTGTTAACTAGAGAATAATTTACAGACTGTTATATTATATGCAGAGAGAGAGATGTTTGAGTGAAGTGAAAACAGGCTTCAAACTAACCAAGTATGAACTAGTTGTTTATATAAGGACATTTTCATAGATTTGGAGCTTTCTGAAGCTGTATCATTGCCCATGCTAGCTATGGTCTCCTTGTAGCGTTCTCAAAACTTGTTCTAGACAGGGCAGGCTAGATCTCAAACATGAACCTGCTCAGCTGGGTGAGCTTCAAGCTGAAGTTTTGCCTTGCATTCACTCTTACCTGTCCTCCAATGCCAGCAGTTGCCAGTCGGCATTTTATGATATTACGCCTGGAAATGCTATTGCGTGACTGCTGACCTGGTAATATTCTTGCTGACATAAAATTTCAGTTAACGTAGCTGAGGATATGATTTCAGATTCAATTTCTTGTCCAAATATAGTCATCTAGTATTAACTAATCTGTGCATCTTCAGGGCTTTTCCAAAGACATTGTATGAACAAACATGTAGTGGGAGAAAAAAAATGTTTTCTATGCTTTGTTGAATATTAGGTTTCACTCTGGCACAGGAATGATATGATTCTCTTATAGCATCCAAAGTTCATAACATTTTTAATTAAGTGGCACTAGCTTTGAATTCCAGATCTGAACAGGAGTATAAAATTACAGGCAAACATTGGTCTGCCCTGATACCAGAAGATTCTGCTCTGAGGAGTGACAATCTCAATAGGAACTTTCAGATCAGATACTTTAGCTTTTAACTTTCTGGAGATAGTCTTCATCCATGGTTCTGTGTGTGTATTATTTGAGACAAGATTCCCTTTTCTCTCTGCTTTTACTAAATACATGTCTAAGTGCCTGAGATCGATCTCAGTGTTCGGCCAAAATTGCCTGGATCTAAATCTTTGTGCTGATCTCTGCACTCAAATAACGTTGGACGTTGCTAATGGCTGCTTGCCATTGGAAGTACATTACAACATCCTCAAACATGCATTTCCTAATTGCCCACCCAAGGAACTCCACTGAGTTCCAGTGGGATGGAGATAGGTGTCAAACTATCCATCTGTACAGATACATATCTGCAGGTAGCCATGTGTGCAGATTCAGGGCTTTATGCTATTGCAGTAGACAGGAAACCACTTCAGAGAAGAATAAAATGGTTGCTGAAAGCACAAATAAAATATATATTTGTTTAAACTAATAGGGAGACATTTTTTTAATAAATGATTGGGAAAACTTTCAGTTTTCTTAGGAATATCAAAACTTTTCTAAAGTATTAGCAAATCTTGTAACATTCCTGGTATGTAGGTAAACATATTTATGCATTTCACAAAAGTCTCATTTATGGGATGGAATGGACAAGCAATTTTTCAAGAGTTCACGGTCACAAATCAGTGTCGTAGGTGGGGGCCTGATTCACCAGATCATACTCCTATGGGAATATATTTCCATGTTCGAAAGAACAAAGAGAGATTGGGCTGGGAGGGGGAAACTCTTGCACATTTATATTCCTTTCCAATAACCATTTCTGATCACAGAGAGGCTTTGTGCTCAGCAGCACACAATTCAAGCCTGCTCTTTTGAATCTCCTAACTAATACAGTACAAAATCATAGCTCTACTATTTTGTGATGCTGAAGTGATGCATATACCATTTCCTTGCATATACCATTTCCATATACCATATCTTTGTTGATGCGGTACCCCTTCATCATCACCTTTTGCACTGTGTTCATTTCTACTCTTGTATTAGTTTCTGATACTTTATTAGGAGAACAGTATTTTACAGTAGTGTTACACTCAGCTGAGGTGAATATTTAAACCCTTTACAAATTTAGCTATTATCTGTGTGTGTCTCCGTAGTTATATCCATCCCTTCAAAACTATGTGAATGATATATCTATAGTTCTCCTTTAAAAAAAAAAAAAAAAACAGTGTAGCAGTGTATACATGTAGCAAATACTACTTTTTTTTGGCTTTCATCATTTGTATGGTTTTACTGCCACATAATATTGGTGGTATTTGTGCAGTGTGTGGGCTTAAACTGCCGAATTTGGATCGAGTTGATTCATCACAGAGGACATTTGAACAGTGCTTTACTGAAATGCTGCACAAGCTCAACATGAGGATCTGTGTCTCCACAAAGAGTCAGTCGAAGAGGTGGCGCTGCCCTGGTCTAGCAGGGACAGACATGTAGCTTCAGGGCTAGGGAAGAGCAGCAGCAACTTATACTTGCCATTTTGCTTGTACATCAGAGATGTGAACGTGGTCTGGAAGAGATGCTGTAGCGCACTAGAAAGCAGGGGTCTGGCTCTTTGTTCAAGGCTTTGAAAGATTTTGATCTTTTTATTTGTTTTAGGCTGACAGGACACGTCCTTGGTTCTAGGTGTAGATTCATCTGTTTAATGTCCTCCATGATGAAAGTGGTGATTATCAGGTAAAACAGGGAATAAGGCAAGGGGTACTTCAAGGAGACAGGAGTGTGTCCTTGAAGACTTTCTGCCTTCCAAAGAACTCTTGTTAACCTTTGCTTTGGGGGGATGGGAAGCTGCTTTTTTTTTAGCAGTGCTTTACTAGTGTCTCTACAGTCATACAAAGGAATTTCTACATTTCTGTAAAGTACTTTATTCTGATATTGTACGTTCATGAATAACAGCTTAGGCTTCAGCTTCTGTTGCGTAGAAGTGCTGAATGTTTGGTGCAAACCCCATATGTTTGTGTGTGTTTCAGATTCTAAAAGTCTGCAAGTCTCAGAAGTCTTAGTCTTTGATATGATATTCCCTCTTTTTCATAAGGCACTCTGAGGAAAGTATATCTAGACTGTATGGACACTTAAATTTCACCTTCCTCATGAAGTATTGCTCCCATCACTATGGGAGCTTTCATGGCATTGAGTTCTGTCACTTGGAAAATCCTTTTTCAGCATAGTTATGTTTTGGTTGCTGCTGTAGCAGATGCCAACAGCCATGCTTCTCGTGTTGGCCTGCCTAACAGCATGCTCCCCAATTAATTTGGCACATTCAATCTAATGCTTTTTTCTGTACTGCAGCCCCAGGCTTGCAGTCTTGGAGATGGAGTTTTGGGAGGCTCCTGCTGGGAGAACAGCTCTTACCTGCCTCCCCACCCACAGAGTGGAAGCCCCTAAATCCATCATTGATCTGATTGGAGCTGCTCCTTCCTGTTCTGTTTCTCGTCTGTGGATCGTTGCCTCCAAGTTCAGCTCAGCTCTGGAAGGAACCAGGGTAGAAGTGGACTAGGAAATATCAGGCCCTCTGCTAGATGGGAAAGGGGAGATAGTGACAAAGGACTTGGGAAGGGACAAGATGCTTAGTGCCTTTTTTGCCTCTGTCTTCCCTGGCAAGACTGGCCTTCAGCAATCTCATCTTCAAATCTCCAGCCAGTCTTTCTTTGCTAGTATAAAGCCCAGCAGAATATCAGTGCCTCTCCTCTGCCCACAAAATCCAGCTAAACCTTGTGCCCACGAGTACAACCCTTAGCTCTGCCTTCTGCCAAGTAAAGGAGATAGTGTCCAAAGTGCTGCAGAACACGAGGTAGACCACATGCTCTGCCCTCCCCTCCTCTACACAGACATCATGGAGGGCTCTCAAGAGTGGTTAAGCATGGTTTCCCCTTGTGGATGTGTGTCACTACCCTGAGCTCCTTCTTCCCAGGCTGGAGCTGGCATGCCCACGGAGCCGCCGGGTGCCCCGGGGCTTCTGCGGGGCTGCAGGTGAGGCTGCTGGGCCTGCTGTTGCCAATGGCGGTGCCTTGCCTGGCAGGAGCTGGTCCCGCAGCCAGAGCATCTGCGCAGGCAGTGCGGGACAGAGTGCTCAGGGAGGCATCACTGCTGCCATGAGCAGGGCCAGGAGCAGGGGACCTTCCTGCCGCTCCATCCCAGTGTCCCCTGTCTGTGCGACTGTTGAGATCAAGGGGAGGGTGAGATTGGGGAAGAAGAATCACTCGACTCCTGCTACACAGCACACAAGAGTTTATTGCACATTTACTGCACTGAGCCCCGGTGAGAAGGACACCGGGCTCAGCGCGGGGCTGGTTAGCGGTATCTCTGACCCGTGCTGAGCTCTCCGGTGTCCCGCAGCTGCTCCTCCTGGCCTGGCAGCTCCATCAACTTCAACAGGACCAAGGCCAGGAGGAGCCGGGGAGGCCCCCACAAGCTCCGGGCCTCCCCCAAGTCTGTGTCCTGAGCTCAACTCTGAGCTCAGCTGTTCGGCCACTTCTCAGGCCATCTTCTGGCTGCTCGTCTCGCCCGCGCTTCCTGAGGTGGCCGAGGATCCTTGTTATGGGAGCCCGTGTGCAGGGAGGGGTCACTGTTGGCAGGGCCAGGAGCAGGGGGCTTCCTGTGGCTCTGTGCTGGTGCTCCCTGCCTGGCTGTCTGGCAAAGGTGAGAAGTTTTGTGGGCAGAGGAGAGGCCCAGGGAGAGGCACTGGTGTCCTGGGCCTCTCCCTGATGACGAGGGCCCCATGTTCTCCATCGCGGTGCACAGATGTTTTTTGCACCGCCCAAGGGGACAGGGCACCAAGAGGCCCAGGGAGAGGCACTGATGGGTTGCGCCTCTCCCAGATGACAAGGGCCTCAGGTACCCTGCTGTGGTGCACAGATGTTTTGTGCACCGTCCAAGGGGACAGGGCACCAGGAGGCCCAGGGAGAGGCACTGATGGGCTGCGCCTCTCCCAGATGACATGGGCCTCAGGTACCCTGTTGCGGGGCACAGATGTTCACCCCAGGGGGACAGGGGCGCCGGGCCGGTGGGCGCTGCTCAGCACAGCCTCTGTACAGGGGCTGTGCTTCACAGCGTCCCACTGGTGTCATGGGCGGCCTGGCGGTCCCTGCGCCCTCTCCTCCTCCTCAGGGCGGCGACGCGGCGACGGAGCCCCCTGCCCAGCGCCCGCCAGCCCCCGCAGGAGCAGCCGGGGCAGAGCAGGGAGCGAAGCGCCGCTCGCCAGCTGGAGCCGGCTGCAGGAGGGGAGGGAGCCTCCGTGTCCCCGGAGTCCACCGTTTCCCAGCGCTGCGGCGCTGGGACAGTGGAGGGCTCCTCGCTCCCGGAGCTGTTGGGAGACTCGGGCTGGGGTGGAGACCCAGATGGGCTGGTCTCCACCACCAGGATGGGTGCCCAGAGGCGCTGCAGGATGGATTTGCGCGCCGCAGTTGGGGGCCAATCCAGGTGGGGCTCCCTGGGGATGAAGCCAAGGAGTTCCTTGCCCGGCCCCAGGAACACCACCTGGATGGCCCCCAACTGCACACGGCGGCGAGGTTGGGACGGGCCATGAGGCTCCCAGGTCACCCCGCCGTCCGTGCCTGGGCACCTGGGAGGGAGAAGGCAGGTCAGGAGGGGGCCGGGGCTGCCCAGTGTCCCCAGCAGGAGGCCCTGGCGCTGGCGGGTCCAAGGGAAGCCGGCCCAACTCTTGGCCTCCCGGCCCACCCTGCTCCTGCTCGTGGGACCAAGCCAGCGCCTCAGGGCAGCCCCGGCAGGGCCGGGCTCCACTTACCCTTCCAGCCCCCTCCCAGCAGGCTCTTCCGGGAGCTCAAAGGGGAACACGGAGACTGTGGGAGAGAAGGCAAGAGGCCGTCAGCGCCGTGGGGCAGCCCCTGCGCAACCCCAGCCAGCAGAGGGGTGGGCGCCGGCAGCCGGGGTGCTGGCCAGGAGCCACTACCGTGGCTACGCTCAGGACAGGGCCGCTCACCTCCAGGGATGAACATCATGGCCATCCAAAAAGACGCCAGGACGCGGCAGGCCGAGGGGATGCCCAGGATGGTAAGGAGCACGAGGCTCAGGGCCACGAGCTGGCACGCGGCTCGCACGCGAGAGTCCATGTCACCGAGGTGACAGGGCCTCGCGTGCGGCCGGCGCCAACCTCTTCACCCAAGTCCTGTTTGCAGAGGAAAACACGGCCCAGCTCATGTTAGTGGCCCCAGCAGTGACCCGCAAGCCCAGCCCCAGGTTGGGCAGCGGCACCACAGCCCTGCCCAGCAGCTGCCTTCCCACCCACTGCACCCACTCCCGGCCTCAGCCCCTCAGCTCTGGGCTCACCCTCGCGCCTGGCGTCCGCAGCGGAGTAAAATCCAATAATAAAATCAGCTCAAGGCCGACGAGAGGATATCTGGGAAGAGAAGGGCACCCTGTACTCACTCCATGTGCCCTCCCTGGCACCAGGCAGCAGTTGGGGGCCCTTGGGAGGTCACTGAGCAAAGGAAGGCTGGAGAGGGGGCCCTGGAGTGGCTCTTACCCCACAGCCTCACTCCTTGACCACAAGGTCCAAGTCTTTGCCCATTCGCAAATGGGCAAAGTGACCCAAGGCCACCCCAGCACCACCTTTATAACGGGCCTGGGACTGTGATGCAATAGCGGTGTCACAGCAACAGCCCTGGGCCACACGGCAGGTGTTCTGATGCGATGCCAACATCATGGCAACATCCCTGACTCTGGTGACACCCGAGGGCTTGGAATGTTGTGTGATGCCGACGTCCCGGCAACATCCCTGGGCCTAGTGATGCCCCTGTGCTGTGCTGACACTGTCATCACCCAAACACCAACACTGCCCAGCACTGCAAGGAGAAGCCGAAGGCAGCTCTGGCAGCAGATCCCCAGCGGCACCTAAGATCCATCATGGCCAAGCCCATGTGCAGGTTGCGGCCTTTTCCTGGCGATGATGGACTCTGGTGTCCCGGTCTTGCAGGGAAAGGCAGCACGGATGTGTCTCCAAATGCTTTGCTTCCCAAAAAGACCTTGTTCCCGTCAACGCTGTCTCTTCTTACAGACTCCATCTAAGGAATGACTTGCAGGCAGGAAAATGATGCACTCAATATCCACCTCCCAGTCCTCCCTGGCCCAGTAGTTACTGCGAGTGCCCATGATCACAGATTCACTGAATTAAGTGGAGAGCAGAGGAAGCGTGTGTGTGATGCAGAGGATTACCCGGGGGTAAAGGAGGTGTGAAAAGTCAAAACGCATGCAAAAAGTTAGCTGGGTCTTTCTGTACTTTCATTGCATATTATTTCCTCTTCTACAACTCAATATATGTGCCTTGAACATTGCCTTAGAGTACAATAAGAGCAGTTATGTAGACCGTTACTTTTGCAGCATAAAATAATCTTTTAAAAACTGCAATCCAGTAACAAAGCCGTAGGAGATAAACATCCTTTACAACTGTCAAACTCTGAGCAAATGCTCATTTTTTTTATTGCTGCAAAGCATGCCTTATTCTGAGAAAGGAGAGAGAATAGCCAGTATCATGCCTAATATTTGAATGATCTGTTTGCAAGAACAGATATTGATGTTACCTTAAAAAAAAATGGTTGAGGGCTAAAAGGTAATAAACAAAAGTGCTGAAATACCAAGCACTACGTCTAACCCTACAGCTCAAGGGCTGTAAATTAATGGCATACTTTTTCAACATAGCAATGAACTACAAAAATTGTGCAGGCTCTTATTCCTTGCAAGGCCAACACAGCTCTGAAATTTAAGTGACCTTTTGCCACGTAAGACTGATCTTGGAAACACATGAGTGTTTCAAATCCTGCTTCTGGAAGGGTCTGTGTGAAACCTTTTGTAATGACGTTTCAGTTTTGGTGGTAATGCTGACCGTCATTTTTACTGGCCCAAAGCAAAACCAAACATAGTTAACTAAGTCTCTTGTAGTGAATTCTATCAGCTAGATAAGACATGCAGCACAATGTACAGAACATTTGCTGTTTGTGGATGTAGTCCAAGAACGTGAGGCCAGCTCATCTTTTTTGGTTAAAAGCTCTGATCAGGACAGTTCCGTCTCTGCATAAGGAGACTATCATTACATCACAGATTGGTTCACCTCTGTTCCCATTATTCAGGCTTATGCATGCAGTAAAAAGTTTATACAATGCATGCTGGAAATTGGTGGAAGAATTCCTACTGATTTCCATTAGATTGTGCCATAATATGGGGCCTTGTGTTTTATTGCATTGCCTTAGCACTTGGTCCCCTAATAAAAAGCAAGGAGCCTTGGTAATTTTTTTTTCTTGTATGACTCATAAACAGCTGCATATAAAAATGAGAATATCAGACAAAGGTAAGTTCTTATATCATTTATACCTCCTTAATTATCTTTGCCAGAAGATAATTAAAACCAAAGCTATCATTGCTTTTAATTAAGCAAACGTCCTTAGAATGGCAAGACGTGCTGCCTTGTGTTTATCCCTGCTGGAAATGTTTATTTCTGTTTAGAAATTTTAATATGAAATACCAGAAGGAAGGAAGGACAGTAGAGGCTTCAAATATCCTGGCTCCTCGTCCTGTATATTATGTTTTCCAAACTGTGCCTTCAAGGTGAGCACTCAAGATAAGCCACTCCTCTGCAGTCCATCTAATTTGTTTTTCCATTGTTTTCTTAACTTGTCTTACATGCAATAATCATTATAATGCAAGTAACACTGCTGGGAAAATCATTTCTTCCTCACTGAATAGAAAATAACTTATACTACATTTGAATCATAATTGGCCTTGTGTTTATTTCATGGACTTGCAGTCAACCTATGACTTCTCTAGCTGAGGGAGTTCTGCGTCTTCTGGCTAAGATCCTGCTTGTAATGTAATGTAATAAAAAACATTTAGGAATCTGAACTGATTTTTTTATGTCAGATGTTCAATATTATGTTCCTGAAGATTTAAGAAGTTTCTGAATATTTATTAGGAAGGTGGAAGCCTATTCTAGACAGGCTTTGAACTGTGCTCCTTGCTAGAGTAACTGAACAACTTTCCGCAATAGATTTGTCACATCTTCTATTATTATAAGGTTATTATTCCCTTTCACTGTTTCTCTATAGTTCAGCTACAACAATGGAAACGACTCTTATGTGCTATATATGAGCACAAAGCCTGTATAAATGATGTCAGCTATTCAGCCAGAGGATGAACAGTAGTTGACAGAGGTTATCAGTACCCTGCATTGCACTCACACCTCTGGGATGTCATGCAGTGTGCCAGAAACATCTTCAACTACACTCTATTTGATTAAACATATTCAGGGCTGGTGGACTGCACTTAGCTTAATTTAAATGAGAAAGTGGTATCTGAGAAAAAAAAAACGAGTTTTTAAATTGTTTTTGTTTTGTTTTATTCATTTCAGTGATTTAGTTTCCTATGGAGTGCTTATGCTCCTGAGCTAATGCTCAGGGTGTTTTGCGAGGGGAGCTCATGGGTTTCTTTTTCTGTGATGAGCCGTATAAACCCTCTGCATGCAGCAGACTCAGGAAAGACATGGGTTGGTGACCTTGAGTCCAAGAGAGGCTTGAAAAGCTGTTTATCACTGGCATATGGATTTTCTCAGTTTTGTTATTTGGGGAGGAGAGCACTATTAAGCACTTTTTGAATTCAAGTCCTCCCTTTGTTACCCAGAGGCAGCTGGGGATACTCCTTTTTTTATTCCTCCCTTTTAGGGTGTCTCTGTGCTGTAACTTTGCACTTTGCTATGAAGCTCCAGCTGAGGTCTTGCCGGGAGCAGCCGTGCGCCTCAGTGCCTGGGGGAAGGCGTTTGCAGAGCTGGGCTCCTGCTGCTGAAACCTGCCAGCCCTGCTCCAGCAGAACTGCATGTAAATTAGTAAGTGGAATTAAAACAGCTGTCAAAAGCTACAATAGCTTTAAACTATACACCAGGGGTCCTCAAACTACGGCCGGCGGGCCGGATATGGGCCGGATAGTCAAGAGCAACTGTCTAGAGGTCATCTTGACCCTTCACTACATCTCAATAATCTCAGGCCGTACCACAACCGCCCAGCGCTTCCATCTGTGCTTCCTACAATCTCCAGACTTTCCAACAGCAAGAAAGGTGCCAGCACAACAGCACATGCCATACATACTGAGGTTGTACGCAGTGATAGCAAATAGATTCACACTGATCAAACCACCTTTCCCTGGATGGCCAGTCACTTACCCATTGGCAAGCATATCCAGTGCACATACATGCAGCTTCTCCCGCTCAGTCGCTGCCTGTGATTTTGCCTGCCTCATCATCTTTCTCACTGCACTGTCCAGCTCTTTCTGGAGCCGTGCTCAACTTGCAGTGCCAAGCAGCTCCAAACCATTAGCCATGGCATGCAGGTGAAAGGAGTTCCAGGCTTTAAGGCATCATCCAGTAGAATCACGCTGAAGAAGTAAAGGTTACACTCATTAAAACTTGGATCTGCTGCTTTTAACTTGGAGAGACATCCCTCCATAAATCCTAGAGTCTCCTTATTGGTCCAGGTTGCATACTGTAACAGAGAAAGGCAATTGCTAGAAAGCAGATGATGCTGAACTTCTTGTCATTCGCACAAGCAAGTCAAGCTCAAAAGTAAGCAAGCCAAAAGAGGAAAAGAGAAACTCTATTTTCAGGTAAAAGTTAGCTTAGTAGGATGATGGAGATCCTGGCTTCTTTAAGGCAAGCCGGCAAGTGGAAGAACTTACATTCTAGTTATGCAGTTTATGTCTGGTGGTAGATTTTCCAGTGTTGAGTAGAAAGAGCTGACTGGCTGGAGGTTTGCCCTGCAGCTGGAGTATTTAGCATAGCTCTCTGAAAGAGAGATTTTTTTTTATTATTATTATTATTTATTTGCTCTCTACTAATGGCTGGCATTAGTAGCCATGTGGCAGATGGCTTCTGAGGTTTCCCCTTCTCTTCTCAGACAGCCACTTTAACTCACAAGCCTTGCATGAAGGTCACATCTGGGAGTCCATAAGCTTCTGGTTACATCTGGATGAAATTGCTTAAAAGACTCCCATATTGCTGGAAGAACAAGGGACACCTGTGCATGCACGCATGCACAGGCCTTGCTGAAGCCTTCTTTCCTGAAGATTCTCATGTAAAAATAGCTTTTTTCTAATCTTTTGGTTGATAAGAAATTTAAAGAATGTATGCAGTTGTTCATACACAAGGCCCTTCATTTCACGAGCTGTCACTTTTTTCTCGTTTTTTACCTTTGGGTGTGCTTCCACCATGGTTAAAAAAAAGGAGCAAGAAAAAGCTGGGAGGAAAATGTGAAGAGCCATCTAAAACCCTTATGGAGTAACAATCATACAGGAGAATCAATTAAATAGAGTCAGCAGTGGTAGAAGAGGAGACACACTTTAGAAGGTAGAAGATTTCCCCATGTTATGAACCTTGTTAGCCCAGAACCATCCTGAATGCAATACAATGCAATGTTGGCCTAGTCACCTCTTGGCAAGTAGTGACACAGCAAAAGAAAAGCGTGCTTTGCTTCTGATGAAATCAAGACCACAGGTAGCACACAGGCCCCATAATCTGACACATAAATCCACCAAGCGCCTGCATTTAAGCCAGCTACTAACTGCCCCCCAGACCTGTGCACAGTCCTTATGTAAAGGAAGAACATGCACATCCCATCAAGATAAAATACAATAAAACCCACATTTGGGGCTCACAAACAGAAAAATAAATGGGAAAAAGGTGGTTTATCTTGTTATATGAGGAAGGCAGGATATTGTATTTCGCACTTATTTTACTCTGTGCCATGTACTTTTCAAATAAATGCTCCTCCATGTTTAACTTCATTAGTCGTTCTTGCCTAAATTGGGTAGTAAGTATTAAGGATTTCTTAACACTCAGACACTTGTTTTGGACTGCAGCCACGTCTGCAGTGCAACCACTCATCTTCCCCATCTGCCCCAGCACTAGTCTAGTCCTAACCTTGCATCTGCCCCAAACATTTATTCCAAAATAAATCTGCACAGCCTCCTTCTCCAAGCAAGCCCCTGCTCCCACAGGGCAAATACAGAGACTCCAGAAAAAGGAAAAAAAGCAGAAAAGGAGACCACATGGCAACACACCCTTACCAATCCTTAGTGAAGGAGTCAACGCTCCAACAGGGATCTACCAGGACAGGAGAACCAAGTGCAAAACCTCCTTTCTTGTCCTCTTGCTGTTTCCCTGGGAAAAACACAGAGCAAATCCCTTTGGTTGGTAAGTGGGTCACCGGCACAATGCCTTTTTAAAGATATCTTTTATCTTTTGATTAAAAATAAAATAAAACAAAGGACGCATGTATAATCACAAGCCTTTCTGCAGGGCTTACTGTCTGTCCTGGTCTTAAGTGGCATAGCTGATGCTTTTCCTTCTGGCCCATTCCAGAGAGGGAGTCACAGCAGGCGGGCAGCAGCTCCCAGAGGGAGTCTATTCCCCAGTTTTTTGTGGCACATGGAGGATAGTTTTGTTTCTTTGGGTAGTGGAAGAAGCGTTTCTGGGCAGAGGTGGTTGGTGCTCATCAATGGGGATGCTGCCACTTTCAAAGATCAGAGCTGGACTAGAATTACTATCAGCAATCCCATCTCTGTCTCTTTTTTTTGGAAAGAGACAACAGGATTCTTCTCTTGCAGATCCAAACTGCCCTGTCCACTGGGATCAAGCTGCACTACCTGACTTGGGACATAAGGCAGCTTTTTCCCTTCCTTTCCCGTTTTTAAGCATCGCTCTACATGCAAAGACACAAATTCAGGACTCCAGAGTCCACTGATACAAGTGCCATCATCATGAAGCACTTGGGCTCAGAAGAAGCCCTGGCTGCATTGACCAGAAGAAAGCCAAACAAGAGCACTCCTCTCATGCTTGTCAAGGGATCAGCTTTGGCCTGGAAAGCTAGAGAAAACGAAGGTCTCCAGGCTCTAGAGTTCACTGCCTCCACTGTCACACACATCACAAACCTCAGCATAGCCTGTAGCCTCAAAGAATGGCAGACAGAAAGCATTATTGTCACTAGGATTGAAAAATATTTGCAGCGCTCTGTGAATGAAGTTACGCTGGGAGTACTATGAGCAACAGGAGTGCCACTTCCTACGGTGTAAACTCCAGAGCTGCTCCTCTTCTCCTGCTTTGTGCTGCACGTTTTGCTTTACTCTCACTCCCCTCTTCAAGACTCTTGGATTAAGGTTTTCTGTGTGGAATGCCAGTATTTTGTTCTGTCTGTGTGTGCTCTCTACGTCGGTTCCTTCCACTTAGGTATCCCTCCCCTTTTTTTCATATGTACTTAGAAAAGCATTTTTTCCACATTGTGTCAGGTATTTCGCACCTGTGGATTAATTGTCTTGTTGACCTAAGAAAACCATCTCTCTTCTTGTCAAGTGAGTGCCTTTTGATAGAAAAAGGGAAAGTAACTGTAGCTAGAAGTGGCAATGCTAGACACAATTCATTTAAAAAAGAGTGTCTATGAGACAGAGAATATTTTCCTTCCTTCAGAAGAGCAGACCTGCTTTGATGACATGGCTGTTGCAGTGTGTGAATCTCTAAGCCCTTTATTCTCATAAACCTTCCGCCTAGTGTAGAGTCTGGAAAGTACATGTCAGACATGGGTAGCACCAGTGGCAAAAGTGCTGTGAATCCCCCCGTCTTTGTTTAAGAGACCAAGTAGAATCAGGAGTTGATAGGCCTGGAGTCTTCACTAGCTCTTGATGCTGTGCTTCAAGTTCTACCTCTCATCTACAAAGCAGACATGAGTGCCACCAAGGCAGTGTGCTTTTCTGGCAGCAGATGGCTCTTTGTGCGGCGTGGCTCCTTGGAAACGTGTTCCCTGGCAGTCCTTATCCAAGGGCCAGCACAGCCACCTTTCTCTTGGGTGTCACTGCCATACGTGTGAAGACAGTGGCTTTTACTGATCATATAGGAATTTACCAAGCTGTGAGGAGAGAAACATTTTTTCTCTGTACCTTTAGCCCGTACTTGCCTCATCCAAGGGAAACCAATTATTTTGGAGCCGCCATCAGAAAGAAAGTTTGGCCGAATGTCATTATGGAGCAAAGGCAGAAGATACCACTCACCCACCTGTAAATATGTGCTACCTTATCTACACTGCAAACTCTGGCAGAGAACTGATCATGAATAGGTTGCAGTAAAAACCATAGCTGTTCCCAATGGAATAGGCATCATTCAATGGCAGTGTGAAAACTACCACGACAATGATGACATCTTTTAGAAAAACAAGAGCTTTCTTTTTAGGTTTGGCCCTCTCAACCTCACTGCAATTGCATCAGCTTCTAAAAGCTTATACTGCTTCCTCCTTTGAGCTTGACAAGCTCACAGTGCATCGCCCTCATCTCATCAGCATTCACCGTTGCTCTATCCCACTTCATTTCACAAGAGTTAACCGAGTTAACCATGCCATGCCCTCTACAGCTGCCTTTTCAATAGAGAATTATCTATTCAGACACCAAAAAACAGATAGACGAAGACATCTCATACCTTTTCCATAAAATAGAAAGCCCAGTGCCAGTAATTACGACAAGCAAGCATATCACTGTTCTGGCAGGGAAAATATATATACATATATTTACAAGATAAATTCCCATTTTAAATCTATCCAGTCAGCCTTTTTTTCCAGTCAATAAAAGCTAATACTTCATGAGAGAGAATGGACAAAACTTTACACCAGGTGCCCACCATAACTTCTCCCATGATATGTTGGCTTTCTGTGGCTATTTAAAGAGATTCCTCAAAAACAGTGCTTTCCCCACATCATTTTCCAGAGAGGGACTGAATTTCAATGCATCACATTATTTCATCCTTTTGGGTCATTTCTTTTTCGGGGGAGAGGGAGAGAAGAGACCTATCTGTAAGGACAGTCACGTCAGTCTCCGCTGAAATACACATCTAGAGTCTCCAAAATATACAAGTGTAGTCTACAGTTGCCCAGGGAGCTGCTGGAGAAAGATACCACTGGGATGAGGGCAATTCAGGCCAACTCTCCACATACCCAGAAAAGGGAGGGAGGAATCACTTCTTAAATGCAACTATCACTGCTGAGTCCAGAAGCTACATTAGACACCAAACACATCAGCAGTTCATCCAGTTCAACATGAAAATAACAGAAACACCTTGTGCACTGGCCAAACTTGGCACTATTCTCTCCAACTGCTTCAACACACTTCCCTAGCTTACCTCAAGAAAATGTCATTTTGGGAGTGCACAAAGACAAGACAGACAGGAGCACACTTCCACAACCCTTTGGTGAAAATTAAAATGGGAGAGAGGTTCTTTCCTCTTCTCTCCCTCTTCCTTGGAAGGATAGACGGTGTGAAAGGACAGGCGTCCGGTGGCCCTGGCCTAATAACTTCTTTGCTCTTTAGGTAACTGCAGCATTCGTAGAAAGGATGGTGGAAGCTCATGCAAAACGCATAACCCTCCTAAAATGCCTTTTTTTCTGCCTCTCTCACATTTAAGAAGGGAAAGGCAAATTAAAATATACAAAGACATACAACAACTAGTTGTATTGCAGGAAGAAGACAAAGCTCATCACATATGAAAAAATGGTCATCGATCTCTTCCACTCTTAAAAAGAAATTAAGTAGTTCTGTTCCTCTTCATAGCCGTGTCATATGCAAGAGATAAAACATAACTGTTCTTTTCCAGCACTCATGAGGATTCAACCGGACAAGTTAGTCCTCCTGCATGGAGGGACACTGCATGGAAGAGAAATGAACAAGCTCATCTAAGCTTACATGATCCTTCGGCAGAGCAGCTCAAGTGCCTCAGCATCCTCTTGAAGATGCTGCTAGTCCTAGCTGTTTAAAAAGTCCTACCGAGGACTTCAGCTGTTTCCATTTGGGCCCTGACTAGGATGATGGAGTTCCAAAAGCCCTTGGTTAAAAGGGATGCAGGCGCCCTCATATCCCCCTGAAATCAGGACAGCGGCCCGCATCCTGCACTCCCTCAGGGGCACCATGACCCTCCTTTCCCAGCTCCATCCGCCCAAGAGTGCTCCCACAGCACTTCCACAGCATCCCCAACACCTCCAGCCCCATGAAGGAGGAGCCGCTGGGGGCCGCCAGTGGCCAGCCAGGGTCAGGGCCGCCTGGGACGTGGGCAGAGCTAAGGCTTTGGGAAAGCAGCTTTCAGGGGGAGGTTTGTTCCAGAGCGGGGGGCTATAGAAGGAGCCTGGCAGGCCCCCCCCCACGCCTTGGGGAGGATGGGAAGCCCCATTGTTGGGTGTCGTCGCCAGGGGCCACCTGGTTCCGTGATGCCCTCGGGACCCAAGGTGCCCAGCGCAGGGCAAGCGGCCCTCAGGGCACCTCTGGAGCCCAGCGCGGCTGCTTTGTGCTGCAGCAGCACCAATGGCTCTTGGCCTACGGCTCTCCCTTGGACAAGCAGTGGCAGGGCCAGTGCTCGCCCTTCTGCTCCTCTGGCTTCCCGCCTACAACCCTCCAGACTTGCGGGACGCTTCTCCCCTCCTGCAACCCCCGGCCCTGCTGCTCAGCTCCCTGGGCCCTCATGGACACGTCTTGCACAGACTGGACACAGAGCACTGCAGCTCCTGCTTACAGAGCAAAACTAGCAATCGGCGGTACCAGACAGCCCCCGCAGCAAAGCGGCAGTCACAGGCCCCACCACAATGCTCCTGCTCCATGAACCCTGCCTGCGTCAAGAACACAGCTCACTGCTCGGGGAAGTCTGTGCTGCAGCCAGCCCTCCTGCCAGGAAGAACACCACCAGCCACAGCCTCCAGCTTCATGACAATGCACTGCTCATCAGCTCCATGCGCTGCTCCTGCGTGCCTTCATCACAGCTTGACCATGGAGATGTCTGCGCAGGATATGCAGCTGCCAGGGCTTGGGCCACGCGTTTACCTGAGCCACGCGGGGCAGCCGCTAGAGCTGGGCTGTCATGCACACCTCAAGGCACTGGGCTTAACTGCAGCTGGAGAAACTCTGCCCTACGTCAACCACCACCGTGACAAGAGCAGCTCACACTGCTCAACACCTATAAACCCAGCTATGATCTATGCTATGAATACCTTACGCATAACTCTTGCCAGCTCTGCTTTAGATTCCGGCCTGCATGTGTTTCATTTCTTTCTCAAAATAACCTCACCAGGGAGCTCTGGGGCTTATCTTTCTATTGATGTTCTGACTTTTATGAATACTGTGCATCAATCACATATACTGCTCTTAACAGTAACTACTTGGGACGCTAAGTCATCAAACTACAGATACTCATTTAAATTACATTCCTCTCCAAAGACTGGAAAGTGGACCATCACACCACGCTGGGCTCCCACATTTGGGACAAAACTTGTGCTTCGATGCAGTGGGTTTTCGGGGGTCTATTTGCCTTTGACCTATAAAGTAATAGTAGCTTCTGAAGTATCAAAAGGTACCAGAGGTACTGGAAGTCGTTCTTCAGAGGAAAAGACATTTGCTACAATTCTGCATTTTGCTTCTCAGCCTGGAACTCCTCCTCCTTTTCTCCCAGTTGGAGCATGCTCTCCAGAGTATCCATGGAAAATGTATGTATATAATTCTCTTGGAGCACTTCAACAAGTGCCTTTATATGTAAAAGAGCAGGACCCACTTGAAAGTCGACCAGTAGCTCGTGTGTTTCACGAGCTACTTGCCTCACTAAGTGCTTCAAGTGTTCCAACGACACCTCACGTCCAAACTGGAGACCCTTTTAATGCTGGGTTTAATTTGACTGACCTTAAAGCCTCAGTCTTGACCTCTAGGAAAGCTAGAAAGTTTTTCCCAGGAAAAATCTCTGCAGAAACGGAAACCCAAATGGAAGGCAAAAAATGGACTATCCCTCTCACCAAAAAGGAAAATAGCATTGCTGAAAATGCTTTCTCTATCATAAGAAAATGGAAGAACTCTTTCTATCCAAAGCTGGAAGAGGGGAATTCTTCCAAATTGGCCACCAATGCTGCCATTTCCACTGCCCTTTACCAAATTGGCAAGAACGTTTTCCCTCCAATACGATATCCACCAGAAATGGAGAGAGCGCTGCTGGGGCACAAAACACTTGTGAAAGAGGCGCTGTCAAAAATACGCACTTTCAACATCACATTGCTGGCAGCCAAGGTAATAGTGACGCCCAACACTCTGAACATGGGAAAAGCTATGAGAGCGCCCATAACTGAAAACCCTGTGACCCTCTTAACCCTTGTGGTCATTTTTCTTGCCTACCTTGCTTTGGCCCTCTGGGCACTGAAAAGAGACAAGGCTGACAGACTCACCAAGGACAAGATTAGCGTTCAGCCACACAATGACCCTGTTCATAAAGTGCCCTTTGTGGTCACCTTATACACAGGCAGTCGCTGGGGAGCTGGAACCACTGCAGATGTTTTTCTTCAACTCGTGGGCCAGGATGGCAACAGTGATGTCTATTGCTTACAACACCCACATTTTCCCTCTTTCAGGCAAGGAAGCACAGACACCTTTTTGTTAACTACTAAGAAAGACATAGGAGATATCTGTGCCTTGAGAGTCTGGCACAATAACCAAGGCCCTTCTCCAAGCTGGTTCTTAAGTAGAGCAAAAGTTGAAAATCTGCACGCTCACAAGACCTGCTTCTTTATTTGCCGCAATTGGTTCGTTCTCAACAAGGATGACCACTTAGTCCAAAGGACATTCTTTGCCATGAACACAAATGCACGGCTCAGCAGAATTGACTATTTTAGGATTAAGCTTGCAGCAAACCTCAGAGATGGTCACCTGTGGTTCTCGGTTTTTACTCACACTGGCACCGGCACCTTCAGCAGGCTCCAAAGATTATCATGCGCTTTGGCCACACTGCTCCTAGAGCTGCTTGTCAACTTTATATTCTTCAATGTTGACAAAAGGGAAGAATCCCCAGCACCCACAAGCTTTTGGAGATCAATAATATTAGCAGCTGAAAGGGCTTTGATGAGCATTCCCCTACACATGCTCATAACTGCCTCATTTAAGTATCAGCAGGAGGAACCTCTCAAGACACCAGAAGGGGACAACTTGCAGAGGCAGAAGAAAATACAAAGCACTGTCCCCCTGCTCTGTCGCAAGCCATCGCACTCAGTTTTATGCCGGAGATGTGCCTCCTTCTCCTGGACACTCATTATTGTTGCCATGGGGCTAACATCATTTTTCATCGTCTTCTATGGCCTGTCTTATGGCTATGAGACCTCACGCCAGTGGCTTTTTACATCTGCCGTCACCTTTCTGAAGAATGCCTTACTTTGCCAACCCCTAAAAATCCTGTTTTTCTCAGCCCTCAGTGCAATTCTGCCAAAATATTGTCATAGCATTGAGTGGCCAACCCAGGAAAATTATTCTGGAATTACCACGGAGATTAAAGGTGAAATGGGAGAGATGCACTGTAAGCTTGTGAAAATTTTTCCCTTCACTTTTATCGCTGACAAACTTCACAGCATATGCTAAGAAAAGAAAGATTAGTTCCAGTATCTCAGCTTAGGTTTCAAGTCACTATTGTTGCTTTCTGGTTTTTTAAAGGTCACCAGGTCTAAGATGGGAGCAAATATTGGGAAATTTTACACAATCCCACCTATTTCAGGATCAGAGGAGACATCACCGACATTTGGGGCTCACAAACAGAATAATACATGGGAAAAAATATGGTTTATCTTGTTAGATGAGCAAGGTGGGATATTGTATATCACACTTATTTTACCCTGTGCTATGTACTTTTCAAATAAATGCTTCTCCATGTTTACCTTCATTAGTCGTTCTTGCCTAAATTGGGTAGTAAGTTTTAAGAACTTCTTAACACTCAGACACTTGCTTTGGACTATGTTCTGGTTTTCTCCTGAATTTTGGTCTTGTATCCACCTCAGTGGTACTTTCCCATCGTGGGAGGTGATACCTCTTTTACATAGACAATGACTAGAGAATAGGACTATGAGGGGTAATCTTGCCTCTGCCAAAGAGGGTATGAGCACATCTACGCTAATCTATACTGAGAGAGGACTAAAAAAGGTGAATGCTCTAAAAATGCTCATAAAACCTTTGCTCCTCAAAGCATTAGGCATAAAAGACAAGAGGATCATTTATTGTGCTTTGGCCTGGCACACTGAAAATAGGACTTCTTAACACTGCATTTACATTTCTATGTGTGTGAAACTGATACACATTTTACTTTTGCAGCTCACTGATGTTAGACTCTAAAATGGTACAAATAGGATAAAATGGCCTTTCCGGAGAATGCTGCTTCTCAAAGAAAGCTACAAGGGCAGGTTAATGGAAGCATTTGTTTTACCCTGAAAGGCATAAAAGGCCGTTGCTTGACTATACCCTAACACAAACAAACATTTGATTCTGCTATCACTGTAGCATCCTCTCTTATTTGGCAGCTCATGAAGCCAGCTGCAGTCAGTCAAGCCCAGTGCCTTAACTCCTGCCATTCGGAGCAGCCACGTCTGCAGTGCAACCGCTCATCTTCCCCAGCACTAGTCTAGTCCTAACCTTGCATCTGCCCCAAACATTTATTCCAAAATAAATCTGCACAGCCTCCTTCTCCAAGCAAGCCCCTGCTCCCATAGGGCAAATACAGAGACTCCAGGAAAAGGAATAAAAGCAGAAAAGGAGACCACATGGCAACACACCCTTACCAATCCTTAGTGAAGGAGTCAACTCTCCAACAGGGATCCACCAGGACAGGAGAACCAAGTGCAAAACCTCCTTTCTTGTCCTCTTGCTGTTTCCCTGGGAAAAACACAGAGCAAAACCCTTTGGTCGGTAAGAGGCGCACCAGCACAATGCCTTTTTAAAGATATCTTTTAGCTTTTGATTAAAAAGAAAATTCATCAATGGACACATGTATACTCACAAGCCTTTCTGCAGGGCTTACTGTCTGTCCTGGCCTTAAGTGGCATAGCTGATGCTTTTCCTTCTGGCCCATTCCAGAGAGGGAGTCACAGGATGCGCGCAGCAGCTCCCCAGTTCTTTGTGGCGCACGGAGGATAGTTTGCTTTCTTTGGGGAGCGGGGGAAGCGTTCTGGGCAGAGGTGGTTGGAGCTCATCAAAGGGGATGCTGCCACTTTCAAAGCTCAGAGCTGGACTACAATTAGTATTAGCAATCCCATCTCTGTCTCTTTTTTTTTTGGAAAGAGACAACAGGATTCTTCTCTTGCAGATCCAAACTGCCCTGTCCACTGGGATCAAGCTGCACTACTTGACTTGGGATATAAGGCAGCTTTTTCCCTTCCTTTGCCATTCCAATGAAAAGGCACGCTAGGAAGGGGGTCACTGTTTCAGTGAAGACATCACTAGGGTTAGCTGCTAAAATGTGACAACAATTACTTTCTTTGTTTTGGATGCACGTGCTAGAGATCTAGAGAACTTCCAAAGAGCTTCTGAAAAAAGGTGACAAACTCTTGTGGACTTCACCTGTCTTTTTAAGCATCGCTCTACATGCAAAGACACAAATTCAGGACTCCAGAGTCCACTGATACAAGTGCCATCATCATGAAGCACTTGGGCCCAGAAGAAGCCCTGGCTGCATTGACCAGAAGAAAGCCAAACAAGAGCACTCCTCTCATACTTGTCAAGGGATCAGCTTTGGCCTGGAAAGCTAGAGAAAACGAAGGTCTCCAGGCTCTAGAGTTCACTGCCTCCACTGTCACACACATCACAAACCTCAGCATAGCCTGTAGCCTCAAAGAATGGCAGACAGAAAGCATTATTGTCACTAGGATTGAAAAATATTTGCAGCGCTCTGTGAATGGAGTTACGCTGGGAGTACTATGAGCAACAGGAGTGCCACTTCCTACGGTGTAAACTCCAGAGCTGCTCCTCTTCTCCTGCTTTGTGCTGCACGTTTTGCTTTACTCTCACTCCCCTCTTCAAGACTCTTGGATTAAGGTTTTCTGTGTGGAATGCCAGTATCTTGTTCTGTCTGTGTGTGTGCTCTCTACGCCGGTTCCTCCCACTTAGGTATCCCTCCCCTTTTTTTTCATATGTACTTAGAAAAGCATTTTTTCCACATTGTGTCAGGTATTTCACACCTCTTGATTAATTGGCATGCTGACCTAAGAAAACCATCTCTCTTCTTGTCAAGTGAGTGCCTTTGGATAGAAAAAGGGAAGGTAACTGTAGCTAGAAGTGGCAATGCTAGACACAATTCATTTAAAAAAGAGTGTCTATGAGACAGAGAATATTTTCCTTCCTTCAGAAGAGCAGCCCTGCTTTGATGACACGGCTGTTGCAGTGTGTGAATCTCTAAGCCCTTTATTCTCATAAACCTTCCGCCTAGTGTAGAGTCTGGAAAGTACATGTCAGACATGGGTAGCACCAGTGGCAAAAGTGCTGTGAATCCCCCCGTCTTTGTTTAAGAGACCAAGTAGAATCAGGAGTTGATAGGCCTGGAGTCTTCACTAGCTCTTGATGCTGTGCTTCAAGTTCTACCTCTCATCTACAAAGCAGACACGAGTGCCACCAAGGCAGTGTGCTTTTCTGGCAGCAGATGGCTCTTTGTGCGGCGTGGCTCCTTGGAAACGTGTTCCCTGGCAGTCCTTATCCAAGGGCCAGCACAGCCACCTTTCTCTTGGGTGTCACTGCCATACGTGTGAAGACAGTGGCTTTTACTGATCATATAGGAATTTACCAAGCTGTGAGGAGAGAAACATTTTTTCTCTGTACCTTTAGCCCGTACTTGCCTCATCCAAGGGAAACCAATTATTTTGGAGCCGCCATCAGAAAGAAAGTTTGGCCGAATGTCATTATGGAGCAAAGGCAGAAGATACCACTCACCCACCTGTAAATATGTGCTACCTTATCTACACTGCAAACTCTGGCAGAGAACTGATCATGAATAGGTTGTAGCAAAAACCATAGCTGTTCCCAATGGAATAGGCATCATTTAATGGCAGTGTGAAAACTACCACGACAATGATGACATCTTTTAGAAAAACAAGAGCTTTCTTTTTAGGTTTGGCCCTCTCAACCTCACTGCAATTGCATCAGCTTCTACAAGCTTATACTGCTTCCTCCTTTGAGCTTGACAAGCTCACAGTGCATCGCCCTCATCTCATCAGCATTCACCGTTGCTCTATCCCACTTCATTTCACAAGAGTTAACCGAGTTAACCATGCCATGCCCTCTACAGCTGCCTTTTCAATAGAGAATTATCTATTCAGACACCAAAAAACAGATAGACGAAGACATCTCATACCTTTTCCATAAAATAGAAGGCCCAGTGCCAGTAATTACGACAAGCAAGCATATCACTGTTCTGGCAGGGAAAATATATATACATATATTTACAAGATAAATTCCCATTTTAAATCTATCCAGTCAGCCTTTTTTTCCAGTCAATAAAAGCTAATACTTCATGAGAGAGAATGGACAAAACTTTACACCAGGTGCCCACCATAACTTCTCCCATGATATGTTGGCTTTCTGTGGCTATTTAAAGAGATTCCTCAAAAACAGTGCTTTCCCCACATCATTTTCCAGAGAGGGAATGAATTTTAATGCATCACATTATTTCATCCTTTTGGGTCATTTCTTTTTCGGGGGAGAGGGAGAGAAGAGACCTATCTGTAAGGACAGTCACGTCAGTCTCCGCTGAAATACACATCTAGAGTCTCCAAAATATACAAGTGTAGTCTACAGTTGCCCAGGGAGCTGCTGGAGAAAGATACCACTGGGATGAGGGCAATTCAGGCCAACTCTCCACATACCCAGAAAAGGGAGGGAGGAATCACTTCTTAAATGCAACTATCACTGCTGAGTCCAGAAGCTACATTAGACACCAAACACATCAGCAGTTCATCCAGTTCAACATGAAAATAACAGAAACACCTTGTGCACTGGCCAAACTTGGCACTATTCTCTCCAACTGCTTCAACACACTTCCCTAGCTTACCTCAAGAAAATGTCATTTTGGGAGTGCACAAAGACAAGACAGACAGGAGCACACTTCCACAACCCTTTGGTGAAAATTAAAATGGGAGAGAGGTTCTTTCCTCTTCTCTCCCTCTTCCTTGGAAGGATAGACGGTGTGAAAGGACAGGCGTCCGGTGGCCCTGGCCTAATAACTTCTTTGCTCTTTAGGTAACTGCAGCATTCGTAGAAAGGATGGTGGAAGCTCATGCAAAACGCATAACCCTCCTAAAATGCCTTTTTTTCTGCCTCTCTCACATTTAAGAAGGGAAAGGCAAATTAAAATATACAAAGACATACAACAACTAGTTGTATTGCAGGAAGAAGACAAAGCTCATCACATATGAAAAAATGGTCATCGATCTCTTCCACTCTTAAAAAGAAATTAAGTAGTTCTGTTCCTCTTCATAGCCGTGTCATATGCAAGAGATAAAACATAACTGTTCTTTTCCAGCACTCATGAGGATTCAACCGGACAAGTTAGTCCTCCTGCATGGAGGGACACTGCATGGAAGAGAAATGAACAAGCTCATCTAAGCTTACATGATCCTTCGGCAGAGCAGCTCAAGTGCCTCAGCATCCTCTTGAAGATGCTGCTAGTCCTAGCTGTTTAAAAAGTCCTACCGAGGACTTCAGCTGTTTCCATTTGGGCCCTGACTAGGATGATGGAGTTCCAAAAGCCCTTGGTTAAAAGGGATGCAGGCGCCCTCATATCCCCCTGAAATCAGGACAGCGGCCCGCATCCTGCACTCCCTCAGGGGCACCATGACCCTCCTTTCCCAGCTCCATCCGCCCAAGAGTGCTCCCACAGCACTTCCACAGCATCCCCAACACCTCCAGCCCCATGAAGGAGGAGCCGCTGGGGGCCGCCAGTGGCCAGCCAGGGTCAGGGCCGCCTGGGACGTGGGCAGAGCTAAGGCTTTGGGAAAGCAGCTTTCAGGGGGAGGTTTGTTCCAGAGCGGGGGGCTATAGAAGGCGCCTGGCAGGCCCCCCCCCACGCCTTGGGGAGGATGGGAAGCCCCATTGTTGGGTGTCGTCGCCAGGGGCCACCTGGTTCCGTGATGCCCTCGGGACCCAAGGTGCCCAGCGCAGGGCAAGCGGCCCTCAGGGCACCTCTGGAGCCCAGCGCGGCTGCTTTGTGCTGCAGCAGCACCAATGGCTCTTGGCCTACGGCTCTCCCTTGGACAAGCAGTGGCAGGGCCAGTGCTCGCCCTTCTGCTCCTCTGGCTTCCCGCCTACAACCCTCCAGACTTGCGGGACGCTTCTCCCCTCCTGCAACCCCCGGCCCTGCTGCTCAGCTCCCTGGGCCCTCATGGACACGTCTCGCACAGACTGGACACAGAGCACTGCAGCTCCTGCTTACAGAGCAAAACTAGCAATCGGCGGTACCAGACAGCCCCCGCAGCAAAGCGGCAGCCACAGGCCCCACCACAATGCTCCTGCTCCATGGACCCTGCCTGCGTCAAGAACACAGCTCACTGCTCGGGGAAGTCTGTGCTGCAGCCAGCCCTCCTGCCAGGAAGAACACCACCAGCCACAGCCTCCAGCTTCATGACAATGCACTGCTCATCAGCTCCATGCGCTGCTCCTGCGTGCCTTCATCACAGCTTGACCATGGAGATGTCTGCGCAGGATATGCAGCTGCCAGGGCTTGGGCCACGCGTTTACCTGAGCCACGCGGGGCAGCCGCTAGAGCTGGGCTGTCATGCACACCTCAAGGCACTGGGCTTAACTGCAGCTGGAGAAACTCTGCCCTACGTCAACCACCACCGTGACAAGAGCAGCTCACACTGCTCAACACCTATAAACCCAGCTATGATCTATGCTATGAATACCTTACGCATAACTCTTGCCAGCTCTGCTTTAGATTCCGGCCTGCATGTGTTTCATTTCTTTCTCAAAATAACCTCACCAGGGAGCTCTGGGGCTTATCTTTCTATTGATGTTCTGACTTTTATGAATACTGTGCATCAATCACATATACTGCTCTTAACAGTAACTACTTGGGACGCTAAGTCATCAAACTACAGATACTCATTTAAATTACATTCCTCTCCAAAGACTGGAAAGTGGACCATCACACCACGCTGGGCTCCCACATTTGGGACAAAACTTGTGCTTCGATGCAGTGGGTTTTCGGGGGTCTATTTGCCTTTGACCTATAAAGTAATAGTAGCTTCTGAAGTATCAAAAGGTACCAGAGGTACTGGAAGTCGTTCTTCAGAGGAAAAGACATTTGCTACAATTCTGCATTTTGCTTCTCAGCCTGGAACTCCTCCTCCTTTTCTCCCAGTTGGAGCATGCTCTCCAGAGTATCCATGGAAAATGTATGTATATAATTCTCTTGGAGCACTTCAACAAGTGCCTTTATATGTAAAAGAGCAGGACCCACTTGAAAGTCGACCAGTAGCTCGTGTGTTTCACGAGCTACTTGCCTCACTAAGTGCTTCAAGTGTTCCAACGACACCTCACGTCCAAACTGGAGACCCTTTTAATGCTGGGTTTAATTTGACTGACCTTAAAGCCTCAGTCTTGACCTCTAGGAAAGCTAGAAAGTTTTTCCCAGGAAAAATCTCTGCAGAAACGGAAACCCAAATGGAAGGCAAAAAATGGACTATCCCTCTCACCAAAAAGGAAAATAGCATTGCTGAAAATGCTTTCTCTATCATAAGAAAATGGAAGAACTCTTTCTATCCAAAGCTGGAAGAGGGGAATTCTTCCAAATTGGCCACCAATGCTGCCATTTCCACTGCCCTTTACCAAATTGGCAAGAACGTTTTCCCTCCAATACGATATCCACCAGAAATGGAGAGAGCGCTGCTGGGGCACAAAACACTTGTGAAAGAGGCGCTGTCAAAAATACGCACTTTCAACATCACATTGCTGGCAGCCAAGGTAATAGTGACGCCCAACACTCTGAACATGGGAAAAGCTATGAGAGCGCCCATAACTGAAAACCCTGTGACCCTCTTAACCCTTGTGGTCATTTTTCTTGCCTACCTTGCTTTGGCCCTCTGGGCACTGAAAAGAGACAAGGCTGACAGACTCACCAAGGACAAGATTAGCGTTCAGCCACACAATGACCCTGTTCATAAAGTGCCCTTTGTGGTCACCTTATACACAGGCAGTCGCTGGGGAGCTGGAACCACTGCAGATGTTTTTCTTCAACTCGTGGGCCAGGATGGCAACAGTGATGTCTATTGCTTACAACACCCACATTTTCCCTCTTTCAGGCAAGGAAGCACAGACACCTTTTTGTTAACTACTAAGAAAGACATAGGAGATATCTGTGCCTTGAGAGTCTGGCACAATAACCAAGGCCCTTCTCCAAGCTGGTTCTTAAGTAGAGCAAAAGTTGAAAATCTGCACGCTCACAAGACCTGCTTCTTTATTTGCCGCAATTGGTTCGTTCTCAACAAGGATGACCACTTAGTCCAAAGGACATTCTTTGCCATGAACACAAATGCACGGCTCAGCAGAATTGACTATTTTAGGATTAAGCTTGCAGCAAACCTCAGAGATGGTCACCTGTGGTTCTCGGTTTTTACTCACACTGGCACCGGCACCTTCAGCAGGCTCCAAAGATTATCATGCGCTTTGGCCACACTGCTCCTAGAGCTGCTTGTCAACTTTATATTCTTCAATGTTGACAAAAGGGAAGAATCCCCAGCACCCACAAGCTTTTGGAGATCAATAATATTAGCAGCTGAAAGGGCTTTGATGAGCATTCCCCTACACATGCTCATAACTGCCTCATTTAAGTATCAGCAGGAGGAACCTCTCAAGACACCAGAAGGGGACAACTTGCAGAGGCAGAAGAAAATACAAAGCACTGTCCCCCTGCTCTGTCGCAAGCCATCGCACTCAGTTTTATGCCGGAGATGTGCCTCCTTCTCCTGGACACTCATTATTGTTGCCATGGGGCTAACATCATTTTTCATCGTCTTCTATGGCCTGTCTTATGGCTATGAGACCTCACGCCAGTGGCTTTTTACATCTGCCGTCACCTTTCTGAAGAATGCCTTACTTTGCCAACCCCTAAAAATCCTGTTTTTCTCAGCCCTCAGTGCAATTCTGCCAAAATATTGTCATAGCATTGAGTGGCCAACCCAGGAAAATTATTCTGGAATTACCACGGAGATTAAAGGTGAAATGGGAGAGATGCACTGTAAGCTTGTGAAAATTTTTCCCTTCACTTTTATCGCTGACAAACTTCACAGCATATGCTAAGAAAAGAAAGATTAGTTCCAGTATCTCAGCTTAGGTTTCAAGTCACTATTGTTGCTTTCTGGTTTTTTAAAGGTCACCAGGTCTAAGATGGGAGCAAATATTGGGAAATTTTACACAATCCCACCTATTTCAGGATCAGAGGAGACATCACCGACATTTGGGGCTCACAAACAGAATAATACATGGGAAAAAATATGGTTTATCTTGTTAGATGAGCAAGGTGGGATATTGTATATCACACTTATTTTACCCTGTGCTATGTACTTTTCAAATAAATGCTTCTCCATGTTTACCTTCATTAGTCGTTCTTGCCTAAATTGGGTAGTAAGTTTTAAGAACTTCTTAACACTCAGACACTTGCTTTGGACTATGTTCTGGTTTTCTCCTGAATTTTGGTCTTGTATCCACCTCAGTGGTACTTTCCCATCGTGGGAGGTGATACCTCTTTTACATAGACAATGACTAGAGAATAGGACTATGAGGGGTAATCTTGCCTCTGCCAAAGAGGGTATGAGCACATCTACGCTAATCTATACTGAGAGAGGACTAAAAAAGGTGAATGCTCTAAAAATGCTCATAAAACCTTTGCTCCTCAAAGCATTAGGCATAAAAGACAAGAGGATCATTTATTGTGCTTTGGCCTGGCACACTGAAAATAGGACTTCTTAACACTGCATTTACATTTCTATGTGTGTGAAACTGATACACATTTTACTTTTGCAGCTCACTGATGTTAGACTCTAAAATGGTACAAATAGGATAAAATGGCCTTTCCGGAGAATGCTGCTTCTCAAAGAAAGCTACAAGGGCAGGTTAATGGAAGCATTTGTTTTACCCTGAAAGGCATAAAAGGCCGTTGCTTGACTATACCCTAACACAAACAAACATTTGATTCTGCTATCACTGTAGCATCCTCTCTTATTTGGCAGCTCATGAAGCCAGCTGCAGTCAGTCAAGCCCAGTGCCTTAACTCCTGCCATTCGGAGCAGCCACGTCTGCAGTGCAACCGCTCATCTTCCCCAGCACTAGTCTAGTCCTAACCTTGCATCTGCCCCAAACATTTATTCCAAAATAAATCTGCACAGCCTCCTTCTCCAAGCAAGCCCCTGCTCCCATAGGGCAAATACAGAGACTCCAGGAAAAGGAATAAAAGCAGAAAAGGAGACCACATGGCAACACACCCTTACCAATCCTTAGTGAAGGAGTCAACTCTCCAACAGGGATCCACCAGGACAGGAGAACCAAGTGCAAAACCTCCTTTCTTGTCCTCTTGCTGTTTCCCTGGGAAAAACACAGAGCAAAACCCTTTGGTCGGTAAGAGGCGCACCAGCACAATGCCTTTTTAAAGATATCTTTTAGCTTTTGATTAAAAAGAAAATTCATCAATGGACACATGTATACTCACAAGCCTTTCTGCAGGGCTTACTGTCTGTCCTGGCCTTAAGTGGCATAGCTGATGCTTTTCCTTCTGGCCCATTCCAGAGAGGGAGTCACAGGATGCGCGCAGCAGCTCCCCAGTTCTTTGTGGCGCACGGAGGATAGTTTGCTTTCTTTGGGGAGCGGGGGAAGCGTTCTGGGCAGAGGTGGTTGGAGCTCATCAAAGGGGATGCTGCCACTTTCAAAGCTCAGAGCTGGACTACAATTAGTATTAGCAATCCCATCTCTGTCTCTTTTTTTTTTGGAAAGAGACAACAGGATTCTTCTCTTGCAGATCCAAACTGCCCTGTCCACTGGGATCAAGCTGCACTACTTGACTTGGGATATAAGGCAGCTTTTTCCCTTCCTTTGCCATTCCAATGAAAAGGCACGCTAGGAAGGGGGTCACTGTTTCAGTGAAGACATCACTAGGGTTAGCTGCTAAAATGTGACAACAATTACTTTCTTTGTTTTGGATGCACGTGCTAGAGATCTAGAGAACTTCCAAAGAGCTTCTGAAAAAAGGTGACAAACTCTTGTGGACTTCACCTGTCTTTTTAAGCATCGCTCTACATGCAAAGACACAAATTCAGGACTCCAGAGTCCACTGATACAAGTGCCATCATCATGAAGCACTTGGGCCCAGAAGAAGCCCTGGCTGCATTG
This sequence comes from Tinamus guttatus, assembly GCF_059628265.1. Classification (NCBI taxonomy): domain Eukaryota; kingdom Metazoa; phylum Chordata; class Aves; order Tinamiformes; family Tinamidae; genus Tinamus; species Tinamus guttatus. The sequence continues at coordinate 442,660 of NW_028288565.1, read as the reverse complement.
ACCAGAAGAAAGCCAAACAAGAGCACTCCTCTCATACTTGTCAAGGGATCAGCTTTGGCCTGGAAAGCTAGAGAAAACGAAGGTCTCCAGGCTCTAGAGTTCACTGCCTCCACTGTCACACACATCACAAACCTCAGCATAGCCTGTAGCCTCAAAGAATGGCAGACAGAAAGCATTATTGTCACTAGGATTGAAAAATATTTGCAGCGCTCTGTGAATGGAGTTACGCTGGGAGTACTATGAGCAACAGGAGTGCCACTTCCTACGGTGTAAACTCCAGAGCTGCTCCTCTTCTCCTGCTTTGTGCTGCACGTTTTGCTTTACTCTCACTCCCCTCTTCAAGACTCTTGGATTAAGGTTTTCTGTGTGGAATGCCAGTATCTTGTTCTGTCTGTGTGTGTGCTCTCTACGCCGGTTCCTCCCACTTAGGTATCCCTCCCCTTTTTTTTCATATGTACTTAGAAAAGCATTTTTTCCACATTGTGTCAGGTATTTCACACCTCTTGATTAATTGGCATGCTGACCTAAGAAAACCATCTCTCTTCTTGTCAAGTGAGTGCCTTTGGATAGAAAAAGGGAAGGTAACTGTAGCTAGAAGTGGCAATGCTAGACACAATTCATTTAAAAAAGAGTGTCTATGAGACAGAGAATATTTTCCTTCCTTCAGAAGAGCAGCCCTGCTTTGATGACACGGCTGTTGCAGTGTGTGAATCTCTAAGCCCTTTATTCTCATAAACCTTCCGCCTAGTGTAGAGTCTGGAAAGTACATGTCAGACATGGGTAGCACCAGTGGCAAAAGTGCTGTGAATCCCCCCGTCTTTGTTTAAGAGACCAAGTAGAATCAGGAGTTGATAGGCCTGGAGTCTTCACTAGCTCTTGATGCTGTGCTTCAAGTTCTACCTCTCATCTACAAAGCAGACACGAGTGCCACCAAGGCAGTGTGCTTTTCTGGCAGCAGATGGCTCTTTGTGCGGCGTGGCTCCTTGGAAACGTGTTCCCTGGCAGTCCTTATCCAAGGGCCAGCACAGCCACCTTTCTCTTGGGTGTCACTGCCATACGTGTGAAGACAGTGGCTTTTACTGATCATATAGGAATTTACCAAGCTGTGAGGAGAGAAACATTTTTTCTCTGTACCTTTAGCCCGTACTTGCCTCATCCAAGGGAAACCAATTATTTTGGAGCCGCCATCAGAAAGAAAGTTTGGCCGAATGTCATTATGGAGCAAAGGCAGAAGATACCACTCACCCACCTGTAAATATGTGCTACCTTATCTACACTGCAAACTCTGGCAGAGAACTGATCATGAATAGGTTGTAGCAAAAACCATAGCTGTTCCCAATGGAATAGGCATCATTTAATGGCAGTGTGAAAACTACCACGACAATGATGACATCTTTTAGAAAAACAAGAGCTTTCTTTTTAGGTTTGGCCCTCTCAACCTCACTGCAATTGCATCAGCTTCTACAAGCTTATACTGCTTCCTCCTTTGAGCTTGACAAGCTCACAGTGCATCGCCCTCATCTCATCAGCATTCACCGTTGCTCTATCCCACTTCATTTCACAAGAGTTAACCGAGTTAACCATGCCATGCCCTCTACAGCTGCCTTTTCAATAGAGAATTATCTATTCAGACACCAAAAAACAGATAGACGAAGACATCTCATACCTTTTCCATAAAATAGAAGGCCCAGTGCCAGTAATTACGACAAGCAAGCATATCACTGTTCTGGCAGGGAAAATATATATACATATATTTACAAGATAAATTCCCATTTTAAATCTATCCAGTCAGCCTTTTTTTCCAGTCAATAAAAGCTAATACTTCATGAGAGAGAATGGACAAAACTTTACACCAGGTGCCCACCATAACTTCTCCCATGATATGTTGGCTTTCTGTGGCTATTTAAAGAGATTCCTCAAAAACAGTGCTTTCCCCACATCATTTTCCAGAGAGGGAATGAATTTTAATGCATCACATTATTTCATCCTTTTGGGTCATTTCTTTTTCGGGGGAGAGGGAGAGAAGAGACCTATCTGTAAGGACAGTCACGTCAGTCTCCGCTGAAATACACATCTAGAGTCTCCAAAATATACAAGTGTAGTCTACAGTTGCCCAGGGAGCTGCTGGAGAAAGATACCACTGGGATGAGGGCAATTCAGGCCAACTCTCCACATACCCAGAAAAGGGAGGGAGGAATCACTTCTTAAATGCAACTATCACTGCTGAGTCCAGAAGCTACATTAGACACCAAACACATCAGCAGTTCATCCAGTTCAACATGAAAATAACAGAAACACCTTGTGCACTGGCCAAACTTGGCACTATTCTCTCCAACTGCTTCAACACACTTCCCTAGCTTACCTCAAGAAAATGTCATTTTGGGAGTGCACAAAGACAAGACAGACAGGAGCACACTTCCACAACCCTTTGGTGAAAATTAAAATGGGAGAGAGGTTCTTTCCTCTTCTCTCCCTCTTCCTTGGAAGGATAGACGGTGTGAAAGGACAGGCGTCCGGTGGCCCTGGCCTAATAACTTCTTTGCTCTTTAGGTAACTGCAGCATTCGTAGAAAGGATGGTGGAAGCTCATGCAAAACGCATAACCCTCCTAAAATGCCTTTTTTTCTGCCTCTCTCACATTTAAGAAGGGAAAGGCAAATTAAAATATACAAAGACATACAACAACTAGTTGTATTGCAGGAAGAAGACAAAGCTCATCACATATGAAAAAATGGTCATCGATCTCTTCCACTCTTAAAAAGAAATTAAGTAGTTCTGTTCCTCTTCATAGCCGTGTCATATGCAAGAGATAAAACATAACTGTTCTTTTCCAGCACTCATGAGGATTCAACCGGACAAGTTAGTCCTCCTGCATGGAGGGACACTGCATGGAAGAGAAATGAACAAGCTCATCTAAGCTTACATGATCCTTCGGCAGAGCAGCTCAAGTGCCTCAGCATCCTCTTGAAGATGCTGCTAGTCCTAGCTGTTTAAAAAGTCCTACCGAGGACTTCAGCTGTTTCCATTTGGGCCCTGACTAGGATGATGGAGTTCCAAAAGCCCTTGGTTAAAAGGGATGCAGGCGCCCTCATATCCCCCTGAAATCAGGACAGCGGCCCGCATCCTGCACTCCCTCAGGGGCACCATGACCCTCCTTTCCCAGCTCCATCCGCCCAAGAGTGCTCCCACAGCACTTCCACAGCATCCCCAACACCTCCAGCCCCATGAAGGAGGAGCCGCTGGGGGCCGCCAGTGGCCAGCCAGGGTCAGGGCCGCCTGGGACGTGGGCACAGCTAAGGCTTTGGGAAAGCAGCTTTCAGGGGGAGGTTTGTTCCAGAGCGGGGGGCTATAGAAGGAGCCTGGCAGGCCCCCCCCCACGCCTTGGGGAGGATGGGAAGCCCCATTGTTGGGTGTCGTCGCCAGGGGCCACCTGGTTCCGTGATGCCCTCGGGACCCAAGGTGCCCAGCGCAGGGCAAGCGGCCCTCAGGGCACCTCTGGAGCCCAGCGCGGCTGCTTTGTGCTGCAGCAGCACCAATGGCTCTTGGCCTACGGCTCTCCCTTGGACAAGCAGTGGCAGGGCCAGTGCTCGCCCTTCTGCTCCTCTGGCTTCCCGCCTACAACCCTCCAGACTTGCGGGACGCTTCTCCCCTCCTGCAACCCCCGGCCCTGCTGCTCAGCTCCCTGGGCCCTCATGGACACGTCTTGCACAGACTGGACACAGAGCACTGCAGCTCCTGCTTACAGAGCAAAACTAGCAATCGGCGGTACCAGACAGCCCCCGCAGCAAAGCGGCAGTCACAGGCCCCACCACAATGCTCCTGCTCCATGAACCCTGCCTGCGTCAAGAACACAGCTCACTGCTCGGGGAAGTCTGTGCTGCAGCCAGCCCTCCTGCCAGGAAGAACACCACCAGCCACAGCCTCCAGCTTCATGACAATGCACTGCTCATCAGCTCCATGCGCTGCTCCTGCGTGCCTTCATCACAGCTTGACCATGGAGATGTCTGCGCAGGATATGCAGCTGCCAGGGCTTGGGCCACGCGTTTACCTGAGCCACGCGGGGCAGCCGCTAGAGCTGGGCTGTCATGCACACCTCAAGGCACTGGGCTTAACTGCAGCTGGAGAAACTCTGCCCTACGTCAACCACCACCGTGACAAGAGCAGCTCACACTGCTCAACACCTATAAACCCAGCTATGATCTATGCTATGAATACCTTACGCATAACTCTTGCCAGCTCTGCTTTAGATTCCGGCCTGCATGTGTTTCATTTCTTTCTCAAAATAACCTCACCAGGGAGCTCTGGGGCTTATCTTTCTATTGATGTTCTGACTTTTATGAATACTGTGCATCAATCACATATACTGCTCTTAACAGTAACTACTTGGGACGCTAAGTCATCAAACTACAGATACTCATTTAAATTACATTCCTCTCCAAAGACTGGAAAGTGGACCATCACACCACGCTGGGCTCCCACATTTGGGACAAAACTTGTGCTTCGATGCAGTGGGTTTTCGGGGGTCTATTTGCCTTTGACCTATAAAGTAATAGTAGCTTCTGAAGTATCAAAAGGTACCAGAGGTACTGGAAGTCGTTCTTCAGAGGAAAAGACATTTGCTACAATTCTGCATTTTGCTTCTCAGCCTGGAACTCCTCCTCCTTTTCTCCCAGTTGGAGCATGCTCTCCAGAGTATCCATGGAAAATGTATGTATATAATTCTCTTGGAGCACTTCAACAAGTGCCTTTATATGTAAAAGAGCAGGACCCACTTGAAAGTCGACCAGTAGCTCGTGTGTTTCACGAGCTACTTGCCTCACTAAGTGCTTCAAGTGTTCCAACGACACCTCACGTCCAAACTGGAGACCCTTTTAATGCTGGGTTTAATTTGACTGACCTTAAAGCCTCAGTCTTGACCTCTAGGAAAGCTAGAAAGTTTTTCCCAGGAAAAATCTCTGCAGAAACGGAAACCCAAATGGAAGGCAAAAAATGGACTATCCCTCTCACCAAAAAGGAAAATAGCATTGCTGAAAATGCTTTCTCTATCATAAGAAAATGGAAGAACTCTTTCTATCCAAAGCTGGAAGAGGGGAATTCTTCCAAATTGGCCACCAATGCTGCCATTTCCACTGCCCTTTACCAAATTGGCAAGAACGTTTTCCCTCCAATACGATATCCACCAGAAATGGAGAGAGCGCTGCTGGGGCACAAAACACTTGTGAAAGAGGCGCTGTCAAAAATACGCACTTTCAACATCACATTGCTGGCAGCCAAGGTAATAGTGACGCCCAACACTCTGAACATGGGAAAAGCTATGAGAGCGCCCATAACTGAAAACCCTGTGACCCTCTTAACCCTTGTGGTCATTTTTCTTGCCTACCTTGCTTTGGCCCTCTGGGCACTGAAAAGAGACAAGGCTGACAGACTCACCAAGGACAAGATTAGCGTTCAGCCACACAATGACCCTGTTCATAAAGTGCCCTTTGTGGTCACCTTATACACAGGCAGTCGCTGGGGAGCTGGAACCACTGCAGATGTTTTTCTTCAACTCGTGGGCCAGGATGGCAACAGTGATGTCTATTGCTTACAACACCCACATTTTCCCTCTTTCAGGCAAGGAAGCACAGACACCTTTTTGTTAACTACTAAGAAAGACATAGGAGATATCTGTGCCTTGAGAGTCTGGCACAATAACCAAGGCCCTTCTCCAAGCTGGTTCTTAAGTAGAGCAAAAGTTGAAAATCTGCACGCTCACAAGACCTGCTTCTTTATTTGCCGCAATTGGTTCGTTCTCAACAAGGATGACCACTTAGTCCAAAGGACATTCTTTGCCATGAACACAAATGCACGGCTCAGCAGAATTGACTATTTTAGGATTAAGCTTGCAGCAAACCTCAGAGATGGTCACCTGTGGTTCTCGGTTTTTACTCACACTGGCACCGGCACCTTCAGCAGGCTCCAAAGATTATCATGCGCTTTGGCCACACTGCTCCTAGAGCTGCTTGTCAACTTTATATTCTTCAATGTTGACAAAAGGGAAGAATCCCCAGCACCCACAAGCTTTTGGAGATCAATAATATTAGCAGCTGAAAGGGCTTTGATGAGCATTCCCCTACACATGCTCATAACTGCCTCATTTAAGTATCAGCAGGAGGAACCTCTCAAGACACCAGAAGGGGACAACTTGCAGAGGCAGAAGAAAATACAAAGCACTGTCCCCCTGCTCTGTCGCAAGCCATCGCACTCAGTTTTATGCCGGAGATGTGCCTCCTTCTCCTGGACACTCATTATTGTTGCCATGGGGCTAACATCATTTTTCATCGTCTTCTATGGCCTGTCTTATGGCTATGAGACCTCACGCCAGTGGCTTTTTACATCTGCCGTCACCTTTCTGAAGAATGCCTTACTTTGCCAACCCCTAAAAATCCTGTTTTTCTCAGCCCTCAGTGCAATTCTGCCAAAATATTGTCATAGCATTGAGTGGCCAACCCAGGAAAATTATTCTGGAATTACCACGGAGATTAAAGGTGAAATGGGAGAGATGCACTGTAAGCTTGTGAAAATTTTTCCCTTCACTTTTATCGCTGACAAACTTCACAGCATATGCTAAGAAAAGAAAGATTAGTTCCAGTATCTCAGCTTAGGTTTCAAGTCACTATTGTTGCTTTCTGGTTTTTTAAAGGTCACCAGGTCTAAGATGGGAGCAAATATTGGGAAATTTTACACAATCCCACCTATTTCAGGATCAGAGGAGACATCACCGACATTTGGGGCTCACAAACAGAATAATACATGGGAAAAAATATGGTTTATCTTGTTAGATGAGCAAGGTGGGATATTGTATATCACACTTATTTTACCCTGTGCTATGTACTTTTCAAATAAATGCTTCTCCATGTTTACCTTCATTAGTCGTTCTTGCCTAAATTGGGTAGTAAGTTTTAAGAACTTCTTAACACTCAGACACTTGCTTTGGACTATGTTCTGGTTTTCTCCTGAATTTTGGTCTTGTATCCACCTCAGTGGTACTTTCCCATCGTGGGAGGTGATACCTCTTTTACATAGACAATGACTAGAGAATAGGACTATGAGGGGTAATCTTGCCTCTGCCAAAGAGGGTATGAGCACATCTACGCTAATCTATACTGAGAGAGGACTAAAAAAGGTGAATGCTCTAAAAATGCTCATAAAACCTTTGCTCCTCAAAGCATTAGGCATAAAAGACAAGAGGATCATTTATTGTGCTTTGGCCTGGCACACTGAAAATAGGACTTCTTAACACTGCATTTACATTTCTATGTGTGTGAAACTGATACACATTTTACTTTTGCAGCTCACTGATGTTAGACTCTAAAATGGTACAAATAGGATAAAATGGCCTTTCCAGAGAATGCTGCTTCTCAAAGAAAGCTACAAGGGCAGGTTAATGGAAGCATTTGTTTTACCCTGAAAGGCATAAAAGGCCGTTGCTTGACTATACCCTAACACAAACAAACATTTGATTCTGCTATCACTGTAGCATCCTCTCTTATTTGGCAGCTCATGAAGCCAGCTGCAGTCAGTCAAGCCCAGTGCCTTAACTCCTGCCATTCGGAGCAGCCACGTCTGCAGTGCAACCGCTCATCTTCCCCAGCACTAGTCTAGTCCTAACCTTGCATCTGCCCCAAACATTTATTCCAAAATAAATCTGCACAGCCTCCTTCTCCAAGCAAGCCCCTGCTCCCATAGGGCAAATACAGAGACTCCAGGAAAAGGAATAAAAGCAGAAAAGGAGACCACATGGCAACACACCCTTACCAATCCTTAGTGAAGGAGTCAACTCTCCAACAGGGATCCACCAGGACAGGAGAACCAAGTGCAAAACCTCCTTTCTTGTCCTCTTGCTGTTTCCCTGGGAAAAACACAGAGCAAAACCCTTTGGTCGGTAAGAGGCGCACCAGCACAATGCCTTTTTAAAGATATCTTTTAGCTTTTGATTAAAAAGAAAATTCATCAATGGACACATGTATACTCACAAGCCTTTCTGCAGGGCTTACTGTCTGTCCTGGCCTTAAGTGGCATAGCTGATGCTTTTCCTTCTGGCCCATTCCAGAGAGGGAGTCACAGGATGCGCGCAGCAGCTCCCCAGTTCTTTGTGGCGCACGGAGGATAGTTTGCTTTCTTTGGGGAGCGGGGGAAGCGTTCTGGGCAGAGGTGGTTGGAGCTCATCAAAGGGGATGCTGCCACTTTCAAAGCTCAGAGCTGGACTACAATTAGTATTAGCAATCCCATCTCTGTCTCTTTTTTTTTTGGAAAGAGACAACAGGATTCTTCTCTTGCAGATCCAAACTGCCCTGTCCACTGGGATCAAGCTGCACTACTTGACTTGGGATATAAGGCAGCTTTTTCCCTTCCTTTGCCATTCCAATGAAAAGGCACGCTAGGAAGGGGGTCACTGTTTCAGTGAAGACATCACTAGGGTTAGCTGCTAAAATGTGACAACAATTACTTTCTTTGTTTTGGATGCACGTGCTAGAGATCTAGAGAACTTCCAAAGAGCTTCTGAAAAAAGGTGACAAACTCTTGTGGACTTCACCTGTCTTTTTAAGCATCGCTCTACATGCAAAGACACAAATTCAGGACTCCAGAGTCCACTGATACAAGTGCCATCATCATGAAGCACTTGGGCCCAGAAGAAGCCCTGGCTGCATTGACCAGAAGAAAGCCAAACAAGAGCACTCCTCTCATACTTGTCAAGGGATCAGCTTTGGCCTGGAAAGCTAGAGAAAACGAAGGTCTCCAGGCTCTAGAGTTCACTGCCTCCACTGTCACACACATCACAAACCTCAGCATAGCCTGTAGCCTCAAAGAATGGCAGACAGAAAGCATTATTGTCACTAGGATTGAAAAATATTTGCAGCGCTCTGTGAATGGAGTTACGCTGGGAGTACTATGAGCAACAGGAGTGCCACTTCCTACGGTGTAAACTCCAGAGCTGCTCCTCTTCTCCTGCTTTGTGCTGCACGTTTTGCTTTACTCTCACTCCCCTCTTCAAGACTCTTGGATTAAGGTTTTCTGTGTGGAATGCCAGTATCTTGTTCTGTCTGTGTGTGTGCTCTCTACGCCGGTTCCTCCCACTTAGGTATCCCTCCCCTTTTTTTTCATATGTACTTAGAAAAGCATTTTTTCCACATTGTGTCAGGTATTTCACACCTCTTGATTAATTGGCATGCTGACCTAAGAAAACCATCTCTCTTCTTGTCAAGTGAGTGCCTTTGGATAGAAAAAGGGAAGGTAACTGTAGCTAGAAGTGGCAATGCTAGACACAATTCATTTAAAAAAGAGTGTCTATGAGACAGAGAATATTTTCCTTCCTTCAGAAGAGCAGCCCTGCTTTGATGACACGGCTGTTGCAGTGTGTGAATCTCTAAGCCCTTTATTCTCATAAACCTTCCGCCTAGTGTAGAGTCTGGAAAGTACATGTCAGACATGGGTAGCACCAGTGGCAAAAGTGCTGTGAATCCCCCCGTCTTTGTTTAAGAGACCAAGTAGAATCAGGAGTTGATAGGCCTGGAGTCTTCACTAGCTCTTGATGCTGTGCTTCAAGTTCTACCTCTCATCTACAAAGCAGACACGAGTGCCACCAAGGCAGTGTGCTTTTCTGGCAGCAGATGGCTCTTTGTGCGGCGTGGCTCCTTGGAAACGTGTTCCCTGGCAGTCCTTATCCAAGGGCCAGCACAGCCACCTTTCTCTTGGGTGTCACTGCCATACGTGTGAAGACAGTGGCTTTTACTGATCATATAGGAATTTACCAAGCTGTGAGGAGAGAAACATTTTTTCTCTGTACCTTTAGCCCGTACTTGCCTCATCCAAGGGAAACCAATTATTTTGGAGCCGCCATCAGAAAGAAAGTTTGGCCGAATGTCATTATGGAGCAAAGGCAGAAGATACCACTCACCCACCTGTAAATATGTGCTACCTTATCTACACTGCAAACTCTGGCAGAGAACTGATCATGAATAGGTTGCAGTAAAAACCATAGCTGTTCCCAATGGAATAGGCATCATTTAATGGCAGTGTGAAAACTACCACGACAATGATGACATCTTTTAGAAAAACAAGAGCTTTCTTTTTAGGTTTGGCCCTCTCAACCTCACTGCAATTGCATCAGCTTCTAAAAGCTTATACTGCTTCCTCCTTTGAGCTTGACAAGCTCACAGTGCATCGCCCTCATCTCATCAGCATTCACCGTTGCTCTATCCCACTTCATTTCACAAGAGTTAACCGAGTTAACCATGCCATGCCCTCTACAGCTGCCTTTTCAATAGAGAATTATCTATTCAGACACCAAAAAACAGATAGACGAAGACATCTCATACCTTTTCCATAAAATAGAAGGCCCAGTGCCAGTAATTACGACAAGCAAGCATATCACTGTTCTGGCAGGGAAAATATATATACATATATTTACAAGATAAATTCCCATTTTAAATCTATCCAGTCAGCCTTTTTTTCCAGTCAATAAAAGCTAATACTTCATGAGAGAGAATGGACAAAACTTTACACCAGGTGCCCACCATAACTTCTCCCATGATATGTTGGCTTTCTGTGGCTATTTAAAGAGATTCCTCAAAAACAGTGCTTTCCCCACATCATTTTCCAGAGAGGGACTGAATTTCAATGCATCACATTATTTCATCCTTTTGGGTCATTTCTTTTTCGGGGGAGAGGGAGAGAAGAGACCTATCTGTAAGGACAGTCACGTCAGTCTCCGCTGAAATACACATCTAGAGTCTCCAAAATATACAAGTGTAGTCTACAGTTGCCCAGGGAGCTGCTGGAGAAAGATACCACTTGGATGAGGGCAATTCAGGCCAACTCTCCACATACCCAGAAAAGGGAGGGAGGAATCACTTCTTAAATGCAACTATCACTGCTGAGTCCAGAAGCTACATTAGACACCAAACACATCAGCAGTTCATCCAGTTCAACATGAAAATAACAGAAACACCTTGTGCACTGGCCAAACTTGGCACTATTCTCTCCAACTGCTTCAACACACTTCCCTAGCTTACCTCAAGAAAATGTCATTTTGGGAGTGCACAAAGACAAGACAGACAGGAGCACACTTCCACAACCCTTTGGTGAAAATTAAAATGGGAGAGAGGTTCTTTCCTCTTCTCTCCCTCTTCCTTGGAAGGATAGACGGTGTGAAAGGACAGGCGTCCGGTGGCCCTGGCCTAATAACTTCTTTGCTCTTTAGGTAACTGCAGCATTCGTAGAAAGGATGGTGGAAGCTCATGCAAAACGCATAACCCTCCTAAAATGCCTTTTTTTCTGCCTCTCTCACATTTAAGAAGGGAAAGGCAAATTAAAATATACAAAGACATACAACAACTAGTTGTATTGCAGGAAGAAGACAAAGCTCATCACATATGAAAAAATGGTCATCGATCTCTTCCACTCTTAAAAAGAAATTAAGTAGTTCTGTTCCTCTTCATAGCCGTGTCATATGCAAGAGATAAAACATAACTGTTCTTTTCCAGCACTCATGAGGATTCAACCGGACAAGTTAGTCCTCCTGCATGGAGGGACACTGCATGGAAGAGAAATGAACAAGCTCATCTAAGCTTACATGATCCTTCGGCAGAGCAGCTCAAGTGCCTCAGCATCCTCTTGAAGATGCTGCTAGTCCTAGCTGTTTAAAAAGTCCTACCGAGGACTTCAGCTGTTTCCATTTGGGCCCTGACTAGGATGATGGAGTTCCAAAAGCCCTTGGTTAAAAGGGAAGCAGGCGCCCTCATATCCCCCTGAAATCAGGACAGCGGCCCGCAACCTGCACTCCCTCAGGGGCACCATGACCCTCCTTTCCCAGCTCCATCCGCCCAAGAGTGATCCCACAGCACTTCCACAGCATCCCCAACACCTCCAGCCCCATGAAGGAGGAGCCGCTGGGGGCCGCCAGTGGCCAGCCAGGGTCAGGGCCGCCTGGGACGTGGGCAGAGCTAAGGCTTTGGGAAAGCAGCTTTCAGGGGGAGGTTTGTTCCAGAGCGGGGGGCTATAGAAGGAGCCTGGCAGGCCCCCCCCCCACGCCTTGGGGAGGATGGGAAGCCCCATTGTTGGGTGTCGTCGCCAGGGGCCACCTGGTTCCGTGATGCCCTCGGGACCCAAGGTGCCCAGCGCAGGGCAAGCGGCCCTCAGGGCACCTCTGGAGCCCAGCGCGGCTGCTTTGTGCTGCAGCAGCACCAATGGCTCTTGGCCTACGGCTCTCCCTTGGACAAGCAGTGGCAGGGCCAGTGCTCGCCCTTCTGCTCCTCTGGCTTCCCGCCTACAACCCTCCAGACTTGCGGGACGCTTCTCCCCTCCTGCAACCCCCGGCCCTGCTGCTCAGCTCCCTGGGCCCTCATGGACACGTCTCGCACAGACTGGACACAGAGCACTGCAGCTCCTGCTTACAGAGCAAAACTAGCAATCGGCGGTACCAGACAGCCCCCGCAGCAAAGCGGCAGCCACAGGCCCCACCACAATGCTCCTGCTCCATGGACCCTGCCTGCGTCAAGAACACAGCTCACTGCTCGGGGAAGTCTGTGCTGCAGCCAGCCCTCCTGCCAGGAAGAACACCACCAGCCACAGCCTCCAGCTTCATGACAATGCACTGCTCATCAGCTCCATGCGCTGCTCCTGCGTGCCTTCATCACAGCTTGACCATGGAGATGTCTGCGCAGGATATGCAGCTGCCAGGGCTTGGGCCACGCGTTTACCTGAGCCACGCGGGGCAGCCGCTAGAGCTGGGCTGTCATGCACACCTCAAGGCACTGGGCTTAACTGCAGCTGGAGAAACTCTGCCCTACGTCAACCACCACCGTGACAAGAGCAGCTCACACTGCTCAACACCTATAAACCCAGCTATGATCTATGCTATGAATACCTTACGCATAACTCTTGCCAGCTCTGCTTTAGATTCCGGCCTGCATGTGTTTCATTTCTTTCTCAAAATAACCTCACCAGGGAGCTCTGGGGCTTATCTTTCTATTGATGTTCTGACTTTTATGAATACTGTGCATCAATCACATATACTGCTCTTAACAGTAACTACTTGGGACGCTAAGTCATCAAACTACAGATACTCATTTAAATTACATTCCTCTCCAAAGACTGGAAAGTGGACCATCACACCACGCTGGGCTCCCACATTTGGGACAAAACTTGTGCTTCGATGCAGTGGGTTTTCGGGGGTCTATTTGCCTTTGACCTATAAAGTAATAGTAGCTTCTGAAGTATCAAAAGGTACCAGAGGTACTGGAAGTCGTTCTTCAGAGGAAAAGACATTTGCTACAATTCTGCATTTTGCTTCTCAGCCTGGAACTCCTCCTCCTTTTCTCCCAGTTGGAGCATGCTCTCCAGAGTATCCATGGAAAATGTATGTATATAATTCTCTTGGAGCACTTCAACAAGTGCCTTTATATGTAAAAGAGCAGGACCCACTTGAAAGTCGACCAGTAGCTCGTGTGTTTCACGAGCTACTTGCCTCACTAAGTGCTTCAAGTGTTCCAACGACACCTCACGTCCAAACTGGAGACCCTTTTAATGCTGGGTTTAATTTGACTGACCTTAAAGCCTCAGTCTTGACCTCTAGGAAAGCTAGAAAGTTTTTCCCAGGAAAAATCTCTGCAGAAACGGAAACCCAAATGGAAGGCAAAAAATGGACTATCCCTCTCACCAAAAAGGAAAATAGCATTGCTGAAAATGCTTTCTCTATCATAAGAAAATGGAAGAACTCTTTCTATCCAAAGCTGGAAGAGGGGAATTCTTCCAAATTGGCCACCAATGCTGCCATTTCCACTGCCCTTTACCAAATTGGCAAGAACGTTTTCCCTCCAATACGATATCCACCAGAAATGGAGAGAGCGCTGCTGGGGCACAAAACACTTGTGAAAGAGGCGCTGTCAAAAATACGCACTTTCAACATCACATTGCTGGCAGCCAAGGTAATAGTGACGCCCAACACTCTGAACATGGGAAAAGCTATGAGAGCGCCCATAACTGAAAACCCTGTGACCCTCTTAACCCTTGTGGTCATTTTTCTTGCCTACCTTGCTTTGGCCCTCTGGGCACTGAAAAGAGACAAGGCTGACAGACTCACCAAGGACAAGATTAGCGTTCAGCCACACAATGACCCTGTTCATAAAGTGCCCTTTGTGGTCACCTTATACACAGGCAGTCGCTGGGGAGCTGGAACCACTGCAGATGTTTTTCTTCAACTCGTGGGCCAGGATGGCAACAGTGATGTCTATTGCTTACAACACCCACATTTTCCCTCTTTCAGGCAAGGAAGCACAGACACCTTTTTGTTAACTACTAAGAAAGACATAGGAGATATCTGTGCCTTGAGAGTCTGGCACAATAACCAAGGCCCTTCTCCAAGCTGGTTCTTAAGTAGAGCAAAAGTTGAAAATCTGCACGCTCACAAGACCTGCTTCTTTATTTGCCGCAATTGGTTCGTTCTCAACAAGGATGACCACTTAGTCCAAAGGACATTCTTTGCCATGAACACAAATGCACGGCTCAGCAGAATTGACTATTTTTGGATTAAGCTTGCAGCAAACCTCAGAGATGGTCACCTGTGGTTCTCGGTTTTTACTCACACTGGCACCGGCACCTTCAGCAGGCTCCAAAGATTATCATGCGCTTTGGCCACACTGCTCCTAGAGCTGCTTGTCAACTTTATATTCTTCAATGTTGACAAAAGGGAAGAATCCCCAGCACCCACAAGCTTTTGGAGATCAATAATATTAGCAGCTGAAAGGGCTTTGATGAGCATTCCCCTACACATGCTCATAACTGCCTCATTTAAGTATCAGCAGGAGGAACCTCTCAAGACACCAGAAGGGGACAACTTGCAGAGGCAGACGAAAATACAAAGCACTGTCCCCCTGCTCTGTCGCAAGCCATCGCACTCAGTTTTATGCCGGAGATGTGCCTCCTTCTCCTGGACACTCATTATTGTTGCCATGGGGCTAACATCATTTTTCATCGTCTTCTATGGCCTGTCTTATGGCTATGAGACCTCACGCCAGTGGCTTTTTACATCTGCCGTCACCTTTCTGAAGAATGCCTTACTTTGCCAACCCCTAAAAATCCTGTTTTTCTCAGCCCTCAGTGCAATTCTGCCAAAATATTGTCATAGCATTGAGTGGCCAACCCAGGAAAATTATTCTGGAATTACCACGGAGATTAAAGGTGAAATGGGAGAGATGCACTGTAAGCTTGTGAAAATTTTTCCCTTCACTTTTATCGCTGACAAACTTCACAGCATATGCTAAGAAAAGAAAGATTAGTTCCAGTATCTCAGCTTAGGTTTCAAGTCACTATTGTTGCTTTCTGGTTTTTTAAAGGTCACCAGGTCTAAGATGGGAGCAAATATTGGGAAATTTTACACAATCCCACCTATTTCAGGATCAGAGGAGACATCACCGACATTTGGGGCTCACAAACAGAATAATACATGGGAAAAAATATGGTTTATCTTGTTAGATGAGCAAGGTGGGATATTGTATATCACACTTATTTTACCCTGTGCTATGTACTTTTCAAATAAATGCTTCTCCATGTTTACCTTCATTAGTCGTTCTTGCCTAAATTGGGTAGTAAGTTTTAAGAACTTCTTAACACTCAGACACTTGCTTTGGACTATGTTCTGGTTTTCTCCTGAATTTTGGTCTTGTATCCACCTCAGTGGTACTTTCCCATCGTGGGAGGTGATACCTCTTTTACATAGACAATGACTAGAGAATAGGACTATGAGGGGTAATCTTGCCTCTGCCAAAGAGGGTATGAGCACATCTACGCTAATCTATACTGAGAGAGGACTAAAAAAGGTGAATGCTCTAAAAATGCTCATAAAACCTTTGCTCCTCAAAGCATTAGGCATAAAAGACAAGAGGATCATTTATTGTGCTTTGGCCTGGCACACTGAAAATAGGACTTCTTAACACTGCATTTACATTTCTATGTGTGTGAAACTGATACACATTTTACTTTTGCAGCTCACTGATGTTAGACTCTAAAATGGTACAAATAGGATAAAATGGCCTTTCCGGAGAATGCTGCTTCTCAAAGAAAGCTACAAGGGCAGGTTAATGGAAGCATTTGTTTTACCCTGAAAGGCATAAAAGGCCGTTGCTTGACTATACCCTAACACAAACAAACATTTGATTCTGCTATCACTGTAGCATCCTCTCTTATTTGGCAGCTCATGAAGCCAGCTGCAGTCAGTCAAGCCCAGTGCCTTAACTCCTGCCATTCGGAGCAGCCACGTCTGCAGTGCAACCGCTCATCTTCCCCAGCACTAGTCTAGTCCTAACCTTGCATCTGCCCCAAACATTTATTCCAAAATAAATCTGCACAGCCTCCTTCTCCAAGCAAGCCCCTACTCCCATAGGGCAAATACAGAGACTCCAGGAAAAGGAATAAAAGCAGAAAAGGAGACCACATGGCAACACACCCTTACCAATCCTTAGTGAAGGAGTCAACTCTCCAACAGGGATCCACCAGGACAGGAGAACCAAGTGCAAAACCTCCTTTCTTGTCCTCTTGCTGTTTCCCTGGGAAAAACACAGAGCAAAACCCTTTGGTCGGTAAGAGGCGCACCAGCACAATGCCTTTTTAAAGATATCTTTTAGCTTTTGATTAAAAAGAAAATTCATCAATGGACACATGTATACTCACAAGCCTTTCTGCAGGGCTTACTGTCTGTCCTGGCCTTAAGTGGCATAGCTGATGCTTTTCCTTCTGGCCCATTCCAGAGAGGGAGTCACAGGATGCGCGCAGCAGCTCCCCAGTTCTTTGTGGCGCACGGAGGATAGTTTGCTTTCTTTGGGGAGCGGGGGAAGCGTTCTGGGCAGAGGTGGTTGGAGCTCATCAAAGGGGATGCTGCCACTTTCAAAGCTCAGAGCTGGACTACAATTAGTATTAGCAATCCCATCTCTGTCTCTTTTTTTTTTGGAAAGAGACAACAGGATTCTTCTCTTGCAGATCCAAACTGCCCTGTCCACTGGGATCAAGCTGCACTACTTGACTTGGGATATAAGGCAGCTTTTTCCCTTCCTTTGCCATTCCAATGAAAAGGCACGCTAGGAAGGGGGTCACTGTTTCAGTGAAGACATCACTAGGGTTAGCTGCTAAAATGTGACAACAATTACTTTCTTTGTTTTGGATGCACGTGCTAGAGATCTAGAGAACTTCCAAAGAGCTTCTGAAAAAAGGTGACAAACTCTTGTGGACTTCACCTGTCTTTTTAAGCATCGCTCTACATGCAAAGACACAAATTCAGGACTCCAGAGTCCACTGATACAAGTGCCATCATCATGAAGCACTTGGGCCCAGAAGAAGCCCTGGCTGCATTGACCAGAAGAAAGCCAAACAAGAGCACTCCTCTCATACTTGTCAAGGGATCAGCTTTGGCCTGGAAAGCTAGAGAAAACGAAGGTCTCCAGGCTCTAGAGTTCACTGCCTCCACTGTCACACACATCACAAACCTCAGCATAGCCTGTAGCCTCAAAGAATGGCAGACAGAAAGCATTATTGTCACTAGGATTGAAAAATATTTGCAGCGCTCTGTGAATGGAGTTACGCTGGGAGTACTATGAGCAACAGGAGTGCCACTTCCTACGGTGTAAACTCCAGAGCTGCTCCTCTTCTCCTGCTTTGTGCTGCACGTTTTGCTTTACTCTCACTCCCCTCTTCAAGACTCTTGGATTAAGGTTTTCTGTGTGGAATGCCAGTATCTTGTTCTGTCTGTGTGTGTGCTCTCTACGCCGGTTCCTCCCACTTAGGTATCCCTCCCCTTTTTTTTCATATGTACTTAGAAAAGCATTTTTTCCACATTGTGTCAGGTATTTCACACCTCTTGATTAATTGGCATGCTGACCTAAGAAAACCATCTCTCTTCTTGTCAAGTGAGTGCCTTTTGATAGAAAAAGGGAAGGTAACTGTAGCTAGAAGTGGCAATGCTAGACACAATTCATTTAAAAAAGAGTGTCTATGAGACAGAGAATATTTTCCTTCCTTCAGAAGAGCAGACCTGCTTTGATGACACGGCTGTTGCAGTGTGTGAATCTCTAAGCCCTTTATTCTCATAAACCTTCCGCCTAGTGTAGAGTCTGGAAAGTACATGTCAGACATGGGTAGCACCAGTTGCAAAAGTGCTGTGAATCCCCCCATCTTTGTTTAAGAGACCAAGTAGAATCAGGAGTTGATAGGCCTGGAGTCTTCACTAGCTCTTGATGCTGTGCTTCAAGTTCTACCTCTCATCTACAAAGCAGACATGAGTGCCACCAAGGCAGTGTGCTTTTCTGGCAGCAGATGGCTCTTTGTGCGGCGTGGCTCCTTGGAAACGTGTTCCCTGGCAGTCCTTATCCAAGGGCCAGCACAGCCACCTTTCTCTTGGGTGTCACTGCCATACGTGTGAAGACAGTGGCTTTTACTGATCATATAGGAATTTACCAAGCTGTGAGGAGAGAAACATTTTTTCTCTGTACCTTTAGCCCGTACTTGCCTCATCCAAGGGAAACCAATTATTTTGGAGCCGCTATCGGAAAGAAAGTTTGGCCGAATGTCATTATGGAGCAAAGGCAAAAGATACCACTCACCCACCTGTAAATATGTGCTCCCTTATCTACACTGCAAACTCTGGCAGAGAACTGATCATGAATAGGTTGTAGCAAAAACCATAGCTGTTCCCAATGGAATAGGCATCATTTAATGGCAGTGTGAAAACTACCAGGACAATGATGACATCTTTTAGAAAAACAAGAGCTTTCTTTTTAGGTTTGGCCCTTCTCAACCTCACTGCAATTGCATCAGCTTCTAAAAGCTTATACTGCTTCCTGCCTTTGAGCTTGACAAGCTTACAGTGCAACGCCCTCATCTCATCAGCATTCACCGTTGCTCTATCCCACTTCATTTCACAAGAGTTAACCGAGTTAACCATGCCATGCCCTCTACAGCTGCCTTTTCAATAGGGAATTATCTATTCAGACACCAAAAAACAGATAGATGAAGACATCTAATACCTTTTCCATAAAATAGAAAGCCCAGTGCCAGTAATTACGACAAGCAAGCACATCACCATTCTGGGAGGGAAAAAAAAAACATATATTTACAAGATAATTTCCCCTTTTAAATCTATCCAGTCAGCCTTTTTTTCCAGTCAATTAAAGCAAATACTTCATGAGAGAGA
Organism: Tinamus guttatus; assembly: GCF_059628265.1. Classification (NCBI taxonomy): domain Eukaryota; kingdom Metazoa; phylum Chordata; class Aves; order Tinamiformes; family Tinamidae; genus Tinamus; species Tinamus guttatus. The sequence goes on along the minus strand of NW_028288565.1, from coordinate 423,442 downwards.
ATGGACAAAACTTTACACCAGGTGCCCACCATAACTTCTCCCCTGATACGCTGGCTTTCTGTGGCTATTTAAAGAGATTCCTCAAAAACAATGCTTTCCCCACATCATTTTCCAGAAAGGGACTGCATTTCGATGCATCACATTATTTCATCCTTTTGGGTCATTTCTTTTTCGGGGGACAGGGAGAGAAGAGACCTATCTGTAAGGACAGCCACGTCAGTCTCCGCTCAAATATACATCTAGAGACTCTAAAATATACAAGTGTAGTCTACAGTTGCCCAGGGAGCTGCTGGAGAAAGATACCACTGGGATGAGGGCAATTCAGTCCAACTCTCCACATATCCAGAAAAGGGAGGGAGGAATCACTTCTTAAATGCAACTATCACTGCTGAGTCCAGAAGCTACATTACACACCAAACACATCAGCAGTTCATCCAGTTCAACACGAAAATAACAGAAATACCTTGTGCACTGGCCAAACTTGGCACTATTCTCTCCAACTGCTTCAACACTCTTCCCTAGCTTACCTCAAGAAAATGTCATTTTGGGAGTGCACAAAGACAAGACAGGCAGGAGCACACTTCCACAACCCTTTGGTGAAAATTAAAATGGGAGAGAGCTTCTTCCCTCTTCTCTCCCTCTTCCTTTCATTATTGTTGTCATGGGGCTATCATCATTTTTCATTGTCTTCTATGGCCTGTCTTATGGCTGTGAGACCTCACGCCAGTGGCTTTTTACATCTGCCGTCACCTTTCTGAAGAATGCCTTACTTTGCCAAACCCTAAAAATCCTGTTTTTCTCAGCCCTGAGTACAATCCTGCCAAAATATTGTCAAAGCATTGCGTGGCCAACTCAGGAAAATTATTCTGAAATCACACTCGACAAAGTCAAGAAGACTGAAGTTGAAATGAGAGAGATGCACTGTAAGCTTGTGAAAATCTTTCCCTTCGCTTACATCGCAGACCAGCTTCACAGCATATGCCAAGAAAAGAAAGATTAGTTCCAGTATCTCGGCTTAGGTTTCAAGTCACTATTGTTGCTTTCTGGTTTTTCAAAGATCACAAGGTTGAAGATGAGAGCAGCTATTGGGAAATTTTACTTATTTCATCCCATCCATTTCAGGCTCAGAGGAGACATCACCGACATTTGGGGCTCACAAACAGAATAATAAATGGGAAAAAAATATGGTTTATCTTGTTAGATGAGCAAGGTGGGATATTGTATCTAGCACTTATTTTACCCTGTGCTATGTACTTTTCAAATAAATGCTCCTCCACGTTTACCTTAATTAGTCGTTCTTGCCTAAATTGGGTAGTAAGTTTTAAGGACTTCTTAACACTCAGACACTTGCTTTGGACTATGTTCTGGTTTTCTCCTGAATTTGGGTCTTGTATCCGCCTCAGTGGTACTTTCCCATCGTGGCAGCTGATACCTCTTTTACATGGACAATGACTAGAGAATAAGACTATGAGGGGTAATCTTGCCTCTGCCAAAGAGGGTATGAGCAGATCTACGCTAATCTATACTGAGAGAAGACTAAAAAAGGTGAGTGCTCTGAAAATGCTCATAAAGCCTTTGCTCCTCAAAGCATTAGGCATAAAAGACAAGAGGATCATCCATTGTGCTTTGACCTGGCACAGTGAAAATAGGAGTTCTTAACACTGCATTTACATTTGTATGTGTGTGAAACTACCTCAAGGGAGGCAGTGAGGAGGATGGTGGTGGCCTGTTTGCAGTAGTGGCCACTGACAGAACTAGAGGAAACGGCCACCAACCAAAGCATCAAACATTACACAGGAATTTAAGGAAAATGTTCTTAACAGTGAGAGTGACAGAGCACTGGGACAGGCTGCCCAGAGAGGTTGTGGAGTCTCCGTCTCTGGAGATCTCCAAGGGCCGCCTGGACGCAGCCCTGTGCCACGTGCTCTAGTGACCCTTGTGTGTGCAGGGGTTGGACTAGATGATCCCTAGAGGTCCATTCCAACCTTAAGGATTCTATGATTCTGTGATCTCCTTGCAAACCAACGATCATTTGCTTTCTTTTATTGCACGTGCATCTTTCCAATAACGAGCAGCTTAGAATAAGAAGCTGTAACCTGTGTACATTTAGTCATAATGTAGCAGAGATGACTTACACCCTAATGCTTGCTTCAAATGGGAGATGTGTTTTCTTAACATTCAACTTCCTTAAGTACGCCCTGCTGTAATGGCAATGCATGACTATTGCTTTTTTTCTCCTCTCAACCGTGGGCTTTTCACTTCTACTGCTTTTTTATCTTGGTTCCTATTTTTCACAGAGAAAAAAGCAGAAGCCAAGTATTTCTCAGTGAACAATTAACAGGGAACTGCAGAGAAAGATTGGATGCCCCTTATGGGATAGCTGATGGATAGCCATGTGCCAGACAAACAGAAATCATGATCTAAGAAAGTGTTTTCATTCCAGAAACTTACATGCGTTGTGAGAGTCCAGCGGGATGTTCTCAGGCAGAACAGCAGCAACGGATGAACAGGGAGAAAGCCGTGGGAATTCCTGAAGAGCCAGATGCCCCAGTTGTGAGGGATTACAGCAAGCTTGTGGTATGTCTGTTTTCAGTGTTCTTGAGAACAAAGTGGGGAACTCTCTCCCCTCGCTGCTGTGAGGGAAGCAGAGGTGGATGGGCAGTTGTGGGCACTATTTCCACTTGCCCGGTTGCTGTCGGTGGGTCCGACAGCCTCACTCCACGCACAGCTCCTGAACAGTGTTGGCAGTCAGTGGTGCTGTGATGTGATTGTTTAGTTCCTGAAGACTTAAAGAGCTTTTCCAGAAGGTCTTATGCTATTTTAATCTTGTGTTGTCTCCATTTTGTTTTCAGCATCTTCTGGATGGTGTCACTAAGCTAAGAAGAAACTTCAACATCTTTTACCTGGAAAAAATATATGCTCTCTTCAGCCAGTGCATTTACCAGCACTGGAACAATTATGACAAAACTAAACTCTTTATGGTCAATTTTATATATATTTTCTAATGGTTATATATAGTATTCTATCACTGTTACACAGTCCGCATGCACTCTGGATATCACGCTTATTTCATATTAATTGCTTTAGTGCTTAGTTGTCATAAGACTTAGTCATTTTCGTATGGAAGACATTTATCCATATTCCAAAACCATTGTCAAATTTGGCATCATTATTTGCAGTTTCAGCAGGAGAAAAAAAAGATTGGACTTGAACACAATGGTTCCACCCGCACAACTCCTTCAAAGCAATTTTTTTTTTTTTCTCTCTCTCTCTCTCTCTCTTTCTTTCTCTAATTAGGGATGGGGGTATCATGAAAGGAGGGTGCTCTTCTCAGTCTCTTACTTACTCTTTCTCCCCCTACAAGTAGGCAAACACAGGAATACTTAAGTCCTTCCTTTCTTCAACAGCTTTAAAATAATTATAAAGCATAAGAAGAGTTGGAGATTTTTCTTTAGTCCCCCAATCATCTCTTCTGAACTTTGAAGTTCAAGTGACTCCAATTTGATATAAAGAGAGGTTTCTGCCTGGGCAGGTTTTACAGGAATTATTCACGTTCTCTGTTCTTTGCCTGTAAAAGAGGATTCAGGAGTTGTCAGCAGTCAGCAAATGTCTTCAGGAGGCACCCACCACCCAAGCCAGGCAATCCCAGTGTTGATTTGGTTTAGGTATGTTGGAAATCGAGTCCTCAGATCCAAAGAGTCATGAGGCCACTCGTCCCTGAGCGCTTGTGTGTGAGAACAGATACAATTCTTGGTCCCTCTGCAGTTCACCTTGAAAAGAGGGAGCCTCTTTGCTTAGGCACTGGTATCTCAGTCTCTTCTTTCACATCAGATTAAGAGTCAGAATGGACACTCTGTTCTCACTGTGCAGGAATGAGGATATTCTGGATTCAGGGAGGGCATGCCTGAAAAACGTTCCCTTCTCATCTCCTGTAATGCCACATACTAGCTTGAGAAAGGAAAATATTTATGTTATCCAGGACTTGTGGGCTTCTGCAACTTAAAATTGGAATGCTCACATTAAATGTGCCTGGATCTTTTTTTTTTCTACCTTTTCTTTTAGCTTTAAGTACAGTTCTCTCTTCTTCTGAGTGCACTGGGCAAGTAGCAAAGGTAATTTAATTACTGAGCATTCACAAAGTAACTTTCTCAGCTTTTAGTTGTTGTTTCTCAGGAAGGATCTCTTCCTACCTGCTGAAACAACTGTTGCTCCAGGCTCTGTATCCTCTACTCTTCTGGACACATAGGGATGTCTCTGAAACTACAGAAAATATAGCAGCACTGTGATGCTTTTAGCACATGTTCTTGCTAAATATCACCAACATTTGGATATATTTACAGATTCTTTAACTTTGTGTGAAGAAATAAACTATCAGGTTCTTAAACTTATATTTGTGCTTATTGATATATATATATATTTTATTATCAGGAAATGAAGAAAATAATTAGAAACCTCCACAGTGCTTCATAATGTGCTCTTCAGAACACTTCATTTCTACTTTATTAAAAATAATATTTTAATTGCATTCTGTTCTGTTAGCTGTATATAGTTCAATCAAGAGTACTTCTAAATACATATACTATGTACATATGGATATATTTTATATCCATATATATATTTTATATACATCCATATATAAAACAGACTGATGTACTTGTTTTATATGTATAGATTTATATAAAGCATATACATATTTTATATTGTTTGAATATGTTTTAATAAAAAGCAAAACATCATTTGAGCTTGTCTGTTTTAATTGCAGAATAATTTGAGCATTAAAATTCTTTCTTCTTACTGGTATATTAAATACCTCATATGAAACTTCACCCTCTTCTTGGTTTATCAGTTTCATAACTAAGGCAAACAAGAAAAAAGTATAGTGAAGAATATAGGAAACTCTCACCTTGCCTTGGCGGCTTGATCTCCAGCTTAGCTGGTTGTTGCCAAAGATTGACGAGATTGGTCTGTCTGGATCTTAGACAAAAAAAAAAAAAAAAAAAAAGCCTATTACCGAGACTATATCTCAATTGTTTTCTTGCAAGTTTTGTCCAGGCTTCACTTAAACATGGAAACTAAAACGTCCAGATTTCTAAAGTAGATGCCTGCAAGTCACGTGAACAGAATTCTTGTCTGTTAGTGCTTGGTGTGACAGCCCCGTCCCGGACATGCTTGCACCAGTGGGCACCAGGAAATTTTCCTTGCACCTCCAGGGAGAGGAGAGGGAAAAAAATACAGAAGTAAAAATGCATTGCTTATCCCTTGAAGATGATGTTGAAATCCTGACATGTTAAATGCACCTTTCACCAGGTAGTTGCTGTTGGCTCATTCTGTGGTAACAGGGAAACTTCTTACACTGAAAAAGAAGGGACGGGGTGGGAAAGGCAGACCCAGAAACAATCTTCTGAGAAAACTTTGGCTCTTCAAAGCTTTGGTTCTACCTTTTTTGTGCTGCCGCTCTCAGCAGGAGACTGTAACTATGGTGTTTTAAAAGTGTATGTGTATAAGTGAGTAAATATCAGTGGTCTTCCCTCATGTGATTCTACTGGGGGGTGACACTTCCTACAAGTTACCTTTTTTTTTTTTTTTTTTTTTTTTTTCTCTCCTGCCTCTGGGAACAGTAGCAGAGTTGGGTGTCTGACCTCAAAATCCCATAATCCTGCTAAAAACAGCAAGTAGAAACACAGCACTGCAGGAAGGACGCAGGGTAGGAGCTAAAACTAAACCCTAAGCTAAATGCTAAAACTGACCCTGTGTGAGTGCGTATTAACTGAGGAGGTCCTCTCAGCTCTCAGTAGGTGTAAACAGCAAAGTTTTTTGGATTTGTAGGGTTTTTTTCCCTCTTAAATCTTTAATTCTGGGCCAATTCATTAAAGGCCAGGCGTGGTGGGTCTGGGCCCTCCCAAACTCTGCTCCCTGCTGACAGACGTGGGGGAACTGCTCCAATCTCAGACTCATGGAGACGGGACAGCGATGCTACCCCTAACAATTACACACACACACACACACACACTATATATATATCTATATATATATATGAGATTCACCTTCCTTTCACCTGCAGCTGGCCTGTGCTGAGGCTCCCCGGCCCCTCCGGCCTCTCCCTGCCCCGAGATGCTGCTGCCACCTGCGCCCAGGGCTTCTGGCATGGGGATGGACACCTCTTCAATCCAGAAGTCAAAAAAAAAAAAAAAAAAAAAAGAAAATTTAACAGAAATATTCTTAAAAACAACTGAGAATAAGATGCACATTCTGCATTTTTTGAAAATGGAACCATATAAGAGCAAAATAAATAATGTGTATCATGCTGCTATTGTGCATGGCATGGGACATAGCACCTAGTGATGCTGAATGTCCAACTGTGCAATCTCTGCATGCCAGTTGGAGCTGTCATGTCATCTTTATCTTTAAGGTATGTCCAAGCATTTGTGTACCATGCAGAATATCTGCATCTTCTCTCTGTAGCTTCTATATGCATTGTTTGAATATATTTTACTAAAAAGTAAAACATCATTTGAGTTTGCCTGTTTAAACTGTAGAATAATTTGAGCATTAAAAATCTTTCTTGGCAGTCTTATAGACTCCTACTGGTATATTACTGCTACATTAAACTGGCAAATTACCCCATTTCTTGGTTTTTCACTTATATGACCAAGGCAAATAAGAAAAAAAGGATAGTGAAGGAAACAGGCAGCTCTCACCTTGCCTTGGCTGGATCTCTAGCTTAGCTCGCTGCCACCATAGATTGACAAGATTGGTCTATAGGGATCTTCGAGAATAGGATGGCTTTAAATAAATAAATAAACAAACCCTGTGCAAAAAGTGTGAAGCTGAGAAATTACAGGAATGATGCCTGAAAGTAGCTTCTGAGAAGCCTGAGAGAGCACGTACTGAAAATGTCCATTTTTGCTTGCCTCCTTGTTTGCTTTTTCCCTGCCCTCGTGTTTCTCCTCTAGCTGGGCTCTGCAGGTTACGTTTTTGGGATTTTGACTCTCGCACCAGGGCAAGCGAGTGTTGGCTCAGCTTCCCAGGCTGATCTGAGGTCAAGACTGCCCATTAAGAAAAGGGAAGAGTCCTGCATTACAGCAAATCTAGGCCTAATCTAGGAAATCTGGGGAAGCGGAGCGTTAACTCCAGCCTGCCGGCACCGCTGCAGGCCACGCTGGGCACTAAGTGCTGAGCTCAGCTCGCCACGCACACAGAATTCCCCGAGGCCGGACGCCTCGGCTAGGCAGGGAAATTAAGCCCCCTCACCAAATACACTAACGGGAGCTCTTCCCAAAGCATGCACCCATTTTACACCTTACCTTAACAGGAAAACAGAGATGACTTTCGCCAAGAGATTCTCCAAAATTAACACATCCCAGTCTTTGGCCCACTCTCAGGGGAGCCCCTGCCTCCCATGCCCACTGCAGCCCTGGAAGAACCACCTCCCCGTGGGCTGGGGCCTGACCCCCACCGAGCCGGGCCCGGCTCTCACCTGCTCTCTCCTGCTCTTTGCTTCACCGGCCCTGCTGAGCTGGCGGCGCTCCACCTGCACCACTGCTTTTGGCATCAGCAGAAGCAGCTCAGACTGGGACATGCGAAAATGAAAACGCCGCTAGCGAAGGACCCAGCTGCGTCCTGGCACTGAGCAGGCCACAACGGCGCATTCCTCCCGTTCCCAAAGCCGTCTGCCCTCATCCCTTCTGTAGGAAATCTCCCCGACGGATCCTCCCAGCAGAATTTACTGGTGGATATAGGAGCTCTGTAAAGGAGAAACAAAGTGACTCAAGGCACTAAGATTACTAACATCCTCAACATGGCTATTTAAACGTTGCAGCTTGAGCCAGCTTTGCAAGAGGAACGATTGCTATTTTTTCTAGTTTTTCTTTCAAAGTTAACATCTGGACCCACTAAAGGAAACACTTAAAGAACACTGAAGGATAGCCAAACTTAAAAGGTCTTCATTACCTTTTTCTTCATTAGAATTTCTGAGAGACGGGATTTAGTAATTCAAGGACAAGGACAGGGAACTTCTTCCACTAACTCCACAGGTTGAAAATACTATCTACTTACTCCCCAGAGCAATGCTGCCCCCAGCCCTCATTTCAGCAGGTCACACATTTGGGTCTCCTCCTTAATGTCACTGCCTGGACACTCATTCCAACAATTCCACTCATTTCAGCAAGAACATAACGCTACCTTACTACTGCAAGAAAGAACCATGAGAAAGCTTTTATTTTTATTTGGGCCACAGGAAGAACAGCAGTAACTGGCTTCTCTTTGACAACAGTGATAGCAAAGGGAAAAAAAAATCCCAAATTCAGATATTTGCCTAGTACACACCAATAACTTTTAAGAAGAGTTATATATTTCTCCAAAGTTATTTTGCTACATTCATTTAAGTGGAGCCTGCTTTAGATGTTGCAAATATGAAACAAAGCCAAAAAAACCCCACTATCCCTAAAAGAATATGTTTGCTTCAAAATATTATTTATAGAGCCTATATTATTTATCTTCCCCCAACTTATCCAACTAGAAAGTTATTCTTTCCCAATAACTTCCCCCATAAAATAATTATCTCTCAACATCTCCCAAGAAAATTTCCCCCAAAACATTTTCCTATTCCCAGCTCAAAAATTCCCTCAAAAAATATTCCTTCTAAAAAGAGGAATGTTTACCCCCAAATGTTTCCTTCTGATTTTTTTCCTTCCAAATCTTTTTAGCTTCTGAAAAAGTCACCCATCCACCCTTATTTTTTTTCCTCTGCCAAAATCATTTCCATTCCAAAGAATTTTTCCCCTCCAAAAGTCTTACACCACCAAAGTGGTTACTGCTCTTTCCAGTTTGTACCAGGAAAAAACAGACCACGGAGCTGCTGCTCGCATCTGTGTCGGCCCCGCTCTCTGCTGGAGCAAACTTACTTTGGTGGCCACTTTTGTGGCCCCACGGCCGAGCTCACTCCGCTCCACTGGGGCTGCCCACAGGTCGGCCCTGAGCCCGCACTGAGCCCAGGGCAACGGCAATGGCAGAAACGCTCCCACCCGCTGCACACAGGACATCCTCTTCGGACACGCTTCCGTCCTCTGCACTTGGGAATCACAAATGAACATGAACACGTCCACGAAAGACACTTTACCAGCTAATACACTGCTCCGTTTCCAATGTCTGCTCAATCAACACCTCTACAAAGGCAGCAGCTCCCAGATCCCGACACCAGCAGCAGCAGCGACGGCATCGCGACGCCCCGGCCGCTTCTCTGCAGCGCGGCCCCCTCCGCGGAGCTGCCCTGCAAACCCACCCCAACGAGGGCTCGGGTTCCTGTCACCAGCCCCCAGCGCTCTGCAGCGGCAGGAGCCGCCCGGCCCAAGGACGCCGAGCGCCGGGGCCACGTCCTCCCCCGCAGCCGCCGCCCCCCCTCTCGCTGCTCCCCGGCCTCCCCCCGCCCCGGCCCCGCGCGCAGCCCTCCCGGGACACCCCGCACACGGGCAGGCCGGCCCCGCGCCCCGGCCCCCCGGCCCCGCCGCCGCCTCCGCGCGGCGCTGCCCCCGCCGGCAGGACGCGGCCGCGGCCGCCCCACGGGCCGCGAGCGCCGCCCCCCCGCGCCCTTCCCGCGCGCTCCCGCCGCCGCCGCGCACCTGCCGCCCGCCGCGCATGCGCCGCGCGCCACAAGGGGCCGCCGACCGCACTGCGCACGCGCACGTGCCCCGCTCCTGCAGCGCCTCCGCCCCGACACGCGGGGGCAGCAGCGAGCGCGGCAGAGCGCACTGCGCATGCGCGCACCCCCCACCACCACGTGGCGGCGCCGCTCCTGGGGCGCGGGGGGCGCGGGGGGCGGCGGGGGGAGGGGGCGGCCTCTGCCCAGCGGTGGCACCGACAGAGCGAGAGGAAACGGCCGCAACCTGAAACAGCGAAAGTTCCGCAGGAACTTAAAGAAAAACGTATTAGCAGTGAGGGTGACGGAGCACGGGAACAGGCTGCCCGGAGAGGCTGTGGAGTCTCCGTCTCTGGAGATCTCCAGGGGCCGCCTGGACGCAGCCCTGTGCCACGTGCTCTGGGTGACCCTGTGTGTGCAGGGGTTGGACTAGATGATCCCTGGAGGTCCCGTCCAACCTTAAGGATTCTGTGATTCTGTGAAGGAAAGAGTTAACAGCTGGAAGTGGCCCCTGGCAGCAGCTGTGCCCGTGCGGAAACGCTGGGGGCTGCTCCCAAGGCCGAGACGGGGAAGCGGGAGGTCTTGCAGGGAGGGCCGGTCTCGCTGCGCTGGAATTGGCAGCGGTGCCCGGCTGGCCAGAGAGCCGATAGCCCCTGCGGAGGGATCCCAGAGCCGTGTCGCTGGCGCTGCCGGGAGCAGACACCCTCCTGGGAGTCGTCCGCAGCGTGAACCTGGCCTGAGCCTGTCCTGGGGCCAGGTCCCGGCCCTCCTGGGGACGCTGCCTGCGGCCCCTCGTCCCCCGCCGCCCTGGGCCTTTTCCGTGCGCGCGGCGGGCGCGGGAGGCAGGGCCGTGGCCGTGGCCGTGGCGCGGGTGCCGCGGGCAGCGAGGGCAGCGCGAGCCCGGGCGCCGCTGCCCGCGGGACGGGACGGGACGGGACGGGACGGGCTGCGTGAGGGCGGCGGCTGCGGGGGGACCCCGTCCTGTCCTGTCCTGTCCTGTCCCGGTCCAGCCCATCCTGTTCCGTCCCATCCTATCCCACCCTATCCCGTCCAATGCCGTCCCATCCCATCCCCTCATTTGTTTTTCTCTTTTTTCTCCCCCTTTTTTTTTTTTGCATTTTTATCTTTTCATTCTCTCCTTTTTAAGCTTTCTTCTTTCATTGTCCCCCTTTAATCTTTTTTGTTTGTTTTCATGCATTTTATCCTTTTTTTCCTATATTTCCCCTTTTACATTTTCTCCTTTGCTTTTACTCCTTTTAACTGTTTTCATTATTTTTTTCCCTCTTTAACTTATGTTTTCCTTCATTCTTTGCCCCCTTTCAGCTTTTTTTCTTTCCTTTCTCTCTCTCTTTTAGTTTTCTCTTTGGCTCTCCCTTTTATCTTTTTTTCATGTTTTTTTCCTCTTTTATATTTTTTCCTTCATTTTTCCTTGTTTTAGTGTTTTCCTTTATTCTCTCCCTCTTTCAGCTTTTCTCTTTCCTTCCCCCTCTATTTTTCAGCCTTTTTATTCCATTTCCCCCTCATCCTTAGCTGTTTTTTTCCCTTTTTTCCCCCTCAAAGCGCCATTATTTCGCTGAAGTCACTTTTACAGGTTTATGTTCCTGTTCGGCATTGGGGAACTCGAGGCGTTTTTAAGCCGTCGGGGGCTTGGCAGGAGGCTCGGGAGGGCCTCGTGGGGCCGGGAGGCTCAGGAAAAGTCCCCGTCGTCGGGGGCGTCGTGTGTAATTTGTGGGGCGCCGAGGCGGGACGTGGAGGTGCAGAGGGGGCAGGAGGCAGCGGTGCAGGCGGGACGTGTCGCTCGCGGGGCCTCCCGGAGCGGGGGGATGTTGAGCAGGAAAGGGGAAGGCAGCGCTGCCTGGGCCCCCTGCGGAATGTTGGTTTTCAAAAGTGCCCTCGGAATGGGAAGGGGGCCCTGTGCCCTGCAGCCCGTTGGGGAAAACGGACGTGCTCTCCCTGGAGAGGGTGACGGCGCTCACAGGCTTTGCAGGAGAGTGTTGCTGGCCAAAAGCCCTGCTCCCCGCTCGGGAATCGGGACCGGGAGCTCCTCAGGTGAAGTCCTTCTGTCCAGGTTGCTCTTGGTTCTTGCTGTTCTCCTCAGCGTGGTGCTGAGCCAGGATGGGGCTGTCTAAACTGTGGGGTGTTTGTCTCCCTCTTGCCGCAGACCATGGCAGCCCCAGGGCTTTCGGCAGGTGCCCTCCTTGACAGGAGCATGAGGATGAGGAGAGAGGCTGGAGAGCGGAAGGTGCTCTGGGCCTGGGGGCTCCTCAATATCTGCACTGCCGGCATGATCTGCGTGGACATGTATGTTGGCTGCGAATGTGACTGCGTTACAGAAAACATCCTGCCTTGTGCAGGCCTCGGTACTTCCCAGAACCCCATTACTGCCCGCTGGTAACTTTTCCTGTTTTATTGTATTTCCTTACCAGGACTGGAAAACTTCTCAGCACATACTACAATATCCCCTTCTGGCCTCTCTGGTTTATTGGTGAGTTGTCGCTGCCCGTCAATGTGTTTTGGGAGGAGGGAATATTTCGCACTTCTGTTTTCTTCCTGGGGAAGTTGTTTTAAAGACAGCTTTAAAAAAAAAAAAAAAGGCAGAACTTCATTTTACTTTCTTTTACCCCTGTTGGAGCTATGGGAATTTCCTCACTGTAGTGACAGGGAAGAGTCTCTTGGCGGTCCTGTTGTGGGGCTGTGTGACATTTCCAGGTAATGAAAGTTCCTTTCAATGGAGTAGGCTCCAAAGGAGCTGTATCAAATCCCCTTGGAGGATGGAAAGGAGGAGGAGTGAGGCAAATGCAGATATGAGGGACAGAAGGTTTGATGGAAGAGCCTTGCTAAAGAGCGTGAAACTTCCTTGTAGAGATTTGTGTTCTCCCTGGAAAATACCTTGCACTTTTGCAAATAAGCATTAAAGCCCCATAAATGAATTTTAGCCACATAAATGAATTTTAATGTAGAAAGGAGATTTGTCTCAACTGGTTCTTGAATAAAAAGAACCCATGAAGAAGCCTTATCTCTGTCCTCAGACTAGCACTTACAGGAGCAGTTTTTTATGCATTTTTAACCTGTTTTTTAATATTAACAATAAGTTATTACTCATGGTCATGCCATCTAGCATGATAAAACCTTTTTTTCTTTATTCTAGAACTTGCACTTGTGTCTCTGTTCAGCCTGAATGCCGTGTTTGATCTCTGGCTGTATTTCAAATACACGAGGGCACCAACTCACCTGGTTATGACTCACAGGCAGCAGGTCCTTCTGGGGATGCAGAACTCAGGTAGGTAGTATAAACGCGTGTTTATCTGTGTTCTTTGCAGTTGGTGTCTTGGTCAAGTACAATTCTCAGCTTCTTTGTCTGAACACAGCAGTCAGACAAATTCCCTGCAGCATGTTAAAATTTAAAGTAGAAGTGCAAACTTGGTGAAGGATTGAGGGGAGAACTGAAGAGGGAAGAAGCCCTAACAAAGGAGGGGACAGCAGCCTGTTAAAGGGCAGCTGGAGAGACTCTCTGTGAAACTGGAGAAGGAATTTGTGGCCTCCCCGTGGAGCTGGGAAGAGGGCTTTTTAGCACCATTGAATTTCCTTCAGGGCAAGCTGCGTGTCTGTGTTTTGCAGTGTGGATTCAGAGGAAGCAGGGGAGTTGGAGGCTGCTGCATGTGCAGGGCTCACTGTGTTTTTGTGCTTCTTGCAGCGGTGCCGATAGCTCCAGTGCAGGAGCCGTCAGCGAGGAGAGTCCCTTGGTGTGGGGCTGCGATGCAGGGCCAGAACGTGTTGAGCTACAGCCCAGGCCGCCCCCGCGGGGCCCGTCCCAGCTTGGCCTCGGCTCCTGCCCCAGACTGTGGCCCTCAGCTGCCGGCTCTGCCCGCCAGCAGAGCCTCTTCCAGCAGTTCTCTGAGCTCCCGTCCCAGCTTGGCCTCGGCTCCTGCCCCAGACTGTGGCCCTCAGCTGCCGGCTCTGCCCGCCAGCAGAGCCTCTTCCAGCAGTTCTCTGAGCTCCCGGCCCAGCAGCAGCTGCATCCAGGTAAGGACGGCGCTGGCTGCGAGGGAGCGCCTTGGCTTGGCTCCTCGTGTGCTCGTGCTGGGCCCTGAGCTGCTGGAGGTGCCCGGCAGCTGTCTGCTCCCTTTGCACATTCGCCCTTCCAGGATTCGTCCTTTCCCTAGAGTTAATTTATTTGTTTTGGAGGAGTTGGTGGGTTTCAGACAAAAAGCCTGAATGAGGAATGCAAATGTAAATGCTGAGGAGTAGAAAACCAATTCCCCTGATTCAGACTAGGCTTAATAGCAGCAAACTCCAGAGCCATAAATTCATCTGTTGAGTCAATTGATTCCTGCAGTTTGTAAAATCAAAGTGGAAGTCTTATCTTCCTCATATGACACAAGTGTCTGCTTCTGTTTGCCCAAGCTTCCCAGCTTCAGCCCTTCTCCTGCGGCTTCTTCCATTGATGTGAGTATTGAAGCAGTGAGAAGTGAGCTCAGGAGCCGTCACTGCCCTTCACCAGTTCGGCCTCGTTTCCTCCGGAGCCAAGAGGAGGAGATCACAGACCAGAAGTCCCTGCAAAGATACCTGCAAAGGGAAGAGGAGAAAGAGCGCAGCCGTCAGATGGGTAAAGAAATCCCTTTGCTTGTCCTGAAAGGATGGGTGAGGAGAGGATGTAGGTTTTATTAGTCGTTAGTGGAGAGAGTCGTGGGTGAGAATAGCTGGAAGGGATTTTGGGAAAGGGAGCGAGCTCCTGAAGTGCTAGTAAATAAAATGACGTCCCTGCTCTGGTATTCCCCCTGGATGTGGTCAAGGTGACTGCTGACCACTTTAGTCTTCTAGGCAGTAATTGAGACAGGAGGCAGAATTTTGTAAATTCTCCACATCTCTGTGCCTCAGGGACTTCAGAAAATTCTCCTCCCTTACCATAATTCATGAGCTCGTCTTTCCAGTCAGAGTTGAATCTGTGCAGTTACTGCCTGCCCTATTGCGTGATTCTTGTCCTCCTGCTTGTACTAATTGTGCGTGCCTTGAATGTCATTTCAGCAAATTCAGTTTACAGCAGCTCCCCATTCGGCTGCCCAGCGTTTTGCAACCTGACACGTTTGCTGGTGGAGCAGGCCAAGGTGCTGCGGAAGTTCCAGTACCAGGTGTCATGGTGTCCCCTGGGCCGCAGGGAGGAAGGTCGTCTGGACGTGCCACAGGCTGGCGGAGAGGTAAGTTCAGCACCAGAGGAGCCCAGAACCATAGAGCTCCTCCAAAGGGTTGGCCATGATCTCCATCACACTCCTTTACACTTGTGTCTGGACAAAGTCTCATTCCAAGGGATAGGGTTAAGGGAGCTTTAATTAAATTGGATCCATGTCTTGATCTCATCCCTTAATCTAAGAAAGCTGCTTCTTCAAGTACCTCTTTCATGTGTCCTGTACCTCTGCCCCAGTTTTGTCCTGTGAGAGCCGGGAGCTCCAGACAGTGACTGTGGCCTCGGGTGACATGTGGTGTCCTGTGAGGAGAGAGTAGGAGTGCAGTATGGCCAGGTGCTGAGGGCTCCCCATGCTGCAGCCAGGAGATGTGTGAGGGCTCTGGAACATCTGCAGTTTCCCCTGTGGGCTGTGGTTGGGCTCCAAAAACATCGTAGGCCCTAAAAGCTCCTTTGTTTTTCTCTCAGGTTTCTCTCTGTAGGTGGATAATGATCATGTTGTTTGTGTAGGTTTGGTCAAGGGTGCTGGCGCATGGGTGGCAGCTGGATGCCCTGGATTTCTGGACCGATCGGCTCCGAAGGGTAAGTCCTGTGCCCATAGACGGCCTGTTTGTGCTGCTCGAAGAGGTGCAGCCGGATGAAGAAGGGCCTCATCTCTAAGAGACTTTGATCTTTGGGACTGGTGGGGATGAGGGTGGGCTTGGCCACGGAGATTCAAAGAGCAGGCTAGTACCAAAGGAGGAGTAAAACAAATTTCCGACTTCAACTTATGCCCTGGCTGACCTGGGTGTTGTGTATTCTGCAAACCTTCCAGTTGTAAAGTTCACCCACCTTTGAATGGAGACAAATATATCTTAATGCACACTGCATGTGATAAGACTGCTTTTTTTTTCTTTCTAAAATCCAGATTTCCAAACTGCTTTTTTCCCTCCTGACTTTCAACCTCCTTCTCCTGGGCTCAAGTGAAGCATGGAAAATGCCAGCACAGTGGCTTTTCCTGACAGTCTCGAGGAGTGTAATAAAGAAAGAAATGAAAACCAAAAAAAATAACATTTTAGTCTTGGGAGCAGGAGTCATTGTAGCAAAGGAAATACAATTGCATGTTTGTTTGTTTGTTTGTTTTAAAAGGAGTGGGGGGGTTGAACAGTAAAGATTCTTGAGATCTGAGATAGTGTCCTTTAGCAGCTTCCTGAGCACCTTGTTGCTTCTAACCTTTTTACTGCTTGCATTTCTCTTTGCTAGTGGATTTTGCAGACAATTCTAGAGCCCCTTGTCCAAGAGATGGAGTCTGTGAGCGCTCAGCTGAGAAGAATGGGGTACCCCGCAATGCCGAGCGGAGGTAGGATGATAGGAGGAGCCATGGGGTTGCATTGTGTTTTCCTGGAAAGGTTATTCCTAAGATATGTGGAAGTTCAAGTGTCCAAAAACGATTCTATGTTATGAGGAGAGCTATCTCTGAGCTCTTCCTGTCTGTTATGTAGCATCTTTAAGATCTTGGTAGTAGATTTTTGTCATGCTGATGGGGTTGGGCAGGGCAATCTGAGGTGGATTTGAGAGAGCTCTGAGCATTAGAAGAAATGGTCTTGGTCGGGGATAGGAAGAAATGGTGTTTTTGTTGGGGATAATTTTGTTTTTTATTGGTGGTGGCTTTGTTTTTTTTGGGTTTGTTTTGGGTGTTTTTAGGTTTAGGGAGTATTTTGTTTGTTTGTTTTTCCATTTCCCTGAGCTGAAATTGCAGCTGCAGTTTCCCAGGCCAAGTCTGAAGGGGCCCCTTCCATGGGCAGCTCACATGGACGTCCCCTTCCCCCAGAGCAGGGTTCGATTCGCTGCATTTCAACAGGGGCTGCTTTTTTGTGCTCCGGTTTGGAGTCTCCGCCGAGACCCGCATCCCTTGTGATGCCTGTGAAGAACTGCCCCGTCGCTGGCCTCTTGTGCACCTCCCTGTTCCTCTGCTGCTCTCTGTTAAAAATTCCTTTTGATTCTTGCCTTTCCAGCCCCTCTCTGTTTCTCCTTCCTTACGCCAGGCAGCCTTCAAGGGAGGGTTTTGTGCCTGCCCAGCCCTGCACAGGGTTTCTGCTCTGTGCTGGGAGGGAGGCAGCGAGTGCTCCATGGGGCCGGGCAGGGAGCGTGTGGGGCACTGCCTAAGGTGTGAGCTTGAGCTCTGAGCTTAGCAAGTAGTTAGAGCAGAGGAGGCAGTTCCTCTTTGTAACAGTGCGTTTGTTGACCCCTTGGCAGGGCGGCTGATCCCGTTTGAGTCATGGGTGCAGGTGACGCGCTGGCTCTTCTTCCGCGCACAAGTCAGCACAAACAGCATGAAACAGGCAGCGCTGGCTGAAGCCACAGCCATTCAGCAGAGCCTGCTCACCATCACACGGTACCTGGGCGTCACGGCCAACCAGGAGTACCTGGTTCAACGGATCAAAGGTACGTGCTCCCTTGGAGACTCGGGAGCGTTTCGCTGAGCTGGGTCAAGCACTGGTGGTGCCAGATGCCCCGTTAGTGGAGATGCTCGGGCTGCAGTCCCAGCAGGGCAGAGAGCTGCTTTGCAAGGAGCAGCGCTGAGTGTTTTGACAGCTTCTCTGCTTGTAGCAATGTGGTGGTGTGGGCCCGGGACTGATTTTAGGTTTTATTTCTCATTTCAATCAGAGCGGGGCAAGAAGTGTCCTATTCAATCCTTTTGTTATTTAGGAATAAAACTTCCCTTGTAAACTCAACTGCCTTGAGTATATATAATATATACAAGCATTTAATGAGTTCAGTTCTCCCTCCCAGTGAATGTGGTACCCTGGCAATGCACACGAAGGTGTGGGGTTCCCAAAGCTAGTGCAAAATAGATCTTTCTTGCACCTTCCACCGCCAGTACCTGAATAGGTGTTGTTGTTTCCAGAGCTGTCCCAGGGAAGCTTCCGCTGGGGCAGAGGAGGGGATTTCAGAGGCCGGCAGTGGGGAGCTGACTTGCCCACCGACTCCGCTGTAAGTTTTCAAAGATGCCTTGGTAAAACTTCCTAAAGCTGCTCATCTTCCAGCATGAGGCATTTGTGGGTGGCTGCAGAAAGTCCAAATCCTCTTTGCCTCGCTTATCCTCAGAATCGCAGTTTTGAATAATGCAAAGGGGCCTGGACGTGGTGCAGATCACAAAAATGCCCTTGTGTGTGTTAGTCTGGGGGAAGCCTCTTCTTTAGACTCCTGTGAGATGTCCCACAGGTAACTGTGAGGGCAGCAGCCTGAGATAATTCACCTGAAATAGTTAAAAGAGAGACTGCAGGATAAGCCAGGGAGTGGAAAACAATCTTTACACTGTCCCTCTTAGCCTGTATTTGAAGGAAAACCAGCATTGAAAAAAAAAAAAAGAAAGAAAGAAAGAAAAAAGGCATTAAACCAATTAAACTAGCATGAAATCAGTCATGTGGTTGACTGTGTCCTGTGTTTGTTCTCATGCCTGAGATTATGGCAAGAGAGTTGCTGCTGCGTTGTAGCCTTTGGTTCCTCGGTTTTTCTGACGGCATTCAAGTGAATTTTGGGTTTGTTTGCACAGATCCTTATGCACATCTTCTGCACCTACCTGGACTCCAGGCTGCCATGGAACATCCAATATCCCGATGGCAAAACCTTCACTGCCCAGCACTTCGTCCAGACACCCCATGAACCAGGTACTGGCATTCTTGGGCTGCTGCTTTAGCTGCTGTTTGCCCCTTGCATCCCATGGGCACCCTTAAAATCCCTCTCTTCTTTTCTGACCTTCATTCCCAGACCTGACGGATGAGAAGCTCTTCTGCATCTACCAGAGCAGCATCAACCCACCACACTACCAGGTCATCTACCACGGCCACGTCTACAATGTGCAGGAGGTAGGAGCATGTTAGGTGTGTTCTGCTGACAGGAAATGTTCAGCAGAACTGATTTGGGTTTGTTTTTTGTTCTATTTATTTATTTATTTATTGTAACTAGCCACATCTACATTTAGATGTGGGCTGGCTCAGTGCAGAAAGCAGCTTCCTGTGCATTTTCTCATGACTTCTTCTGAGACCCTAATTTCTGTAACTCTGATGTGAGCTGTTATTCCTGAATGCCAACAAGCCGGAAGCTTCCTTCTAGGAGTTTGTGGAGGGAACCATCTCGTCTCAATGCCAAGCTACCAGATTTTTCCTGCACGTTTTCATACTCTCTTGAGCCCTGGGTTGTGATTTGGTCGCCAATTTCAGAAAACTGCCATAAGAACTCCTGAGTATTTGAGGATGGTTGCCATCAAAAAAACTCCTCAAAAATCATTTTTTTCTGATGTTTGTCTAAGTGAGAGGTAAATATTGAGGCAATCCCCAGGCTGTTGTACCATTTTTTTGAGGTTTCTATTATAGTCTTTCCTCATCTCAGGTTATTAAACCTCTTCTATTATGGTGCACACCCCCTGCATACGTACCTTGCCAAAAGATTTGAAGGAAAAGCTGTACAGCTGTGGCTAAGCTAAGGGCAGGATGTGCCCGTTGGTTTGCATAAGACATTCTCTCTAAGATAGTGGTGTGAGTGCTTGTCCCTGCAGTCGCTCCCAAAGTCTTCTCTCTTCCCACGCATTCAGGGCAGAAACAACCTGCTCCACGCATTGCTCCTGTTCCTGTACATCATCAAGACCAGGGAATCGGGCATGCTCGGGTAAGTGTCGCCCCGTGGGTCCCCTCGCGCTGCCGGCGAGAGCTGAGCAGCAGCTTTGGGTGCTGAGGTGCCGTGAGGCTGCTCCGTGGGACGGCGGTGACGGGATTAAAATCCTGCTGGCGTTTTAAGTAAGGGCAGACATTCTGTAGGACTGTGTCAGTTGGGTGAGCGTGAGCACACGGGAAACGTTTTAGGTTTCTCCTTGGTCTTGTGCCAGCTGCAGATGAAGAAGTTTTCCTTGTAAGGAAGATGGGGTGTAAACAGGAGCTTTAACTTGCCGCTGGTTTGTGACTGTGGTGTTCTTTTTGCAGGCACGTCAGTCTCGATGCTTCAGGCGTCAACGTGCTGTGGATTTTTGGAGAGTGACGAGCGGGACCACAGGTTGGCAGAGGAGTGATCCCTCTTCCCAGACAAGAAGAACCGAGCAGCATCATTATCCTTTTTGCCTTGGAGCAAAAGCCATTGGAGAATTAGGGTTTAGGGCTAGGGTTAGGTTAGGGTTTAGGTGGGGTTAAACGTTTTGTTTGTTTGACTGATCTTTGGTTGTCGTTTTGGGGTGTTCCCCACCATGCCAGTACAGTCTTATGTAGCAAATGCTGGAAGCAGGTGGTTCTAATAGCAGGAGTTATGCTGAGCTTTGGTGGGCAGTTGCGCTTTGGCTGCTTTTGGTATTGAACGTGTCTGCACGGATATGGGTCCTGGAGCTGGGTTTTCTAGGCAGGGCAGTTTTCGGAGGCACTTGGTCAGCCCGTTCCTGGGTGCTGTCTGCAAATCTGGTGGTGTTTGCTCATGAGAGCAGGAAGAGAGACTGTGCTGCTGGCTGTGATACTGTGGGGATGGATGGGTGTTGGAGGTTGTTTTGTCTAACTCTTAGACAAAACTCTTAGACAAAACACTTAGACTTAGTGGTAAAGGGCTATAGGGAATGGCTAAAGGGCTAAGGTTAACAAGATCTTAGGGCCAAAGGCCCAGGGCTAAAGGACTTAGGGCACTAGATCTGTGACTAAAAGTCCAGGACTAAAAGGCTGGTGCTAAAAAGCTCTAGTACTAGGGCTAAAGGGCTAGGGCTTAGGCCTAAAGGGCTAGGACAGGAATGAAGGGCAAAAAGGTGGGTATAGGAATATATAGATTAAGGTTGTTATGGCCAAGGATGAAAATAATTATCTGCTTGCTTGGTGGATAAAGGATTTTCTGAGGCCAATAATTATGGGAATAGCTAGTAGGAAAGGTTAATAAGGATCACCTGGTGAAGACAAAGAGGTGTGGGGATATAGAGGTCACCTGTAGAAGATTAGGGAGTGCCCTTCTCTGGGTTTGGTCACTGGGTTATTGGCACCCCAGGTAGGAAGGTTGTAGAAATACCCAAACCCTGAAGCTAGAATGGGCTGCTGAGCTGTTCCTGCTCCTCTGTGATTCCCCATGGGCTAGGATGGGAGAAGCAGTGGGAAAGGGCTAGGATGAAAGGGCTAGGGCTACAGCTTGGGGCTAAAGAGATAGGAAGAAAGAGTTAGAAATTTAGGCTAAAGGGGTAAGACGAAAGGCTCAGGATAAAGCCCTAGGGCTTTAGGGCCAAAGGGCCTTGGAATGACGAGCTTACTTGTACTTCCCCATGTTGAATGCCATTCTCTAATCAGAGGGATGACACTGTGCATAGATGCAGGACACTCCTGTTTGTTGGTAGCTGGGGGTGATGGGAGCCAGTGCTGCTCTGTTTGCTTTCTTTTGGGGTGTGAGTTTTGTTTTATTTGGATTTCATTATCACAGTATTCATAGACAGTCCCAATGCTGTTCGTGCCATACGTCACGTGGCCTCAGCTACCTCCAGTAAACTCTCTTTTTTTACCTTCTCTTCCCTTTCTAGGTAGTCCCTTAGGTTTTCTAAATAAAACAACTGGTGTTCTCAAGTAACGCTCTCGTGTGTGTTCCTTCTTGGCTATCGGATGCAAAAAATCCCTTTTGCTCCTCTGTGTTGAATGAGTGCAGAAAAAGAGCAAAGGGAAGATAGGTGGCCCTGCAAACCTTGACTCACTTTAATCCTGCCAGATCAGTAACCACAGCTATAACCCTGGTGAGTAACTGATGGAGTGATGAGAGCAGTGGGAACATTTCTGGAGCATTTCTAGAAAGGCCCAAGGGTAATTCAATGGCATCCTCCTGCCTCTTGAGTCCTGTGTTAGGGAGAGCACAGCTAAAGGGCATGTGCTTTCTTGTGCTTCAATCCTCCTCTCCTTCCCCTGCACACATTGAGGGATGAGGGTGGCTTTAAGGCAGACACACTCCCTGTTTTCCTTCAAGCGCATTACATACCTAGGGTGGCTTCTCTCTAGCTGAAAGCCAGATAGGTTTCATACAGAATTGTTTTAAGTCAATGAAATATGGAAGCACTGAAACTAAAGGTTAAGCTACCCTTAGACAAGTCCCTTAGACATGGTCGGGGTAACTTTCAGTCCTGCAGTGGGGAGCTGGACTGGCCTTTTGAAACAAAACACAGCAGAGAGCTGTTGTTGCAGAATTGACAGAGGTGCCTTTGGTGGCAAAGCACTTGCTATGGCTGGGAGCAGCCTCCATCCTACTGGAGAGGCTGTTGCTCAGGGATGGCACGTCGCAAAGGCACCACACCGATGGCTCTGTGTTTGTGATATCCAAGGCTCAAAGGGCTGCTTGGCCCCTGCAGCTGGTTGCCAGCGGCTCTGGCGGAATGTTTGCTCTGGAACCTGCAGTCTCCCTGGACAGCGCTTGTGCTTCGACACCGTTTCCTCCCTAAGCTGGAGCATCGCTACTTTGCCCTGCCTTCTTTAAAGGACAACTGCTCCTTTTTCCTCCCATCTCAATTCAGCAAGAGCCTTCCGAGGGACAGGCGGCCTGGCTAAAGCAAGGGCTGAGCAAATGGAGTGCAGCGGCCGAGGTGCAGCAGGCGCCAGCATGCGTGCCTGCCCTGGAGAGCAGGAGCAGGAGCCGGGCGAGAGCTCCTCTGCTCCTCCGCTGACAGCCAGCCAGGCAGCCAGCGGCACCTCCACGCAAGAGCTGCAGCCAGCACCCGTGCCTGCACCTCTCTGTGCTGCCCGTGAGGGGCAGCAGCCCAGCTGCAGCTCCACCACAAGGGCTGACCACTGCCTCCAGGTGCCAGCTCCACAAGAGGCCTGGCATCTGGCGCCCACAGCTTTGCCAGGAGCACCGGGCTCTCCCAAGCACACACATGGCACATTGCCTCCCGAGAGGCATCCCGGTCCCACAGGCAATGACCCCATGAATATTGTCTTCAACCGCATTGAGGATTTGGAGGAAATTTCTGAAGAAGAATTAGAAGAGCTCTGGCATCTGACACCCCCATCTCCTTCAGAAGCACAGCCCTCTCCCAAGCATGCAGATGGCACATCGGCTCACCAGACCGACCCCTCTCCAACAGGCAACAAGCCACTAAACATCCCTTCCTACTGCAATGAGGATTTGCAAGACATCTGCAAGGAAGAATTCAAAGATCCCTTGGAAAAGGAGGAGTTTTTCCAAATCCACATTACAGATTTGATGCTTGCAATCTCCACCAAGAAGAGACCAAGGCTGTTACCCCACAACAGGAAGATGTATATTGAGGTGTGCCGTGACAAAGAGGGGGCCGCAGAGGTGAAAAATAGCACTCCACTCCGACCAGAGCACTGCTGTCGTGTTGAGGCCACGGATGCAGTGGGAGCTGCTGGCATGTCCAAGGCAGAGGCCTTTCACAGGACATTTCCTCCCTTACCACACACTCAGGACAGCAGCTGCAGCACACCCAATACGGCTGCTCAGCCACACAATGTGCTATGGACCGTGGCCAGCAAAGACACCGACCAGCCTCAGCCTGAGCTGGGAGCAGCATCAGGCAGCAGCCGCAAGCAGAATCCAAGAGGGAATCACAAGAGGAGCCTCGCTTCCCCCTTCTCCCCTCTCACACCTACGGAGCAGTCTCCAGAGGAAAGGTGTCCTGAACAGCTCCCACCGAAGAAGCACTATCGCTCCTGCTGCCAGGAGGGAAGCAAGGGTTTCCCTCTGCTACGGTGAGCTGCCACTCTCTTGCAATGTGCCAGCCCCTGAGCATCTGCACCCAACCTGCCCTTCCCCAACACTGCTGCCTCAGCCACCTCCAGAAACTCTCGTTTTTTTTTTTCCCCTCCCTTTCTAGGTAGTCCCTTATGTTTTCTAAATAAAATGACTGGTGGTGTTCTCAAGTTACACTCTCATGTGTGTTCCTTCTCGGCTATCGGATACATAAAAACTGCTCCTAAGCAAGCTCTTGGTGGAAGGGGGAGGATGGTACAGGGAAGTTCTACAACACCTAGAAGAATGGTATTCCAATCAAATAATTAAACCATTCTTTACACTATGCTCAGATGACTCTGAGGATTAGAGTGAATGATATGAGAGCATGAATGAGAAGAGAATGACATGAGAAGCATTGCACAAAACACTAGTTACTAGTGGAGTGGCTAGACTGAATGGATCTTCATTCAACGCTAGTCCATCTCCAACTCTGGCAAGGACAAAAATATACTCTTACTAGCAAGGGTAGAATTGTAATATGAGAACTGATTTCTATATGTCAGGATTAAATTAATTAGAATTGCATTAATTTTTAAAATTAAGGTTAGAATGTTTAAATAGCAGCCTTGTTAGATTAAAAGAACACTGTGCAATGATGCTTGGGTATAGGTAGGATTTCTACAAGCCGATGTCTGAAGAGGATCTGTTGATTCCAGTCCCAAAAGGGGCTCATACAGCTGCCATGAGTCAAGGCACTGGGAATACTATTCGAACAAGAACCTCAAAATGGTGAAAGGACCTAAATGAGAGGCCTCTCCATTCTGCAGCCTCGCAGCTTTACTGCAGGAAGCCAAGTTTGCGCAGGTCGGGTCGCCTCTTCCTCATCCCCCTGCCACCACCCACTTCTCTGCTGAGAGCAGGAAAGCTGCCTCCAGCACAGCACGGAGACGGCACCAAGAGAGGCACCGTTCTGCCCTCCCACACCTAAATCTCTCACTCCCATGGGCAGCACAAGGACAGCGTGCTCTCTATCTGCTTTCCTTTGCTCTGCTCTGCTTTGGACAAAGGTTTTGCAGACAGGTCAAGGTTATTGCCAGCAGGAGGGGCACACAAAGTGATTTTGGCCATGCAGCATGGCTGCCACAATCAGTGGCAGAGGTTTCTCCCCTTCCTACGCTTTGCCAAGGCGGCTCTGCCAAAATTGGTCACGATGGGCTGGACGCTCTTCAAGGCTCTGAACCCAAGGCACAACTGGAGCCCTCCGTGTCCCTTGGTATTCCCATATCTTCTAAACCCAATTTACAAT
Source organism: Tinamus guttatus (assembly GCF_059628265.1). NCBI lineage: Eukaryota > Metazoa > Chordata > Aves > Tinamiformes > Tinamidae > Tinamus > Tinamus guttatus. The sequence goes on along the minus strand of NW_028288565.1, from coordinate 398,659 downwards.
ACTGATGCAGTTAACTCATCCTATATATTCCCATATTGGTTGGCCTCAGAAAAACCTTTATCCATCAAGCAATCAGGCCACTGTTTTCATCCCTGGCTACACCTACCTTTCTTCCTACATATTCCTATACTTGATGGTCCGTATAGATCTGCCCATGGAACTTCCTCAGGCTGCCAAGAGAAGCTGCAGAGGTTCTCAGCTCAGGAGTGCTACATGCCAAGCAACTGTCCTTACCCTCTTTCTTTACAATTTCCCATCTCACAACACAAAGTAAAGCCCAAAAGTGTTCCATGTCCTCAGCAGTGCGCCACCTCCCAAGGAAGGAAGGAGAAAATTCCACAGGAATGAGAGCCATGCCATAGCTGTCACGTTCCCCTCATGTTTGTTCTTCCTCTTCATTCTTCAGCCCCAGTGACTGGTGCTATTTCCTGCATTCATAGAGCTCAATGGGACTTCAGCACCAGCCTCTCCAGTATTTTTCTTCACGCAGCATCACTGCCATAGCAGTGTTTCTTGCAAGAGAAAGTCTTTCCACATGGATAGTGGAACTAAGTGGCCCCCACACACACTACAGAAGTCTACAGAAAAGTCCCTCCCAATTCTTGCAAACCCAAGCTGCCCCACACCCAGAGGGACTGCTGGTGAAAGAGGCAAGCACAATGCAGAAGAAACACTGATACTGCCTGACCCCATTGAAGGCAGAGGAAAGGCCCAGGTGGGTTTTACACCCGCTTGGACTAAGAAGAGCAAGTAGATTGAGGCTTGTCAAGGAAGGGCTTTCGCGGCCAGAATACAGCATTCCTGTGGTAGCCAGCCACAAGCATTGCCCTCACCGCTTCTTTGGCTTCTCTTTTGTTTTTTCTCTTTCAGACATCACCTACCTTTCTTCTTAGAGTGCCTAGGCACCCCCCACACACACTATACACACCAACAGATACAGAAATCAAAAGCTTTTTTCTAGTTGAGGGATATCTGCATCCTATTCCAATGCAATGGAAACAGGTTGCTTTGATGGAGATGCTCCTCTGTCTTTACTGCTCCTTTCACTTTACTCTTTTGACTTTACTCAATAATTTAGAAAGGTTTAGACTGATAAATAAATAATTCCAAGGGAGAATGTTCTCTTTAGCCCCGCTTCATGCTAACGGCCCCTAAGGCCAGGAGTTCCTCCCTTAGCCCAGGTTCTCTAACAGTCCTCCCAGGTTCCCCAATGACCTCCCAATTTTTTGTTGCCACAGACTGGGTGTTCCAGTGAGCAACACCAAGGCCCTTCAGCTGGAAAGCTCTCTAACCCATCTCTCGCGCAAGCAGGAAACACTTCAATGGAAAAGGACAGAGAAGAACATGCTGTTAGTTCGAAGATTGCTTCTATTTTATATTGTTCTGCGCCTCTCCTGCCATCTTCTTCTTTCTTCCCTTTCCTTCCTTTTTATATCTTCGGCCACTGAAGCCCAGAAGATCTTTTTCTCCTCCTTCAGGCAGTGGGCGCAGATTTCCTGCAGGCCACAGAAAGGCGATATCACAGAATATGAGTCTCAGATTTTGTCTTTTTTTTTTTTTTTTTCTTTCAGAGGAGTAGCTTGTGCTCTTCTGTGCGTTCTCTTTGTGCCTTTCTGTCAGCAGTGTTTTGCTCACAAGGCACAGTGCAGGGCCCCGTTCTGCATTGAATAGAGATCTAAACGATCACTGATCTACAAGGAAACTGTATATTTTCTATCACATAAAGGTTCACGATTAATATTGCTGGGAGAAATATTGCCCAAAGAAAATGCTCTGAAGATGTTCCTGAGAATATCTGTAGGAAGAATACCCCGTGAAAATTTGGAACAAGTGGCATCTTGAAAATCAGAGTCTGAAGAAGGTACTGCTTATTCCAGTGGCCTCAAAGCAAGTGCTCACTCCTCAGCAGCCAGTCAAGTGTGTGCACAGAGCTGTCTCCAGGCTGACACAAACATCCTACCCATCCATTCAACCAATCTACCTGTCCTGTGGTTGGACGTCCTTCACAACGAGGCGCTGCTGCCTGGCCTCGGGTTGCAGGGCTTGTCTGCCCTCAGGAATTGCTGGGACAGCGTGCCAATCTGAAAACATATGAGGAGAGGAGGACATGAGCGTGTGGGATGAGTTTCTTCTCCTTGCGCTCCCGGACAGCACACCTGCTTCTGCAACAGGAGGTGCTTCCGCACCACTGTTATCCTGAGCATGAAACACTGTACGGAAACACAGGGCTCCTCAAAACCATTTTTCCAAGACTCTCACCTGGGAAAAAACACTACTGTTTTGGCTGCCTCCCTTACTTCCTCCTGGATGGTGGGCAGCACATGAACTTGTGCCCACTTTTGAGCACGAAGTCTCCTCAGGGTAATGACGCACTTTGCTGGACTCCCTGAAAGGATGGATCAGGAGAAAGGGCCCATTGGGTAGCTGAAGACAGTCATACAATGCTTCCCCCTCTGCCAAGGCCCTCAGCTCCTGTCCCCTCGGGACCTAAGTGGCAGGGCTTCCTTCATCTGGCAGCTTACTACCTTGGGCAGGTGAAGCATAGGCGAGGGTGTATTTACAGCCTGCTCTTTCTGGTGACCTCTCAAGCTCGCACCTGGAAAGAGGAAGCATATAACGATGCATCAGATAGGACAGTCTCTGGGAAAGAGGATCTGCAGCACTTGCCTGCTGCTCTGCACTTGCCTGCCTGGCACCAGGAAAGGCCAGGTCATGGTGACAGGAAGGCAATAGCCTTCCAGAGCGTAGGGAGACTTTGTGTCCCAGGGAAACTTCATGACAGTTTCACTAGATGCTGCTAGATGTTTGCCATGCAGCAAGAAAGCAGAGGGCATGGTGGCAGCACGTAACAGCATTTCTGAGTCAAGAAGGGCTTTACACCCCAGTCATACATCTCCCATCCACAAGGATCAGAGCACAGCAGCAGCCCTCTTGCCTTCTCCAAGGCTCTCACCTCCTGGGACACTTGCTCTTCTCTCTCCCTTCTGCTGTCACCATGAGCCCACTACATCTCTGGAAGAATGGCTCTGATGGGAAAAGATGGTCTTCCCAGAAAGATTCCCTGAAAGGGCATAGGAGAGAGAACATCAGCCATACTCTACCATTTCTGTCCTGGCTTGAATACTCTGCAAAGAGGACTAGAAAAATCTTGTCAGGTGTTATATTCCCTTTGCTGGAACTGTCCTTACCAGCCGCTACTTCCACCTTCCTTTGGGTGCTGGGAATAACAGGAGCACGGGCCACTGCTGCTACTGCTGCTGGAGGTCTTGGGAAGAGCTTGTATTTGGACCTGGAAGCCAGAAGAGAGAAAGCAGCCTAAGAGGAGAGACTCACTGTTTCCAGGTACGTGCTCATCCTGCAGCAAGAAAGCACAGGGCATGGTGGGAGGGGGTAACCACCCTTCTTAATTCAGAAGGACAATGTGTGCAGGAAACACATCCCCGTGCCACAAGTACCAGCGCACAGTATTAGGTCAAGGGCCCTCTCCCAGGTTCTCACCTCACGGGAGCCTTGCTCTTCCCTTCTCTTTCAGCTGGTGCTGTGACCCCACTCAGACTCCCTGAACAGTGGCTCTGCTGGGGAAGCAGGCTCTACCCAAGAGAGCTTCCTGAAAGTGGGGATAAGAGAGAGCTGAACACCTGTGCTAGTCCATGCATGACTTTAGTGCCTTGACTAGAATTTCCTAGCAAGGGGAGCAAACCTCTGAACAAGTTCCTACCGGGTCTTACATTACCTTTGCTGATGTTGTCATCACCAGCCTCTTCTTGCCCACTCTTCTTTGGGTTCAGTCTTCCATGTGAACTGACTGCTCTCAGTGGTGGCGGTCTTGGCAAGAGCTTGCATGCGCCCCTGGAATGAAGAAGAAGAGAGAGAGATGATCCTGACACTGCTACCTGCTGGTTGTGCAGCAAGAAAGCCCAGCGTGTGGTGGGACGGAGCAACCACTCCGAGAGACGCATCTGCCTCCCACAAGTAGCAGAACACAGGATTTGCTCCATTGCCTCCTCCCAGACTCTCACCTCGCAGGAGGATTGCTCTTGCCCACTCCTTCTGCCGGCACTGTGATCCCCTTTATGCCGCATGTAGAACTGCTCGGCTGGGGGACGAGGCACTTGCCAGGAAGCTCCCCTGAAATGGATGATGGGAGGAGAGCTCCTTAGAACTGGAGCTGTGGGGGAATTTGAACAAAAGGACCATTCTGGTCTCCTGCAGTCCAGAAGTATTAAGAGAAAAGATCTGGTTCTCAGAAGTGTTCAGTTATATGAAGACAAGCACAAGTTTTGCCAACTGTAACTGCAATGACAAGAGCCTGGAGCAGTCCACCTCCCCATCCGGTGCTTAGCCTTCCCTTTGAATCCCGGTGCCTTAGAAAATGGTGCTGTTGGTTGGTACCTAAGAGAATGGTCCCCCTGACAGCAGTCATGTAAGTTGTTTGAAATTAGAGAAAAAGAACTGTTTATTGCAGTCATCTATCTGTTAGGCACAAGAAACAGGTTGTCACCCTAATCAGGAATAAAACTATTAACACCAGGGTAGATTTAGGAAGCATTCTCTTTATTACGGTTCCGGACGTCCTTTTCATGAACTTTTTGCTGCTTATTTCCATGTATGGTTTTGTTTTGCTCAGGCTGCTCTATTCAGCTTCCTTTTTCAGTTTTGATGAGTTTTCAGTTAATTCATCCAGGCCATAGTTTCCCTTGTAAGAGCACTTTCAACCACCAGGTGTTCTGCTAACACATTTCTACCATTGTTCCAAATGGTGACAATGGGTCTTTGTGGACATACCTGCAGTGGCAAAGGCTTTTGTGCTAGAGCTCACTTGGAATCAACACACAACACTGCAAGATTATATCTTTAATAAATATGTAACTAATAGATATTTTAGAAACATCAAAAAAATCATCAACTAAACAACATCCAGGGTAACAACAACAAAAACACTCTCAAGCAGTGTGGCATGGCCGAGATCATGCTCGGCTGCATCAGCCTCCCTCCCTCCCTCCCTCCCTGCCATGGACAGCCCCTTTTGCAGGAAGGGAACGAGGGAAAAGTGGAGGAGAGAAAAGGGAAATGTCAGTGGTCTGAGGGCCATGAGACCCGCGGTGGATTTGGGTCCTACCTTGTGAGCCATCGTGCAGGCTGCCCTGTAGCCCCGCAGCTCCCTGCATCTCCTGGGCACCACTGGTGGCCTCTGGTGCTGTGTGGCCCTGCTCCACATGTGGCCTTGCTGCTGCCTGGGCAGCCCCGGGGCAGAGCGGGACGGAGCCCTGGGAAGCATCCGTGTTCCCATGGCGATAACTGCCCCTCTGGGATGTTCCAGCATCGAGGTGGGGAGGGAAGAGGGCAGCGGCAGGGGACAGGGGGATGCAGCGAGGAAGGGTGTTTGTGTGCTGGACTCACCCCACACTGATGAGCACGGTGGCAGAGAGTAATGCGTGGGCTTGGGCTTGCCGGCTGGCCATGGGGTCTCCTCACGCAGTCCCATGATGGTGTTGGTGGCTGCCTGCCTCCGAGACTGAGCTCCACTTGGCGTGATGCTTCGGCCTCCACAAGCATTCTTCATCTTTTTGCTCCTTCGTCCCTGTTCCAGTATGGCCCTTCCCATGTGATTCCTCCAGAAAGGTTTGTGTTCCATGGTGGAGACATGTTTCCTGGTAGCCCAATGAGCCCAAAGGGCAACTGTGGCCAGCTGGGAGGTGTGCATGTCCTCAGCAGAGCCCTTGTGGGTTGGTAGTGGCCTGGGAGCCCTAATGTAAAACTGGTCTCCTTCTCTTCAGCTGCCGGGCACCTTGCAGGCACCGTGGCCTGTGGCTGAGCCCAGCCTTGGTCTGGTCCTGCCCTCCTGCCCATGGCCTGGCTTGGTGGGGCTGCAGAGGGGAGGGCAGGCACATACATGCCCCAAGCAGCAGGGCCCTGCAGCTGCTGCAGCTCTGCTGAGCACTGTGCTGAAAGGTTGGCTTTCCGAGGGAGCGCAATTCCCAGCCTTGAGGTAACGATGCGAAAGCCGAGGGCAGATGGGGAAGGAGATCTCGCCGGATCTCGCCAGAGATCTCCTCATGTGTGGAGGCCCACCTCAAGAACAGCAGTACAGGATGCCTTGTTAGCAGATAACCAACCTCAAGGGTGGCAGTCCAGGTGTCTTGTTAATTCACCTCAGGGACGACAGTACAGAACATCTTATCAACAGATAAGGAACAAAGCAAAAAAAAGAGGAAAACTGCAACCGCACACATGGCATGTGATTAAGAAGCTTATTAGATAATTTTGATGGATTCTTTATACTATTGGCTTATTTAGTAACTGCACTTCGCATGCTTTTTGCAAATAAGGAATTATATTTGGTTTAGTATGGTATATAAGTTGTATCTGATGCTTGATAAAACATCTTTGGTTCATTATACCGGAGTCCATGCACATCATACGCTGCAGGACTGTGCCCTTTTTCCTGCTTCTTGGCCATCCTTCTTTAGCATCCTTCTTTAGCATAGAAAGCTAGCGGCTTCTCCACTTCACAGCTAGTTTACATGGAGTACAACACATAGGATTGCGCCCACACTTGGAAGGCTTCCCTGTTTCTTCTTGGAGCAGCCTTCCTCTACCTGGGAGCAGTTTATTACAGATTTCTTGCCCAAAAGAAAGTCTGAAAAAGCCAGCTCTCCAGGGTGCCACCTTGAAGTCAACTGTCCCAGACAGTAGCCTCGCGCTTAGAGTACAAAACCGCACGGCTGCAGGCTATTTGGAGCCTTCCATGGGGGCCTTCTGTGCAATGATGTATGGATGTCTTTGATGTGTGAGCATCCACACCACACAGACAGGCAGCCCTCAGAGCCCACCTGCTTTGTGGTGCCTTTTTCCCAATGGACAGAGGCAGTGACGGGGGGGGAAAATACTTTGAACTGCTTTACAGCCGTTCTTGGATCTCTTAAAGACTCCAAGATTCAGTGACAGCTTCCCCACAGTCTAGCTTTCTCCATAAACCACCCAGGCCCCAGACACTCCTTGCATGCCTTCAGCGTCCTCTTTCAGTGTTCTGCCTGGATCCACAGACCACAGAGAGAACGGCATGGTTTAATTATTTAATTCCTCAGAACGCATCCTCATGCTGCAGTGTGGGCAGCTTCAGCAGGTACCTGCAGCTGCACTCTTCTGGCTCTGCTTCAAACAGATGTGGAAAATGGGGTGCTGTCTTCAGCCACAGATCTTCCACAGGGCCCCGTTCACTGAACCACAACTCCTAAGGAAAAATAAAAAAAAAAAAAGTGATAGCTGAGAAGAACAGGAGAGCCCCGGAGCTGTAACTGCTGTCTGGAAAAGGAAGCACAGCCTCTCGTGGGAGCTTGTTCCTTCCCCCAACCCTCTTGCCATACTGCAAAAGCCCATGAGGGAGGGCAAGGAGAGGGAAAGCAAGTGACGACTGCTGGGCTCCCACAGCTGCCTTAAGGGAGAGGCAAAGATTCAGCTTCACCTCTCCTCAGCGCAGCAGAGATGCCGCAGAGGAGCAGCTGCAGTGCCTGCTGCTTCCTCAGGTGCCCTTCCAGCCCTGCCTGCGTGAGACACAGCGCAGCTGCCACTGCCCTCCTGCTGAGGGGCTCCCCAAGGGCTGTCAGAGCCTGCTCTTGAGGCTCTCTTGGGTGCTGGCCCTACATCCACCTGCTGCAGTGCTCTTGGTGCCACCTTCTCCTAGGGCATGCTGCTCCTCTGCCCAGGAAGCAACTCAGAGACAAGGAACATCAACTTACGGTGCTCATCTCCAGCCATGTCTTCTCCAGAAGGTTGCCATGCACCTTAGAGGCTTGGAGGGCCTGGTTGAGGCATGCAAGGCTCTCTGCTTTGTTCCCCAGCACATGGAAAAGGTAGGCTCTCAGGTGTTGGACTCTGGGGTAGAAGACGGGGCATGCAGAGCAGCGACAGAGAACCTCTTCTGCAAGCTACCAAGAGAACAAGGGAGAGGAACGTCAGGATAAGGCATGGAGCTCCACTGCAGCACCTGTTCCCCAAGGAGAAAAGCAGCCACAAAGCAACCAGGAGTGCACAGCTGGCAAGGCAGGCAAAGTGCACAAAGCTCTGCGGAGCCACAAGCCCTCCTTTAGAGCAGGCATTACAGCAGGAGGCTTTTGCCATGGTCTTCTCTTAAGCCACTCTGCTCTGCCTGTGCCCTGGCTCCATCCCATCACGGCTGCTTCCACCCGGCCTTGTTAGGCCACGGCAGCTTTCCCTGCACCCCCTCACAGCACATGCCCTTCCTCCTGGTCCCTCACCCTTAGAGCCCCTCGGCTGCTCTCACGGGCCCTCGACAAGCTGTGCTCCAGATCATTCTTCAGCACCAGGGTGTAGCACTCCAGCATCCGCGTGCGGGCTTGGGTAGCCAAAAAGGAGCTGTCGGCTCTCTTCAGCAGCCACTTGGCCTTTTCAAAGGGCTGCTGGAAGCTGTCCCACTGCCCAAGCCTCGCAAACCTACAGAGAAACAGGCACACATTGTGTAGAGACGAGCAGGAATTGGGCTCTCTTCTGGGCTCTCTCCCGGCCATCTTGCTCCCAGTGCAAAGCCTCTCCCCACTAGTCCTTTTCATCTCCAGGGACAGCCGCCTTGTTGGACACAGGACGAGTGACATGAAAAACCCACAGCTCCCACCTCCCCCATGAGAATCACTCACTGCTGGGGGCCTCTTGCCACTCCACTCAGAGCAAGTGTGTAACGTACCAAAGAGCCAGGGACGAATACAGCCGCAGCAGGATGCTATTCTGAGACTTGAGGGTGCAGTTGTCTTTATTCTTCTCTATGAATCTCCAGCACTCCTCAAATGACTTGTACTCCCAGCCTGTGTAATACAAACATATCTCAGAGAAGCAGCACTGCCCTCCGCTGCCTTGCTTTTCCTCAGGCCCTCATAGTAGGAGAAAGCTCAAGCACAGCTGGCCCATTTTAGGATTGGGAAGCACTCAGAGGGCAAGCAAAAACTAAGAGGAGCGATGCAAGGCCTGGAGCTCTCCCCCAGCTCCTCAGGGCTATTCAATCTTCACATCAGTGTCCTTTTAAGGAGCAGCTTGCTAGCACCAACCGAGAGCTGCTGCCATTGATCAGCAAATGAGAGTGACTGCAGCGCATGGGCTCCAAGGGACCTCCTGGTCAGGCACACACGAGCACAACTGTGCCTGCTTCCCCAGGAGCCAGAGCAGAGGGAGCCTGAGAAGAATTTTCAGAAGGGAGAACCTCCCGAAACACACCAAGCAAAGATGGGAATTGCAAGCATTTTGACCTTACTCTGGGATCATCTGTATACAATGCAGAAAAAGAGAGAGGAAGCGGGAGAGGGAAGGAAAGAGAGACACCCACAGAGCCAAATGGGCAAGCACACTGCTGAAGGAGCCAAAGGATTGCTTGGAGCCTCTGGGCTCAGTGTTGTATCAGGAGAAAAGCCATTTCTGCAAGCCTCCTGCCTCTCTGCAGACCTCCTCACTGAGCACCTACCAGCATAAAGCAGGAGGTCGAGGCAGCAGGAGAAGAAGCAGGCCTGCCCAGCGATCCTGTGCTCTCCAGCCACCTGCTTCTCTAGCCTGGAGAGCACTTCTGCACACTCTGGGTACCTGCGGAGGAACACAACGAGCCTCCATGGAGCACCTCCTTGGTGTGGCATCCAAGCCAGCACCTCCAAATGCTTCCCATTCCCCTCCCATCTTCCCGCCCTTTCCCTCCTTTGCTCTTTCTGCCAACTCCATTGGCCTTTGCAGCGACCCCCTGACACCGCGCAAGGGCAGGGTGTGCAGCAGCAGGATTACCTCATCTGCAGAAAGAGCGCGGTGAAGAGCGGGTTGAGGACCTTGGAGTCCAGGTCGGGCTTCTCCAGCTCCATGCTCAGGCTCATGGCGCGATAGCCTGGCAAGACAGAAGCAGACTCGCACAGGCTCTCTCTGCAGAGAGCTCTTCTCACAGGGAGTGCGGGCACTACCTACCGACGGTGACAGAGAGGGGCAGATTTCCCAGGCTGAGGTTCAGATGGGACAGGGCCTGGGCCCTTTCCGCAGCACTGAGCACCCCTCCTTCAAAAGGCTCCACGTCAGCGCTGAGCCGCACGGCCGCCCACCCGTACTGCAGCCACTCATCCAGGCTGCCCAGCTCCTGGCAGTGCTGCGCGTGCTCCATGTAGGACCGCAGGATCTGAAATGGTCCAAAGAGGTGAGTGTGCAAAACACTAAATCTCCCCAGGGGATTCTCTGGCCTAGGGGACACAGGCCATGAACCCAATGGGTGCTTTCCCTCTTCTCTTTTACTCGCAAGCCTCTCACCCAAGAGTTGGTCTCAGACGACCAACTCTTCTTATGCTCTTCTGATTGTGGCCATGTCACGACAAGGGCCACAGGGTGCTTCTAAACACTTGGTTTATATAAATGGTCACAAGGAAATCCTACAGTACAGAAACTGGTTACAATCAGGAAACCAGTCCCATGGGAGGAGCAACCCAAACCAACAACACCCACGCCTCCTAAAGGCCTGCAAAGAAAAGCTCAAGCATGTGGCCATCCCCGTGGCATTTGGCCTCTTCTTGCCAGCAGGGCAAAGGAGCTCTGTCAGAAACACGTCTGCTATTGCTGCAGAGAGCAGGCACTCACGTGACTCGCGTGCGCAGACTCCACGTCCGCGCGGAGCTTCATGCGCGCTGCCAGGCGCGAGAGCCTCTGCCCGCTGGACGTGTTCCGCTGGCTGAAGAGCTGCCGCAGGAGGGCAAGGCAGCGGCTCTGCCGGAACAGCCAGGGGAGCCTCTCCCTCCTGCCGCACAGGAGAAGCTGCTGGGCCCAGCCACGAGCTACAGGGGGCTGAGTGAGGGGGCCAGGGGCAGCCGGGGAGCACAGGAGGCTGCTCAGGCAGGCAGGGCTTGTGGGAGGGGGGCAATAAGCAGCACCGGGGAAAGATGACTGCTCACAATGACGTGCTGGCACCACGGTGCAGGGAGCAAAAGGGCTGCTGCATGGGAGCCTGGTCACTGGCTGCTGCCTTTGCAGCCTCTACCCCGGCTAACAGCTCCCTGCTCTCACCCACACCATCCCGAACACCCAGCACAGGCCACCCCACCATCCATCAGCCTCCAGGGCCTTCTTCACCTTTCCCCATGCTAAGAGCTACGCTCTGCAGTGAAGCTGAGGCAGGTGTGGGTCAAGGGCCTCAGGCCAGCACGGAAATGGCTCGTTCTTGCCTTCCCTTTCCCGTCAGGGTCTTACCCTGCTTCTTGAGGGGTGGAGGAGTCTCTGCTCTTCCTATAAGAGCCGTGGGGCGACTTCTCCAGCAGAGACTTGAAGAAGACACCCACCGAGGTGACTGGGAATTTCCTCTTCAGCAGGCTCAGTGCCTTTCTGATGGTCTTCTCTGCCAAGTCCATGCACCCCATATTGTAGCAGACCTGCATGGGAGAAGGGCTGTAAGGACAGTCCCAAGGGGCTCCCACTGAGGACACACCAACTTTCAAGGCTGTGGCTGATTCAGGGCCAAGGGCCTTGACTGCCTTTGGCTGGAGGGCGAAGGGCTCACAGAAGACACTGTGCAGAGCAGCCGCCCGTGCCTCCAAATGCCAGGAATGTCCCCACAACCGCCCCAGGGCCCCCAGGAGGCTGTGCAAGTCCTCCCGCCAGCAGAGCCCTCAGGTCCTCCCTGTCACTTTACCTCCCCTTTCAGGCTGAGGAAGGCGGCTTCTTCAAAGCTGGCCAGCCCCTTGCCTTCCTTACTCAAGGAGCTCCTCAGGGCCTCGGCTTTCTTCAGGCTGGTGAAGGCCTTTGGACAAGCACACGGAGAGCAGGTGAGCGTCGGTGCGGATCCTGCATGAAGCCCCACCACTGCCACCTGCTTGCCTCCCGCATCTCTCTGAGGACGGGTCACCTCTGCCCCAGCAATGCCCACCCTCACACACAGCACAGCACTCCTTGCAGGTGCACCTCGTGCCAAGGTCGTGCTCCTCTTGCCACAAGAGAGGCAAGCAGGAGGAAGAGCCTGGGTCTGAGCACAGTTGTTCATGCCCAGGTGCCACAGAGGCCTGTCCTTTCTCAAGGGGGAAATGGGCTTGCCCAGGGCAAGGCAGCTGGGAGGACTCCATGTGCACGGGGCTCTGGCAAGCAGGCCGGCTCACCAGGTAGTTGTTGGAGACGTGCAAGTAGGCAGCAGCACTCTCCAGCAGGTAATAAATTGCCCTGGCATCGTTGCCCATTTCTAGGTGGTGGTGAGCCAAGGGCACGAGCACCAAGTCCACAGTGGCCTTGCATTCACAGGAGCAGGTGGCACCGGGCATCCCTTTGGTCTTGTTGGGCACCGTCTGCTCTGTCCTGGCCATAAACTGTTCCGTGGTTCTGTTTGGAGACAAGATCACAGAGAAAGAGGAGACACGCTAGCATCACCTGCCCTGCTCTGCCTGCCTCGAGGAAGAGCACGTCCTAGCGCACCTGACACTCGCATTCTAGCACTGCAATGCCCAGCTTGCAGCAGGGCTCTCTTACAGCCAGAAAACCCTAGGATGCCAGGGCTGCTGCACCACAATGGGACGGTCCTCACTGTGATCCCCCCGGCTTCCTCAAGCCATCACATCCCAGCTCCCACCCAGCAGGCTGGCCCTTTCCTCGGCTGGGGTCACAGCCAGTAGGCAAAGCTGGGAACTCCAATGCCCTGCTGGAGACCCTGAGGCCACTGACTTCCACTAATAATCAAATGCTGCTCTCCTCACCGTAAGGTCTCATCCCAGAAGCTCATTTTATTCTGCTGGGCTCCTGCAGGATCTGCAAACAAAGCATGAGTTAAATATCCCCTCAGTTCTCAAGGGGCACAAGTTGCATCTTGCATAATCTGTCAGCAAGAAAGGAGAGCCACGGCATGGACGGCACCTCTTTTCCTGGCCACTTTTCCGCAAGATCTCCCTTCTCTGCAGGTGTGTTACGTTTTGGGCAAGGGTAGCACGCCCACCAGGAAATGCACCTTGACCTGCTGGGCTGCGGGGTGCACCCCAAGGCTCTTGTCACTGCCGGGAGAGGGGCTGCTCTCTGGTGATTCCAGGGAAAGGCACGAGGGTGCCCAAGGGAACAGATGCTCTCTGCTCTGTGCACAGCATGCCTTGAGCTGTGCAGCTGTGCTCAGGGGAGGACTCAGCTAGTCTTGGGAAAGCAACTGCACTGCACTGAAAGCACCCCTGTGTTTCAGGGAACTGCTTCTGCAGACACGGCTGGAGACAGAGGAGCACCCCCAGGAATAGTGCAAGCACCGTGGGAAGGCTCAGGCTGCAGAGCACGGCAGGCAGCATACCTGTAGTGGCAGGGAGCTCATCCCCCACGGTCTCCACGTTTGTCCAGCTGGCAGAGCAGTCTTTGCCAGCATCGTTGTCCCAGCTCTCTCCCTCCTGGGTGCTGCTGACGGCCAAGCGGTGGAAGGCCACAAAGTCCCCTCCGCCGCAGCACTGGCACTTGTGCGCCTGCTCCTCCAGGAAGGCTGCGCACTTGCGGTGCATGGCCGCCCTCTGCGCCTTGGGCCACAGCTCGTAGGCGGCCTCCCGCAGCAGCGGCGCGCGGAAGGCCAGGACGTCGGCCTGCAGCTCCTCGCTCTGCTGCTCCTCTGAAAGGCAACGGGGTGCTGCAACAGCCAGAGCTGGGGCCACGGCTCAGGGCCGTCACAGCCAGCGCATGAAGGACGGGGAGCCCTCGGCAGGGATCCTTGGTAGGAAAGCAGCACTCCTGCACTCAGTGCCCCGCCGCACTCGAGCAAAGGGTCCCCTTGCCTCGCTGAGACCAGCATGGCCCATGCAACAGGCTGCTGCTCTGCTCTGCGTCCCAACAGACAGCAGTCAGCTGCACTGCAACCATCAGCACAAGGAAGCCTCAGCCAGCTCCTGCTTTGCAATCTCTGAAGGGCAGTCCCTCCCTGCTATGCTCCCCATCCCAACCCAACCCCAACGGTGAGGCTGCCCTGGCCATTACACACGGCCAGAGGGGCAGTGCGCCGTGCCCTGCGGAGCTCCAGCAGGAGCAGTGCCAGGAGCAGCAGAAGCCCATGGTGCTCCTGGGCTCCTCTTATCACCACTTACCTTTCTGTTCCTCCTGAGTTGTGGCAGACCACCTGAGGGAAACACTGCTGTCTTCTGCCACCGTTTTGGCATTCTGCCACCTCAAGATGTTGCTTTTCACCAACATGGTCAGGATCTGATTCATCTTGGCCCTGGTCCACTTGGGAAGGATGTGGAACAGCAGCTCCGTGGTGAACATCGGCCCAATGACAGCTGCACACTTCAGAACCATCCGTTCTGAGAAATTCATGCTGTCCAGCTCAGTCAGCGCAATCCCTGACAAAAACAGGACACGCATCTGTCTCCTGCCCTCTCCCAAGGCTGAGCCCAGCGAGGCTGCATTCTCTTCAATGCAGGAAGCACTGGCATTTAGCCTGGCTTCCTTGGGACCAAACCCACCGGGCAAGGGCAATGCAAGGCACACATCTTGAACACGGCGCAGCTCCCCTGCAATCACAGGGAGCAGGGACCGGGGAAAGGAGAAACCCCCGAGCGAATGCTGCAGGTACAGCAGGGCTCAGCCCCTCACCTTTCAGGGTGGGTGGAAGCACGGTGTGCTGCAGGTTCACATCAGCTTTGATGGTGCACACCCTGCAGTCCTGGCGCATGCTGGACCTTCTGGATGGGCCGACACGAGGAGCCTCCATCACAGAAGCTGAGCGGAGCAAGAGAGCAGGATAACGCGGTTATCACGAGGGAGACCCTTCGTCCCGCAGCTTGAGCTTGCAAGGATTACGGATCTTCCCTCCCTCCATCCTCCTCTCTTTCGCATTCACCCCCAGCAGGGCTTAGAGCAGCCGAGGCCTGGCAGCAGCAGGATGAATCCTGCCATGTTTGGCTGCAGGGCTGCAGACAAGGGAAACTGCAGCCACGGGACTCGCAGCACTGCTCCAGGTATGAACCACCTCAGCTCATGCTTGTTCCTGACCACAGCAGGTCAGGGAGCACCTCTTCTCGCCATTTGACATTTTCTGCCACATTGGCATTGCTGTTGACCCTCGCAAAGCCACCCCAGTCCCCAGCATGTGCTTGGCCTATTGCAGCAGCAAGACACACAGGAACCCACACCTGATGGAGACCAGGCTCTGGACTCCTGCCCCATCTGGCCGTGCCAAACTCACAGGGGAACACGACAAGAAGGGGCGGTGGAAGATGGACCACACCAACTAGGCAGTCAGACACAAAGGTGCTTACTGAAGAGGGTCTCCCACTTGGCCTCCGTTCCATCATCCTTCCGTAGGGGACGGAGCAAGAGCATGTTGTGCTCGTGGAGGTAGCGCAGCAGTTCCTCACAGTAGTAGGGCATCCCACTGCTTCTCTGCATCAGGAACCTGGAAAGGAGCAGATGCAGCTGGGAGTGACACAGGCAAAGGAAGGCAGGACCCTCCTCAGAGCAGCCTCTTCACCAGCCGCGACTCCCCCTGTCTTTGGCACATGAGCTGTCCTGAAGACACAGCGCTTGCTGAAAGCCACAGAAAAAACAGAGCTCAGCGGCCCTGCCTGCCACTTACGTCTCTAGGTCATGGGGCACACTGACCACTCCGAGGTACTGGCAGGCTTTCTGCACGACTGCTGCAGGGTTCAACTCCTCCAGATGAATATAGGTTGTTTGCTGCAACTTCATGATGTCTGTTGCAGCTTTGCAGAGCCTCTGTCCTCTGCAGGGATCAGGAGCAAAGCCCATGACCATAAAACTTGGGACGTCTCTGAGCACGTGTGACATAACAGCCCAGGAGGAAGAGTCGATGTGGTGCGCGTTGTCAACGAGAAAGAGGATGTTGTCTTCAAAAGTCTGAAACAAACAGGTTATTCGAGCTGGATTCTGAGCAATTCTCACGCATCTTCACTGGGAGGGACTTTGGCCAGCCCCTCTCCAGACAGAGAACGCTCTGCAGCCTCTTTCCTCTCCCTAGCTACTTAGCGGTTCAGTATCTCCCCAACTCTTTCTTTCTCTGAGACTTGAAGGTCTCTCGGACAAAGGGGTGCAGAAAGACTCCATTCCTCCTCCTGACTACGAGTCCTCTGTCTTGACAGGAGGAAAGTTACCCGGGGGTTGGCACGGGACGTTTAGCCTCTGATGAGCAATGACTCCAGTACATCATCCTCCTGCCACCTCCCAGCACTCTGCTGCAGAACCCTCAACCTGTTGGCTTGCTTTCCTTCTCTGGTCTGTGAGGGAGAGAATTGCTCACCTTCTGCAGCACTTTCTTAAAAGCCAGCTCCTCTTCCAGTGCCCTTTGAGCTCCACTCATCTGTGAAATCTTCTCTGAGACAGGAAACTGCCCAAAAAGCACAGGCACAGAGAAACAGCCTTTCAGGGCATTTCACCAAGACAACCCAGCACACAAGCCCAACCAAGCAAAACTCCGCTGCCCTCAGCATCTTAGCTCTCCTCCACACAATGGGGAGGAGACAGTGTGGACGCCAGCTTGAGCCTAGAGAAGAGCTCCTGCTGAGGCTCTCTGGCAGAGGGCTTCTAGCCAGTGTGTTGGAGGTGAGGGAGGAAGGCAGAGGGTGGCAAGAGGAGAAGAGCTTGTTTCCTCACAGTGGGTATTCTGGGAGGGGGCAGAGTGCTCAGGCAGTGGCGAGCTCAGCACCAGCTCATCAGCCCCATCTCAAAGCCTCTCTGCAATGGCCTTGCCAGGCCGCTGAACTGCCGGCAGCAGCCTGGTGCTTGAACTCACTCCAAACAGGGAGCTGCACGCTGGGACCACACACAAGTCTGTGCTATCCCCAGCTCTTTCCACCAGAAGCTAAGGCCACTGCCCAGGAGAGCAGCCAAATGACCACTGCCACAGGACGTCTCACAAGCAGACCTTGGCCCCGGCCAGAGAGGGCTCTCGCTCTCACCTTCACCAGGAAACGGGCATTGAGGAGGCAGTAGCTGCTCTCTTCCAGGACTCCTTGGAGTTTCTCCTGCAGCACGAGTTGCCTGGCGCTGCAGGATTTGCAGGCCTGCAGACCCATTGCCATGGCTATCATCACTCGCACAACAGAGTAGTCCTGCTTCAGGCTGAGCTCCGTCAGCTCCACAGCCACTACCCTGCCATGCAAAAGCAAAAGGCACCGAGCTTCAGAGAGGGCCCCAAAGAGCCCCAGACCTCCAAAGCACCGCTCTTAGGGAGAGGCACAATCTGGGGCTGAGAGCAAGGGTACTCTGGACATAACAGCCCCAGGCCAGCCCCTCAATGCCAGCAGCATTTGTCAGGCAGGCCACTTGGGCTTATTCCCTTCAGTCTGCAGCTGCAGAAATGCCATGGGCTC
This sequence comes from Tinamus guttatus, assembly GCF_059628265.1. Taxonomy (NCBI): domain Eukaryota; kingdom Metazoa; phylum Chordata; class Aves; order Tinamiformes; family Tinamidae; genus Tinamus; species Tinamus guttatus. The sequence goes on along the minus strand of NW_028288565.1, from coordinate 381,368 downwards.
AGGCTCTACTTTGCTTTGTGCCTGGCCCAAAGCTCAACAGCAGGGGCTGCAGAAGACCCTTCTAGCTCCCTCAAGAGCTAGGAGGGGAGCACGCGGCTGCTCTGCTCCCAGGTGCATGGAGACGTTGCCTTATGAGGGCTGCTACAGCCCAAGGGCCAGGCACACTGGCAGGGGACCTTGAAGATCCTGTGAGTATCAGTAGGAGGCCAGGGGAGGCAATGCACCCACACTGCTCAACTGCACTCACCTGTGCCCAGCAGCCCGGCCTAAATTGGCAAGCTCGGCGAGTAAATGGCTCTTTCCAGAGCCCTTCATGCCCTCAAGTGCCAGGATGTGGCTTTCCTTCCTAGTCACGTAGCCTTGCACATAGCTTTGAAAGAGGGCAATCTCCTTCTCCCGGCCTGCAAAGGCAAGCAAGAGAGCAGGCAGTTGCAGCAAGCTCAAAAGCAAAGAACCATTGGCACCCTTCCCTCTTGCCATCATGGCACCTGTCCTCCCTCCCTGCCTCCCCATTTCCCTCCGTGGGACTAGCTGGTCTGAAGGGCAGGAGATGGGTGTTCAGGAGACCCAGGTGTTCTCCACCTACCGAGCAAGGGGGAATTCTTGGGCCTCTCCTTTTTGAGCTCCATGCCAAATATGCTAGCAGGAGAAAGAGAAAAAATAAAGTCAATTCAGTAGGCAGAAGCTGAAGGGTGTAGTGTCACGCATGGAGCTGTGGGTGGGCTCTTGGGTGCCCACTCTTCTTTGCAGTGACCTCGTGTGCTGCCCACACTCCATCCATTGTTCCTGCCAACTGCTTCCCTGGACTTTGCTCACAAGGAGCAACTTGGAGAAGCAGGGCCTTACAGCAGATGCTGAGAAGATGAAGATAAGCAAGAAAAAAAACTATCTGTTCAAGCCAGGATAACATTCAAATGCAGCAAGCACAACAAGCAGAAAGCCCCTGCTACCTGGAGAGGGGCTGCAAGGCCCCCTGTGCCTACAGACACCCAGCAGCCTTCTCTTTCCCTACGGAAAGAGACTCCTAGTCTCCTAAGAGCAGGAGTCCCATGGCTAGGCAGGCCAAAAGCAGAGCCATGCCCCGGCTTTCCATGTTCTCAACCCCAGGGACGGAGGCCCAGGCAGGGCCCAGCTTGCTCTCTTTCTGCCCAGCTGTTCTGTGCTGACCAAGAGTTGACCCGCGGCTCCACGTGCTCCCAAGCAGCCTGCTCAACAAGGACACTCACAACTCTTCCGAGATGCCCACGTATTGACGGATGGTGCCAGGATCAACAACCCCCTTCATCTTCACCTCGGGCAGCTCCTTGAAGCAGCTATGGGGCAGCTGAGAGGCAGCGTAGGTCGCTGTGTCGCACGACACTACCCCAGGATAGCACTCCATCAGCCGGGCTGCCAAGTTCACCTTCTGGCCGATGACTGCCACAGAGAGAAAGCGCACATCGACATGCTTAGGAGCCCAACCCACTGCAGCCTCCAGGGCCAACGGCTGCCTGGCCTGCAGCACAGGTAAGCCCCCGACCCCTGGGAGCACAGCCCAAAGGGCAGCAAGGCCCCATTCCCCCCACCACAGTGCCCCGGCTCTGCTCTGCCATCCCCGCTAGACCACAGGCCCAACCCTAGGCCCGGCCCAGCAGACACGGGCCACAGGCTGCTCCCTGCCGCTCCGCCGCTTCCTTTGGCGCGCGGCTCTGCCTGCACAGAGCCCCCAGGCGCGCGCTCCTCGGGTGACCCAGTCCTACCTGTGTACTCGTGCCTCACGCGGTGGCCGACGACTCCACAGAACACCGTCCCGGTCGTGACCCCAACAGACACCGCCCTGGCACACACAGAGAGGGACAGGGATTCAGCAGGGTCCGGGCACAGCCCTGCCTGCCCGCCTCCCTTCACACCTGCCCACCTCCCTTCACGCCTGCCCACCTCCCTTCACGCCTGCCCACTCACTCGATCTTCGTGAACCTTGAGACGCACGCCTTGGAGATTCGGAGAGCACTTTCCAAGGCGTGGATGCTCTCGCTGGGCACCTTGTCTCCAGGGAGTCCAAACACACACAGCAGCGTGCAGCCCTGCCAAGGATGGAGGCAGCACACCTTGAGACAAGGGCGACAGCAATCGGCTCTTTCTAAGCGATTCCAGGCTCCGTGGAGCCCAGTGGAGCTTCAGGGCAGCGTCAAGCGCGAGGCTGCTGATCCCAGCACCAAGGCAGAGCTGCTTTGCTTTTGCCCACTGCTCAAGACACAGAGCCACTTCCCTTTGCTTTGCTGCCCACACTTTTGTGGGGTGCACAGCTGCCCCACACTCACTTTGTCAAACAGGCAGATTTTGTTGATCTGGCCCTTGTAAGGACAGATGATACGCGATATAATGACGCTGCTGTCCTGGATCCCCTTGCACATGTGCTCTAAACTGACGTCCCTTGCAAAGTGCAGCTTGACAAAGAGGCAGCTGACCGGACGCAGCTCCGATAAGCAGTCCAGCGTCTGTCCGTCATTGATCTGGAGGACAAGAGCAGGAGAGTTTCAGCAGCCACCTCTGCCTGAGCCCCTGCTGCCTGCAGCAGTGGCTAGAGGAGAGCACACAGCTGGGCAGGAGCAGGTGCTATCAGAGCAAGGAATAAATCCTCCCCTCTGGGCAAAGCCAGCATCAGCACAAGCAACATAATCCTGCAATGAATCACTAAGCAGAGAAATGACTGCCAGGAACACACCACCTTGCTACAGGTATGGACACAACAGGTCACCCTCAGTGATGCTCTTAGGACTCCAGGGGAAGCTCCCTGTTACCCTACAGGCATGTCCAGAGCCGTAGAACTGGAAAACGCAGAGGGAAATCCACCTCCCACCACCTACCTCTCTCAGCAGGAGCACTGGGCGGGCAGGCTTCTGGCACGGGCCACTCAGTGCCCAGTAGCACCAGGGTCTCCCTAAGCCAGCCTTTTCTTTGCCTGCTTTCTCGAGAACTCCCTCTGTGCAGTGCACAAGCCCTCCTCCCCTCCCAAAATGCATCTCCCTGCAGCTCAGGCTTACCTTCCGCACAACAGTTGCTGGGATGTACTTGTGCAGCTGCTTCCCCAGAATGTTACAAGGGGGCAGGGTTACAGCAGGCCTCAGGATGCCTAAGGGAGGAAGAGCCACATGGTCGCTGGTGCCATGGTGCCATGGGCCTGCCGTGCTGGGAAGCAGGGGCTGGCAGGGGAACGCAGGGAAAACAGTTCTTCTCCACTGGCATCTCTGTTCCTCTTGCAGGTGCTCAGCCAGAGCAGCCCCCTTCTAGGAGGAGGGAGCAGCCAGCCCCTGGATGAAGCTCACAGGCATGAGCATTAAGCGCAAGCGAGAGAGGGCACAGGGCATTCCTCGCTGGCCCCTGGAGAAGCCCATCCCTATCTTTCTGGGTGGCCCCAGAAGAGCACGGAGTTGACCCTTACCTGTTTGTTGAGGCACAGAGGAGTTCAGCCGGCCTCGCTTCACTTGAGGCAAGATGTTTTCATATTCACTCTCAGACATCTGGTCCATGCCTGTAACCTAAAGGCACAGAGAACAAGAAGGGGTCAAGCACATCTCCATGACCCACAGTGGACGAAGGCCAAAGCCTTCCAGGTGCCCCGACCCCCTCCTCAGACCCAGTAAGCAGAGTCCCGTGTTATCCCCGAGACAGAAGGGCAATAGCTACAGCTCCCCATCTACATCAACACCTGCAACTCCATCCACCTTCACCTCCTCAGCCTTCTCACACCTTCCAAACTCAGGCCCACGTCTAGGGCCTCCAAATGGCTCTAGAGGCCATCCCACCCACCTTCACTGTACAACCATCAAGTCTCCTTGTCCTGATCCTGCTCTGGTCACAGAGCTCCCAGCAGTGGGCTGACAGGATAACGTCGCTCGCATTGGCAGCATGTTGGGCCTGCCAAACGTCATCCACAGCCTGGCCAAGGATCAGGAAGCACCTCTCCTTTTCATCTCCCACAGTCACATAGGACATGTGCCCTGCGGAGATCCCTGTTGGGGAGAGACAGGCAGAGCTGAGGCACACAGCCTTTGCACCTCCCCAGCCCCCCACAGTTGGACTCTTCCCAGGCTCCATTGGAAACTCCACCATGGGCTCAGCACACTGGCACTTGTGCTCACTCTCTGCATGGTTTGCATGCAGGCAGCTCCTAAACAGCTGCCTGAGAACACACAGGGGCCTCCCACAGCAAAGACTTGCAGCCGCCCGAGCAGGGAGGGATCAGCACCTCTCCCCGACGCTGCAAAGTGCCCTGCGGCTCTGCACAGCCCCACGCACGCCTCTGCGCCGACTGCAGCCAGCCCAGCACTCCCCATACCTATCTTGAGGCGCAGCTTCAGGCCCACATCTGTCTTTCGCACCCTGTACATCTGCTGGATCCGCTGGCTACAGTGCAGCACCAAGCTGATGGTGTTGCTCAGCTGGGCTTCATTTACTCGCCACAGCACTAGCACAGCATCCCCTAGGGAAAGCAAGGGCACAGGGAAGGCTCCCATCAGACACAGTCCTCCCGCAGCTGCCGCGACAGCAGAAGCCAGCAGGCACGCGGAGGAAACAGTGTTTGGGTGAAGACCTGCTCCCAAACTGCAGCACCCTGGGCATGGGGACACCCTCCCCGCGTCCTGGCCAGCTGCAACAGCAGCCACATGGGCAGAGGAAGAGGGTGCCCCGGGCGGCTGGATGAACATGGGCCTCCCTCCTAGCCGGTGCCATGCAGCACAGACACAAGGGCTCTCCCCACCCCTCCTCTCCCATGGGCTGCCCCGACGCCCAGGCTCCCAGGGTGCCCTGACAACCGCTGCCGTCATTGCCGTCCCACTGCAGCTCCAGCCTGGGTCCCCATGTAGAGCTCCCCCGAGCACCACGGGGCCAAGAGAGCCACCCCTGTGGGCCCTGCCACCCCGCGCCTCTGGCCTCCTTTCCCCCAGTGCTCCTCTGCAGCTGCAGCACACCGCGCTGAGTCTCTTTTACCAGCAAACTTCAGGATGTCCCCTCCAAAAGCCAACATCTCTGCACACAAAAGAAAGCAGGAGAAGCATTGCCCAGCTGTCCTCACTGGCCCTCAGGGCCACAGAAAGGCCCAGCCCGCTCAAGGAGGCAGCAGCAGCTGCCCAGCACCACTGTCTCCTTGTGGCCCAATCCCACACACGCCTGCAGAGCAGCACTTACCTTCCAAGATGTCACCCATATAGAGGTTGAGGGTCTGCGTCACCTCCTCCGCACCCCGGTCGAGGCTGGTGCTCTGACTGAACTTCTCTGTCAGAGCAGTGAAGCCTGAAACAAGGACACAGCGGCACAGAGAAATCAGCAAGTGTCTCCATGGACCAAGGACACGGCACTTCCCACATCACTTGCACCCACTCAAGAGAGAGACACAAGTCAGGAGAACAGGCAGGGGCCCCTGGCAGCGGGCACAGCCGCCTCATTCCACCCGCACTCATGAGCACATGGCTTGCCCCTTCTCACCCCTAGACATTATAAGCAAGCGCCAGCCCTTGGCTGGGGCTCTCTAGCATGTCCCACAGCCACCTCACCTCATGCCTATGGCCATGCAATATCCAAGTGGTACTTCTCCCAAAGGGAAGACCTCAGCAGCAAAGAGATCACCTTTGAGCCATTCACTACGATGCTCCAAAAGGCCCACTAAATCCCAGTGGCACGGGCCGCTGACTTCTCCTCAATGCCTACCCATCGTAACACTTGCACCCACCTGAGACATCCGCAAAGAGCAGGACTCCATGGAAGCTCTGAGCAAGGTGGATCTCATGCTTCAAGTCCTCAGCCAACACCAAGTCAGGGACGAAAGCAACTACTTCCCCCAGCAGCGAGCAGCGCTTTGAGCGTTGCTTCCAAGCACAAGCCATCGTCAGCGCCCTGTGGTACCTGCGGTACCTCAGAAGAAGACGACCGTGCCAAGCAGGAAGGACAACCAGACAGCGCTGTGCAGACTCGCGCACTGAGCCCGGGCCCTTGTGAGGCACGGCCAGCCCTCTGCCACCAACGCAGGGTCACAAGCGGCTCACAGTGACATCGGCCACGTGTCAGCAGTTACCCATAAGCTGACACCACGCTACAGGTCTGGCTAACAGAGATCACCTGTGCAAGGCATTGCTTCGCCAGCCCGTGTTGCAGAGCTGCCCAACTCCCTCCTTACTCCAGCGCAATGCTGGCGTCTCCCGTACGGAGCTGGAGGGAGGCTCACGTGCTCACTGATGTCTGCCTGTGCCTGAAGCAGCTGCTTCCTGCATTCCCAAGCACAAACACTGGCCTAGTCAGCATCCTAAGAGCGGGCACTCCAGGCGTCCCCTTGAGAAGGGAGCACAGGGCATCGCACACGCTCAGCTCCGCACTGGCCACAGGGCCAAGAGCACAAGGAGCAAGGCTCCTTCCCAGAATCCCAGAATCATGGAATGGTTGAGGTCAGAAAGGACCACTACAGATCACCTAGTCCAACACCCCTTGCTCTAGCAGGGACACCACAGAGCACGTGGCGCAGGGTTGCATCCACACAGTTTTTGAATATATCCAGAGAAGGAGAATCCACAACCTGCCTGGGCAGCGTGTTCCAGGGCTTTGTCACCCTCACGGTAGTAGAAGTTCTTCCTCACATAGAGATGAAACTTCCTGTGTTTCAGTTTGTACCCATTACCCCTTGTTCTGGCACTGGTCGTCACCAAAAACAGTTTGGCCCCATCCTCTCTACATCTTCCCTTCAGGTGCCTGTACATGTTGAGAAGGTCTCAGTCTTCTCCTAAACAGGCTAAACAGGCCAAGCTCGCTTAGTCTTTCCTTGTAAGATAGACGCTCGAGTCCCTTGATCCTTTTGGTTGCTCTAATGCAGGCCTCAATCCCATTGGCATTCTTGGCCACAAGGGCACACTACTAGCTCATGGTGAATTTGTTGCCCACCAAAACTCCCAATCCCTCTCCCCAGAGCTGCTTTCCAGCAGGTCAGCCCCTAACCTGCACTGCTGCCTGGGGTTAATCCTCCCTAGGTGCAGGAGCTGCACTTGTCCTTGTTGAACCTCATGAGCTTCCTCTTTGAACAACTCTCCAACATGTCGAGGTCCCTCTGAAGGGCAGCACAGCTTCCTGGAGTGTTAACCACTCCATCCAGTTTGGTATCATCTGCAAACTTGCTGAGGGGCCACTCTGTCCACACCTCCAAGTCATTGATGAATAAATTGCACAGCACTGATGAATATATTGAACAGCACTGGGCCCAGTACTGACCCCTCAGGGACGCCACTGGCCACAGGCCTCCAACTAGACTAGGCACCGTTTATCACAACCCTCTGAGTGCTGCCGTCCAGCCAGTTCTCTGTCCACCTCACTGTGCACTCGTCTAACCCGCACTTCCTGAGCTTGCCCACATGGATGTTGTGCGAGACAATGTCGAAAGCCTTGCTGAAGTCAAAGCAGACAACATCCACCGCTCTCCTCTCATCCAACCAGCCAGTCATGACTCCCTTTTGGGGAATCCACACTGACTACTCCTGAGCCCCCTCTTTTCCTTCATGTGCCTAGAGATGGTCTCTAGGACGAGCTGTTTGTCATCTTCTCTTGCATTCTACATTTCCATATTGCTAACAGCAATAGGAAGGTCAAGAAGTCCTAAATGGTACAGCCACCATGTTGAGACAAACACACTCCAAAACAGTCCCTTACACCTTATTCACATGCACACGCACCACTGGCTCATATGGCCTTGCTCCTAACACCCAGGCTCTTCTCCTCAGGCCAGTCCCCACTTCCTCACATTCCAGTCTGTCCTGATAGACAAGGTTATACTGTTCCCAACACTGTGGGACGGCCAAGAGATTTCCTTGATAGTGGGAAGCAGTTTGGAAAATGTCTGGAGAAAAAAACAATAATAAAACAGCTTGGAAAGTTCAGACTGAACATTATGATGAAGAAATGTCACTTGAAGGCTAGTGCTGTGGTGCAACTGGCCGCCCTGGAGGAGTCAACGCCTGACTTTGAATTCTTGAATGTTTTGTTCATTGTCCCCTCACCAAGAGAGGTTCATGGACTCAGCATAAAATATGCCATAGGGCTCACTGAAAAGCAAAAAGCTCTGGCCAACTGTGTTTCCTCCTGTAATGTTCTCCAAGTCTTGTACAGCTAATTGGAAAGGTTTAGGGAGGGTAGATGAAAGGTGATGTTAGAATTTGTCAGCTTAAGCAGGACATATGGGACTGGGAGAGCCACCAGCTCCTGGGAGTCCTGGGCCCTGATGTGGGCAAATGCTCTTCATGGGGATCCTGGAGTCGCCTGCGCTTCTGTGCAAAAGTAGGGAGAAACCTCTGATGCAGGACCCTAGAGAAGAGAGATTTCCTTGGCTGCTCAGAGGAACCCATGCAGAACTTGGGGATGTCAAAGGAAGCCCAAGCCACCAACACCAAAAGCTCTGCTCTTCCTGGAGACCTTCTGAAGCCCTCAGGCTGGGAGCAGGAGGGAGCATGGGGAAACAGCCATGTGCCAGAATTCCCTCCATGAGGCCTTCAGCTCCACAACTTGTCACAGCTTCAAGGAAACTCGCCCAAACCAGTATTTCCCATGATCCTGGTGCATAGAGGAAGCTGAGCACACACACAGGAGAAAGGGGAGAGAAAGGGGAGAGGCCCCAGGTGTAAAGTGCAGCCCCCTGTGCCATAGACAGGGTGCTAGAGGCCAAATAAGCAACCCAAAGAAATGAGTAAAGGTCCTGCTGTCCTTTGCAGTGGCTTGCAAAGCTGCAGCTCTGACAGCATTCAAGGGGGATGGGGTTTCTCTTCTGCAAGATTGGCCCCAGGACTGTGCAAGGACATGGAGGAGAGGGATGTTGCTTGTGGGGATGCTCACAAGCTTCAGCAGTTGGGGAGCTGGGAGACAGTCATCTCCCCAACTTGTGACCAAGCTGAAATGCAGGCCCAAGATGAGAAATGGCTTTCCTAGGCATCAGACAAAGGAAAGCTGGGAAATATTCATGAGATACAAAAATCCTGGCATGAGTCATCGTTTTGGAGCATGGCAGGAACCAGCCTCCCAGCTAAAGCCCTCCGGAAGGAAGGAAGGAAGGTGTTAAGGGCACGTCTGCTCTTTCCTGACAGAGCATCTCTAGCTCAGGTAGCACAAACCAAGAAACCTTGCTGAGCACGGTTAAAAGCACAGGGCCTGTGGAGCCTGTCTCAGGAGAGCAGATTCCTTGTGTCCAGTTCTGGGATCCACAGTACAAGAGGGATGTGGAGCTGCTGGAGAGAGCCCAGCGCAGGGCTACAAGGATGATCAGGGGCCTGGAAAATCTGCCTAGCAGGAGAGACTGAGAGAGCTGGGCCTGTTCAGCCTGGAGAGGAGAAGGCTGAGAGGGGATCTAATCAGTGTCTGTAAGTACCTCAAGGGAGCCAGTGAGGAAGATGGTGCTGGCCTCTTTTCCCTGGTGGACACTGACAGAACTAGAGGTAATGGCCACAAACTGAAACACCGAAAATTCCACAGGAACTTAAGGAAAAAATTGTTGATAGTGAGGGTGACAGAGCCCTGGAACAGGCTGCCCAGAGAGGTTGTGGAGTCTCCTTCTCTGGAGATCTTTAAAACCCGCCTGGATGAAGTCCTGTGCCATGTGCTCTAGGTTACCCTGCGAGTGCAGGGGGGTTGGACTAGATGATCCCTGGAGGTCCGTTCCAACCTTCAGCATTCTACGATTCTATGATTCTATACCATTCTTAACTCATGCATGGAAGAGTCAGCTCTTCAGTTTCTTGGATTATTTTGCCACAGTTGAAAATCCACTCCTACCCCCCCCCTTTTTTTTTTTTTTTTGACCTGTCTCTTCAGAAACTTTGACATTCAAGCTGGTGTCCAGAATATCAGGCCCGCAGCAGCCTCTGAGGCCAGCCCAGAGGGGTGGCAAGGGCTGCCGTTGGTGGTCGGAGCTGTGCAAATGGCTGCAGCCTGGTGCCAGCTCCACACTCAGCGGCCCATCCTGGCTGCAGGTGCCAAGGCTGGTGCAGCGCGCGTGGAGAAATGTCCACACTGCCACGGACACGTCTGCGTGGCTGGGCACGGACCTTTCTGCTGCCGAGCAGCATGTGCCCCGGCAAGAAGGTCTCCAGCCTGCTGCAGCCACCCCACAGGTGTGTTGCTGGCTGCTTCAGCCCCAGGGACTGAAAGGCCCCTCTCTGTGCTTGCAGCAAAGCCGGGCTGCTTCTGGAGAACGAGCTGGAGAGCCTGCTGGAAGCCTGCTTCTCCAGCGTCTTCTCCCTGCCTCCAAGGGAGCATCTGGATGCTGTTCTGTACTCCCAGGTGGGTGCTGGCTGCTTAAGTGAGGCTCAGGGCAGGCTCCCAGCTTGCCTCTTCTTCGCCCATGCCCTCTCCCCCTGGCCCTGGACAGGGCCATGGGCAGTGTCACCAGGCTGCGCCCTGTGCAGCAGCAGCAGCAGCAGCAGCTCCCCTGGCCTGAGGGCTCTCCTGCCCTCAGCCCTACTCTACATGTCCCCTTGGCACAGGAGGAATTCCAAGCCCTCTCTGACAGCTGTGGGGCAATGGGGAAGAAGCGCCTCAACCCTCTGTCCCCCTTGCAGATGCTGGACAGCATGGACAGCATGCTGAAGGCCTTGATGCTTGGCAGCCCTTCCTCCAGCGTCGTGGACATGAAGACCATCCTGCAGGTCTGCTATCTGCCAGGAGCAGAGTTGCCAGCTCCAGGCCTCTGTGGTGGGACAGGGCGGAGTTGTCCAGTAGTGGCTGGAGAGAGCCCAGTGTGGAGAGGGGACAAGCTCCCTCATGGCAATGGGGATCCCCACATTTCTCCTGTGTGAGTCCAGTGTCCCTTGGCTACAGCCAACATCCCCTCCTCCTCAACCCACTCCTGCACTCATTACAACCCCCATGGGCTCCTGCTGTCACATCAGGCCTGTCTGGGAGATTTGCCCCACAGTCACAAAGGACTCTGGATGCAAGATCTCTCTCTCTGGGCTCTGCCGGTGTTCCAAGGCACAAACCTGGCCAGGCATTTTGTGGGACACAGGACAGAGCAGCAGCTTTTCTCCTTGCAGCTCCTACTGCCCTACGCTGAGTGCCGGCAAGCAGCTGTGCATGAGAGGGCTGTGGGACGCCTTGCAAAACTGGGGGATCTCCTGACCAGCTCTTCTTTGGTGTCGGTAAGGAGCCTATGGTGCAGGCAAGCTGCAGGCACTGCCTGTCCCTTGTCAGCATGCAGCCGTGTCCTGTAGCTGCAGGCTGCCTCCAAGGGAAGCCACCAAGGCTCTGGCTCAGCCGGATCCAAGCCTGCTAGGAGCGTGGGCCCAGGGCTTTGATCCTGAGCGCTGCCCCTCCGGCCTCGTGTCAGCACTGCCTCCCTCCCCCAGGTGCGCGAATGCTTCCAAGTAGGCGGTGCCAGCTGTGGCAGCTTCTTGGAGAAGAGCGTGCCAGTCCTGGGGCAGCTGGTGGGACATCTCACCCTGTGTGGTGCCTGCAAGGATGAGGGGCGCAGTGACGAGGCCGCAGAGGCCCTGTGGCACCTCTATGAGTTCCTGCTGCAGGGAGAGAGTAAGAATTTCTGTGTGGTTGCAAGTAATTCCCCTTGCCCACCCCTTGCAATAGGTCTAGCGCCTCCCTGGGCGTCCTGCTGCGCTCTCTGTCCTGCTGGGGCCTTTTCCCCTGCCAGGGGAGGTGTGTCACTGATGCCTTCCGTGGGCCATGTCCAGCTGTGCAGCCTTCATGCCGAGTGCCCTGTGTTTCCCCTCCCGTGCAGGCAGGGAGCCGTCGCAGGAGAGTGCCTGGCAGCAGCAGCTCCGAGAGGACTGGGAAACCGCAGGCACCTTGAGGCTTTCCCGGTCCAGGGACACCAGGGAAATGAGCAGGGTAAGGAGGGCCTCCCTGGCTGGGACCTCCAGCTGTGGGGTCAGCCTGCAACGTGGACGCGGAGAGGTGCGGCTGCCAGGTGGGGCTGAGGAGAGGGCTTGCACTTAGGCCAGTACTAGCCCTGGGCTTCCTTCCTGCATCGTGCAAGCTCTGCTTCCCTGCAGGAGCAGCGGGTGGGGACCTTAACCCCAGGCACCAGCCCCATCCCAGCGCCGTCACCCCAGCCAGCAGAGCCCCGGCTCCTGGCTCGGAGGGACTCGCTGTGCCAGCGCTGCCCCGTGTCGCTCTCAGGGCCACGTGCTGCTCAGCCAGGCCATGGAGTCGGGAGCCTGGCTGTGACGTCTCTCAGGGCTGCCTTCTTGTCTTCCCTAGATGTTTGGGAAGCACCTGTGGCCGGACGAGAAGGCAGAGGCCATCCTTGTAGCCATCCGGGGCATGAGAGCCTGCAGCAGCTATGACACGCAGGCGGCTGCTCACATGCTGGATGAGCTCGTCATGGACGACGCGTGCCTTTTGGAGCATGTGAGTAGCCTGCGGGTGGCACGGCCGGGGTTCAGGCCCTTTGGGGGCTTGTTTTTCCCCTGAGTGCTCATGTACCAGGCACCCAACTGCCTCTGTGACCAGCCCAGAGTGGTGGCAAGGGCAGACCTTCTCCGCGGGAGCTGGGCAAAGGGCTGCAGTGCGGCACAGCCTCACACTCTGCCATGTGGGCTGCAGGTGCCCAGGCTGGTGCAGACAATGTGGGAAACCATCCTGGCCGTGCGGGATGCGTCTGCACGGCGCAACCTGGACAGGACTCTTCTCCTGCTGAGCAGCACATGCCCAGACAAGGTGGTCGCCAGCCTGCTGAGCTGCTGCCCCTCATGTGACAGGTCTGTGCTGGCCAGGGGCAGTGGGCAGGGACAGGGCTGCGGCCTCGCAGGCCTCGGGGCTGCAGCCGCGGCAGCCGCTGACAAAGCGCTCTGGGCCTGCAGTGCCGCCAGCGCCATGTGGAAGGTGCTGGTGTCCAGACCTGGCGCCGCGGAGCCGGTGCTGCGGGAGCTGCTCATTGCGCTGCAGGACTGGCGGCTGCCCAAGGCAGCGGCCTCGCCTGTCTCTTCCCTGGCCGTGAGTTTGTGGAGGAAGCCTCGCTCTCCCCTCGGGCTGCCCTTGCCCCTGCGTCGAGAGGCAGGGCTCCCGCTGCCCTTCTCCATGCAGCCCCAAGTGGGGGCTCCCCGGGACGCACAGGCCCAGCGCGGGACGGGGGCTGCGGCTGGCAGGGCCTGGCCAGTGCCAGCTTGCTGGGCTGCTGGGCCTGCTTTGGGCCCTCTGCACACCCGGACACACGGAGCTGGCCGGAGCAGGTGCGTGTCCCCCTGCACCCCTGCATCGCCCTGCCGCGTGCGGCACGCGCTCAGCCTGCACTGGGGACAGGACTAGGGGCCAGGGCCACGTGAGGGCTCCAGGCAGCAGAAACGTCACCAGGGCCCAGTCAGGGCAGCCAGGGTGGCCTTCACGCTACGTGTGGCCCTCCAGGGGGATGTTCCCACTGCCCAGGAAGGCTCATGGTGGCTCTGTGGCACCCGAGCCCCAGGAGCTGCCGTGGCTCTGCTCTGGCCAGGCAGCCCCTCCAAGGCGCAGGGCGCTGCGAGGAGCCTCATCCCGAGCTCCAGCAGCACAGGAGGGACATCTCACAGCAAGGGCTGTCTCTGGGCTTTCTCTGCAGGCAACGCGTGCGCTCCACGAGATCCTCCAGCAGCCCCCCTGCCTGCACGAGCTAGGGAAGTTCTGCCCCCAGCTCCTACTGGCGCTGCTCTTCCAGAGCTCTTTCCTGGCAGCGCTGGAGCAGGAGCAGTCGGACGCGCTGTGGGGGAGATGCCGAAGGGAGGAGGCCACGTGCAGCAGCCCCGTGAGGTGCTCCATCACGTCCCCGCCGTCCCCGCCAGGCAGGGCTGCAGGCAGGGCCAGGGCTGTGAGTGTGAGGGGGTGTTTTCTCTGCACACAGGCTTGCAGTGCAGACCATGAAAGCACTGCTGTGCTGGGCCGGCTACGAGAACGTGGTGCTGGCCATGGCAAGGAAGGGCAGCTGGGACATGCTCCTGCGTGCCGAGACCCATCACCAGGGAGTGGGTTTGCTGGCCAGGTGAGAGCCCCTGTCTCCCTGCTCTGCTGCAGCATTTCACCCCTGCGCATAGGGTGGCTCTCAGAGCCCACGGGGGTGCCCAGTTCTCCACGCAAAGGTGGCTTTGTTCTGTCTGTGGTGGCCCAAGGGATGTGATGGGAGGAAGTGAGGGTGCAGTCTCAGGAGAGCTCTGCCTGGGCTGCTCAGGCCTCACAGAGCCTTCTTCCCTGCGCCAGAGAGATGAGGAAGAGCCCAAGAGCGCTGCGCCTTCTGCTGCTCCAACAGCTGGCAGCGCTGCTCTTGGGCCAGGAGCCCTGCACGGAGATCCCTGCCATGGCTTTCCTGTTGGAGGTGAGCCTCGTGTGGGCACTGCCCTTCTGGGGTGCTTCTAGCTCCAGCTGTAGCCCCAGCTGCGGGATGGAGGGCCCCAAGCGCCAGTGGGGCAGTGGGTGTTCTGCCATGAGTCCCCTCGGCCTTCGCCCCTCTGCAGCGGGCTCCTTCTTGTCCCCACATGTACTTGGTGCCTCCGTTGTGTTGTGTCCCTGTCGAAGGGCCCCTCCAGAGCATGAGGACAGGAGGCTGGTGCAGGGAGGGGAGGAGCAGGCCAAGGCTGTGCCCTCGCTGTGCCCTGAGGCCCCAGGCAGGGAGGAGGTCCCGGGGGCTCCCTGCAGTCACTGCTGCACTTGGCCGGGCTTCCTCTGAGCCCACTGCCCTTGCCCTGAGCTACTGCTGGGATCCAGTGGTGTCCGACACAGGCAGTGCTGCGGCCATTGCCACCTTCTCTGTGCTGTGCATTGCAGCTGATGGCCTGCAGTGACCTTCAGGCAGATGAAGATGTCTTCCTGGGAATCTCTGTGGTGTCCCTGAAGAGTCACAGCAGGGTAATGCATAAGCTGGGACTCAGAAGCCTCCTCGTGCTGTGCAGCAGACAGGAGATGGTGAGCAGTGTTGCAGTTCAAATGGCTGCAGCGACCTGGTTCAGGGACGGCACGGCGACCACCCCCAAGCCACTCGGGCTATCAGCTAGTTGACAGCAATGTGGTGGACGGCAAATGGCCTTTATTGATGGGTAACAAGGTGTTATATAGCTAGGTTTACAACATCACATCCGTCTGCTTACACCATAGACTAAACACTATTGGCTATTAGGGGCCCTATCTTTCCGTACAGCACGATATCTTCCGGCCGCCGTTCCCTAACTATCTGCAACAACTTCCCCCCTCCCTATGCATAACAAAACTAGCTAAAATACAACTATCTTATTCTTATTACTATCTTATTCTATTCTTATAGTTATACCAATCTTAAAATTACATATCATAAACTTGACATAAAACATAAGGCACAAAGAAGAAGGCGCGTAGAAGGTAGGGGATGACAGGTAATACCAGGGTGTAGGAATAGGGTGTACCTTGGGATAACTTGGGGGTAATACTGAGTGGATATATTCTTAAAGCAGTTGTTGGTGTTCTACTAACATGATGTTAACCTTCTCTAGCCGATTCTTGACAAACGGCATGAGCTTATTCAATATACAGGGTCCAAAGATTAGCATCATCATGATCATTGTGATCGGCCCTATCAAGGTGGATATCAGGGTGGTTAACCACAGCGAACCGGTGAACAAATTTTTGTACCAGCTGCGTTTGGAACAGGGTTCAATGGGTGCTAGTTGGCAAGGCATGGCACTGAAAACTGGTGGCCCTGTAGTTATTTTTGTACTAATTGCTCGAGATTGTTCGATCTGTTCAAGTACCCCATTTAAAGCGCTGGTGTGACTCTACCTGTCCTATAGTGACAAGCTGCAAAATTAAGATAATGCAAAGGCATCGCGGCCCCCTCTTGCGGAGGCTGTTTTGTTGTTTTCTGGATTCGGTCAGCGTGGAACTCGCAGGCTCGGGCGGGACGCTTGTCACCGGGGTGTACGGGTTACGGGGGTGTCCGATGATCCGGTCCTGTGAACAGAAACTCACAATTTTCATTAGTTTTGTTTTGAAGGTAACAGCCACCTGAATTGGGGTCAGATGCTCTTCCTTTGCAACATGCTTAATCATGAATGCTCCTGCTGGTTTTTCTTTAATTCGGATGTTTACCTTCTTTTTCTCCTTCCTTAAGTTTGAATCGGTTGTGAGCCACTCGTCCTGACTAGTGTCTGATCCGGAGTCGGAACTCGACTGACTGGTCACTTCCGGGCTCCGGTACTTTTTCGTTGGGCTTCGGCGTTTTTTGAAATGTCCGCTCTGATCGGTTCTCGGCCCCTCACTCGGACCTCCTCTCCGCCCCTCCCTCGGGCTCGCTCCAGGTCCCTCACTCGGACTTGCTCTCGACCCCTCCCTCGGGTCTTCTCTTCGCCCCTCCCTCGGGCTTGCTCTCGACCCCTCCCTCGGGTCTTCTCTCCGCCCCTCACTCGGACTTCTTCTCGACCCCTCCCTCGGGTCTTCTCTTCGCCCCTCCCTCGGGCTTGCTCTCGACCCCTCCCTCGGGTCTTCTCTCCGCCCCTCACTCGGACTTCTTCTCGACCCCTCCCTCGGGTCTTCTCTCCGCCCCTCACTCGGACTTGCTCTCGACCCCTCCCTCGGGTCTTCTCTCCGCCCCTCACTCGGACTTCTTCTCGACCCCTCCCTCGGGTCTTCCCCCCTCCCTCGGGCTTCCTCTCGGCCCCTCCCTCGGGCCGCCCTCAGGTGTCCGGTCACTCCCATTGGTTTCCGGCGCCTCACTCGCGCCGGGGGCACCCTCGCCCCGCCCTTCCCCTTGCGGCTCGGCGCCATATTGAGGGGCATAGGGTGGTGGCCTGGCCCAGACGTCATCATGCTCTGACTTCTTTTCAATGTTCCTGGCTTCCTCGGCTAGCTCGCTCCAAACAGATTTCGGCTGTTTCTGCTCTTCTGTAAGCGGGGCGGGGCTCGGGGATGGAGGGGATGTTTCACCCTCTTGCTGACCTTTAGGCTCAGCAGAATTGCCATCATCTGGGGGGTCCAAAGTCTGCGCAGTTGTCCCGATTCCCACTTTGGACGTGGCCAATAAACAGTCTTTTACTGCTACCCAAGTCTCCTGCTCTTTCATAGCTTTCTGTAAGGCTTGTACAACTTTTCCCAAGCCTTAAGGTTTTTCCCACAACCTGAGAACATTGTCTCCTCAGCTAATGCCTTAGTACATTTGTCCCACAGTTCAGGGTGGAGAATATCCACCGGCTGGTCTATAGCCTTAATTTTCAAAAGCCTTGTAACTGCAAGAGTAAAATCTTTTGGCTTACAATCAATCCCCCAGTACTTATGTAATTGCGATACGACCTTTATGAGGGCTTCCATCCTCCTTGTTGATTCGGTAGTGTCCCCTTCGCCGGGGTGGTCCACTTGCTCTGGCTGCTGCTCACACTGCTCGCTCATCCAGGCGATGACGTTCCCGGGTTTCGGCACCACTTGTTGCAGTTCAAATAGCTGCAGCGACCTGGTTCAGGGACGGCACGGCGACCACCCCCAAGCCACTCGGGCTATCAGCTAGTTGACAGCAATGTGGTGGACGGCAAATGGCCTTTATTGATGGGTAACAAGGTGTTACATAGCTAGGTTTACAACGTCACATCCGTCTGCTTACACCATAGACTAAACACTATTGGCTATTAGGGGCCCTATCTTTCCGTACAGCATGATATCTTCCGGCCGCCGTTCCCTAACTATCTGCAACAGAGCAGGGCATCACTGGGGGGAAGCTGTGTGAGCTGGGTGCTGGGTGCTAGGGAACAGGCTAGCTTGGACTTTGCTGCGCCTGGGGGGCTGAGGGGGCTGCAGATCTCGGCCCAGCACCCAGCAAGCCATCTCCGAAAGGGTGTGAGACTGAGGGAAGCTGGTGTCTAATAAGGTGCCAGGGTAGCCTTTTATTCCTGTTTTTTTAGATTGAACTTGTATTTCCCACATCCAGGTCGGAAGAATGCATGTCCTGATGCCTCTGCTCGTGAGACACTTGCAGGACGAGGACAGGGACATAAGTAGCCAGGCCCTCCTGATGCTCAGCCATGTGGTCCGTGTCCTGGAGAGACCAGCACTCACGGACATGGCCCAGAGCTGGCTGAGAAACTCCTGCCACTATTTGAGGATGTAAGGCTGGGGGCAGAGCCGTGGGGCTGGCTGGTGTGTGGGAGGCTGCCAGGAGCCCTTCTGCCCGGGGTCTTGGGATACTGCCCTGTGCTGCCCATGCTGTCCTGGCTGCAGGGCTGCATTGCACCAGTGCAGCCTGTGCAGGAAGCTGCCATGTGCAGTGCCAGGGCTGAGCAGTTCTCTCTTCTTTGCCACCAGGAGTGCGAGCACACATGAAAGCTCTCCATGCAGCTCTTCAGCAAGCTCATGGAGACAGCAGCGGGCAGGGCAAAGGAGCAGATGAAGCAGCAAGTGCACACGAGCACGCTGCCACTGCTCTTCCACCTGCAGGATGAGAGCCCCAGCGTGGTTGAGGTACGACTGAGCAATGAGGCACACTGGGGAGCCAAGTAGCCACGTTGGGAATAGCCGTGGGAGGTGGTCCTGGCCGAGTCCTGCCTGGATGTCTCTGGGGCTGCAGCCCTTCAGCCTCCTGCTGGCCTTGGCTGCAGCTCAGCAGCTCTCGGCAGTCTTTGCTGTGCTGCCTGTTCAGGACAGGGTGGCTCAGGTGGTGCTTGCTCCATGTTTCTGCCCTCCACCGAGGGGGGCCAAGGACCCCAAAGCAGATTCAGTGCCCTGCTGCTGCCCGTTACCATGAAGGGCAAATGCCCTGAGCCTTGTCAAGAGGAGGGCGGTGGGGGGGCACAGGCTCTTGTCCCATGGGCTGCGGTGGCATCTCCCCATTTTTCCCATGTGCAGGCTGCTCAGGAAGCCCTCCTTGGTGCCGCCAAGCTCCTCAAGTGGAAGGAGCTGAGGCGCTTGGCTCAGAGCCAGCAGACTTGGCTGATCAGCAAGTGCCTGGTAAGGACAGTCCCCAGGCTGCAGCCCAGCCCGGAGCAGCTCTTTCCTCCTCCGTGCCCAGTGTGTGGGGCTGGCGGCTCCGGGTGCAGGAGCAGCCCTCGCGGGCTCTCCTGCAGGCTCCTCTGCCTGTGCTGAGCCCTGGGTGCTGCAGCTGCCCCTGGCCCAGCTGGGCCTTGCAGCAGGAGGGCCCCTCAGTGCGCCTGGGCAGCAGCCGTCCCTCCGCTGCCTCCAACGCTGGCTCGGCGCTGCCCAGCCTCTGCAGGGTCCTGAGTGTGGTGGCAGGGGGAGGCGGCTGCTCCTGGGGGAAGGACGGCGAGAGGATGTTGTGTGCTGAGCCTTGTGCTCTCCCCAGCTGGCCGGGAGGAGGGGCAGGAGGAGGGCGGACGAATACCTGCGCCAGAGCCTGTCCTACCTGGAGAGCAGCCAGGAGTCTCTGCGGGAGGCGGCCGTGCGGTTTCTGGGTGAGCCCCGAGCCCTGGGCTCCATCGCTGTCCTGGGACAGCTCGGCCTCAGCCTCGGCGGCTGCACTTGCAGCAAAAGCAGCCCCGTGGCTGCTGCAGCCCCCGTGCCTGAGGCAGCGCCGGGTGCCTGGAGGCTCCAGCCGCCCTCAGGCATCTCTGCCCGCAGCGGTGGGGCTGGCGGGAGCCCCTCGAGCAGGAGCCCTGTGGGTGACACTGGGGAAAGGGGACTGGGGTGAGCCCGGCCCGAGGGGACGGGGGTGCCTGGCCAGGGGGGCAGGACTGGGGGGAACAGCTTTGAGCAGCAGGATTTATGGGGCGCTGTGTGTGTGCCTAGGGCATGCTGGGCAGTGCAGCGGGGAGCAGAGCAAGGAGACGGTGGAGGCCATCTGTGAGAGTGAGTGAGGGCAAGCGGGGGGTCACACGGGGCTGGGGGGATGAAGAGAGACCCTGTCCAAGGAGCTCCCATCCCTGCATAGGTGAAGAGGGCTCTGCTGCCCGAGAGGAGCGGAGCAGGGGTGCTGTGGGGAGAGTAGAGAGAGATTTCAGGCACCTTGGGCACATTCCTGGGCAGCTGGATTAGCCAGCTAATCCATTAGAGCCCCTGGGTCCATCCTGGCTGTGGCAAGAGCTGGGTGGGACTGGTGGTGTTAGGAGGAGAGGCCTAGGGCCTGCGGGGATATGGGGGCTTCATCTGAGCTCGTGCTTCCCTCCTCAGCCCTGAAAGGCCTGCAGGAGGACAGCAGCCCATCCATCTCTTCCCTGGCCACCCAAACCATGCTGATCCTGAGTGCTGCAGGGAAGGGGGCTGCATCCACGGGCACCCAGGAAGGCCTGTGCAACCACCTGAGGAGAGCGTGGGAGAGGCGGCGCTGCCCTCTGCAAGGTGTCAGTCTTTGCTGCTGGCGCTCGGCCACGTCCTGATGCCAGGCTGCTCTGTGCACAGGCCTCATTAAAGAAACGATCCTGTCTCTTCACTGTGTGTCATGTCTTTTCTTTGGCAAACCAAGCAGTAGAAAACGCAGGTTGTGAAGGGATTGGGGTCCCCCTCTTAGAGGAGTTGGGCACGTGCTCTCTGCAGCAGGCTGCAGCCAATAACCTGACCCCTTGCTACCCCTCGCAGCAGTCAGCAAAGCCTCTCCCACCCCTCAGCTTTACCCTTGCATAGAATCATAGAATCACAGAATGCTTAAGGTTGGAAGGGAGCTCTAGAGGTCATCTAGTCCCTGCACATGCAGAGTCATCTAGAGCACGTGGCACAGGACTGCGTTCAAGCGGGTTTTAAAGATCTCCAGAGAAGGAGACTCCACAACCTCTCTGGGCAGCCTGTTCCAGTGCTCTGTCACCTGCACTATCAAGAACTTTTTCCTTAAGTTCTGGGATGTTCCAGCAGTGAAAGTGGGACCAAAAGAGCCTACAGAGACATCAAGATCACCTAGTACTTCCTTCCCAGCATGTGGAATGAGCACATAGCTTGTGTGTCAGCTATTCACACACAGTGTGGGGTATCTGCTTATGCTTACACATATTTTGCAAAGAGTGGCTGCCAGTTTAGGAAGGAAATCAGATTTCCAGCCAAGGCGGGCAGCCTGATTTCGGGCTTCTCTGTACGAATAGCAGCTGGTTTTCCCAGTGCTGAAGCCACTTCCTTGCTGTGGGCAGATACACCCTGTCCAGCTCCAAAACCACCTGGATCTCTGGGAAGTGTTGACCCACCTCATGACCATGATTGCTGCACTGAGCGTGGAAGCTCCTTCTTGTGCCTGAGAGGGAGGTGACTGCAATAAACAGTTCTTTTCCTCTTATTTCAAACAGCTTACATGACTTCTGTCAGGGGGACCATTCTCTTAAGTACCAACCAACAGCGCTGTCTTCTAAGGCACCAGAATTCAAAGGGAAGGCTAAACACCAGCTGGGAAGGTGGACTCCTCCAGGCTCTTGTCATTGCAGTTACGGTCAGCAAAACTTGTGCTTGTGTTCACATAACTGAACACTTCTGAGAACGCGATCTTTTCTCTTCATACTTCCCCCTTCTTCTCCCTGCCAGAGATGCGACCATTGCAGAGGTGTGCAAGGGGGAAACTGCTTACTGCAGCCGGGCCTAGAGACCTGTTGCTTTTCAAAGACTCCTGTGTGACCGAGAGATACACAGAGAGAGCTGTACATCATCAGATGATGTGACACATGTAGGTTATTTCCATGCATCATTTGGGTCTCTTGTGCTGTGTTGCCATAGTCTGGGTTAGGAGTGGGTCCAAAAGCCCTCCAGGGGACAGGTGTCTTGGAGGCTGCAAGTGAGTGTCGTGTCCTGCTTGCACAAAAGGAGCACCCAGCAGCGGAAGTTGGTGTTCAGCCCCCCATAACTGTCTCAGTCTGTGGCCAAGCTTTCCTTGGACTTCTGCATGTGTTTTTGTGACCGCTTAAGACAAAAAGTAATAAGGCCTACCCAAAAAAGCCCTGCCACCCTAAGCCTTCTCATTGCTCCTCATACAGGGGAAGGCTTGTGCAGAGGGAAAGGAAGCAACTGTCCAAGTCCTGTTTCAGATGTTTAAGAGGTGTTCATAGTAAGACTTTCCTCAAGGTCTTTGACCATTCCTGTGGTGAAGGAAGCAAGTCTTCTCCAGGGGCAGAGAGAGGAAATGGCTGTGCTCCTTGGGCAGCCAGTGCCATTTGCTGGCTCATGGCCCAAGGAGCACAGGTTCCTTCTTCATTCCCTGACCCAGGCACAGGCAGAGGAGGAGGAGGGCAGCTCCCTACAAGAGCGGTGCCACCTCCCTGTCCGCTGCAGGCCGTGATGTGGGTGAGTGTCACTGAGGGTGGTCAGGGCCCTGTAGCCCTCTGTGTGCGACAAGGTGTGGGGTCACAGTGGGGCCCTCACGTGTCATAGCCACAAGGTCCCTGATATCACGGTGCCCCTGGCCCTGGCGCACACTTCACTGCGAGGCCTGCGAGATTCCAGTCGCTGGCTGCTGCTCTCTGGGCTGCTTTTCCCTTCTCAGGAGCTGCTTTCCCAAGAGTTGGGGAAGGCAAAGGGAGGCAGTGGGCTACCAGCGCAAGGCCGTTTGGTGAAGTGTAGGTGAGAGACGGTTGGAGAGGAGGAAGTTCTCTTTCTGCCTTCTTCGTCCAGTCCTCACCTAGAGGGAGCGTGTGGAAAGATGGAAGGCATGAAGCCTAACATGTTCCCAACTCTCCGCGACCTCACCACTGATGGTAAGGCTTTCAGCAGTGATTTCTTATGTGTATGTGAAGAGGAGTGTGTGTGAGAACTGCTACGTGGACTCTGGTGCGCGTGCAGGAGGTCTGTGTTGCCCCTCACTGGCTTGGGAGTTAAGATGACAGCCTGAAATCTGGGCTCTGTTGCCTTGAAGAAAGTCGTGGACACTCCGAGCTCCCTACTGGGAGAAGGATTGGAGCTGCCACATCAGGAGTGCCAAGTGTGCATGAATAGGAGTCAAATGTGGGCAAACCTCGCCTCTGCCGGGGTCAAACCTGGCCATTCCTGGAGCCTCTGAGGCTCCTGTGGGCATAGCTGCATGTCGTGCCAGGCTGGAAGTCCATGGGTGAATTTTCCTAGGCCTTGGCTCATGCTGGCTTGCTGTGCGCTTGGAGAGATGTGCTAGAGGGAAAGGTGTCTCCTGGCCAGAAGGCTGAATGTGTTGCGGCTCTGAGCGGACTCTAGGGAGGCTGCCAGAAAGGCTGACACAAGGCTGCTCAGCCCTTGTCTCATGTGCTTTTGATGTTTGGAAGGGCATGGCAGAGTGCGGGGCTGCCTGATTCCCCTTGCGTCTCCTGTCTCCTTGCTTAGGAGAGGCCAGGACCATCGTGAGCTTGCTGACTTAGAGCACATACGTCTCTCGTTTGCTTTCCAGATATCGTTGCTATCTGGGGTGGTGTGTCGAATTACATTTTCAGAGAACTGATTCTAGACAAGGTATCCACTTTCTCCCCTCAAATTCTGATGCTGCGGGTAGCTCTGACACAGCCCTGTGCCCTCAACTGCCATCATGCTTCCCCTCCCTTGAAGCGGGAAAGAGCTCCTGGCAGTTCCCTGCACTTGTCCAGTGTGGCGCAGAGCAGTTTCTCTGCCAGTTGAGAGCAAGAAAAAAGGCCAGCTTTACTAGAAGAAAGTGCTGCACACTTCCAGGGCCTTCTCCAGACCCCACTAACAGAGTGGAAGGACCAAGCCCAGGCAGCCTTGGACCCTTGTCAGGCTCTGCCCCACTTGTGGGATGTCCCTTTGAGGTGACCAGCTGACCTAGCATAGGGCAGTTGCTCTGCTTCTGCCACTCCAGCTGTTGGCTGGAGCGGGAAGAGGTGAGAGAGGGCCGGGCTGCACATCTTCTCCCAAGCTCTCCCAATCAAGGGAGCCTCCTTGCACCCCTGGCGTGGGCAGGACACCAAGCACCATGGCCACATTCTGACAAGCCATTAGCCAACTTGCCTGCCTAAACAAATCTGTTTTCTCCCTGCCCTTCTCTTCTGTCCTCAGGCTGTCCGAATGGAAATAGGGACATTCTGCCTCCTGAACGATGACATCTATGTGAAGGACCGTGCTCCTGTGGCTGTTCGGCGGCCTTTCTTTTTACTTTCTACCTCTTTTGCACGGCCATTAGGCCTCACACCTGCCTGTGAGGACACTCCTGGTAAGCAGTCAGATTCAAGCCTTTGCTTTGCCTTTCACCCTACGTAGAGTTTTCACTCTCTGTGCAAACACCAGTGTTAGACTGTCTGTCTTGGAACAGCTTTAGCAACTGGCAGTGAATTCAGAGGAAACTGGTGCTCTTTAAGGCCCTCCACACTCTGTACAAGGAACTCTCCCTGCTCTCCCTTCAACCTTCTGCTGCTTTTTTTCTAGGTTTTCTGCGAACCGTTCCTCTGAACTCGGCTCTGATAACCTTGGACACCTGGTACCCTCGGCATATAGTGGAAGCCTGTATCCGGGAGACCCTGCGCTTCTTCTCTCGGGTCTTAGCCGACGGGAAGGATGCTGACTTTGTTTTCAAAAACATCGGCATTCTGGTTGTCAGAGAAAAGAGAGCAAAAATGAGGTTTTATGAGGAGTTTCTTCGTGCCATGGATAGGACAGGATACCTTCTGGAATACCTGCTCTCTGTAAGTTGGTCATTTCCACAGTGCTCCTTGCCTTTGAAATCCAGCCAACGTTCCATTCATCTGTTTGCCATTGGGCAGCCAGAACCCAGTGAGGCACAGGGGCTTGTCATGATCTGCAGTAATGTAAGCTCACTGCAGCTTTCCTCTGCAGCATTTTGTGGTCTTTGCAAGGTAGAAGAGGTGTCTTGGGTCAGAGCAAAGATGCAAGTAGCTCTGCCTTTCACTTCCCCACACACACCTTTGGGAAGCGATGGCTTTGAGACCCTCTGTGTTAATTAAAAGCTGTCTCCATCTCTGCTGCAGACTCCATGGACGAAGGATTCTGTGATACGAAGCACCGAAGCCACTGTGTTTCAGATGTGTTCGCTTGGTGTCTTCGTGTTTCCAAAGTGAGTATGCTGCCTTGTGCAGTCGGTGGCTGCCCAAGCTAGCAGCTTCTCAGCTCCTGAATGGTAGCAGCACATGTAAGCCGTCAGTCCATGCTTGTGACAGAGACAGGAAGCAAGATTTCAGTTTCAGCAGGGCTAACGGAACAAGAAGAGCTTGTTCTCCCCAGAATTTAGCAACAACATGGGAGTCCTGGGCTGAAAGCACTCTCTGATGTTAGCGTATGCTTTCTTGCAGTAAGGCCCCCAAAGCGCCCCAGCTTGGGGACAATAATGTTTCTACATCTCCCGGCACTGGAGTTCTGTATTGGGCAACTCAGCTTCCAAACAAGGCCCCGAAGAGATTGCATATTGTGCTTTGGACTGCTGTGGACTTCCCAACAGACATGAAATACCCTGTGATGTAACTCATGCTGTCCACCTGTTACAGGCTTGAGCTTGAGCTGCCTCCAAAGAGAAGAGGCACAAAACTGGCCACGGTGTCCATAAAGCCCAGCGCTCTATGGGCAGCAGAAGAGGATGCTGACAATAAAAAAGCAGGTAACGTAAGAGCAGACCCACAAGCAAGCTTAGGACACGTCCATCTTGGCCTTCCTGCTATGGCGTTTGAGACACCTTGTAAATGCGTGGGTTACGAGATTACGCACCTGCGGCACCTGCACCTAATGTTGTGACAAATCTAAGAAATGCAATACAAATCAAGCTCAGAGGATGCCCGGCACTCCAAAGTGCAGTTGGCAGGGCTGAAGGACGCTTGCGTGGGCCTGGCTTCCCTCACAGCCACAAACATTGCAAACTGCCCCCTGGTTTGTAGTAGAAAAGAGGAAAATTGTAGGCAGAGCCCATCAGCCTTCTGGGGGACAAATTCTGCCTTTAGTGGTAGAGCTGTGGAAGGGGTGGAGCCCTTGTGCCAAATATTCCTTTCATGAGAAGAGGGGGCTAGGACTGAATATGCTGCAAAAAAGTCTGTGTACGTGAGAGTTGTAGAGACGTGCCAAAATGAGCTCCCCTCACGTGTAGGGACCCAAAAAGAGAAAATGTCATCTCCTGGAAAACTCCCTCCGCCAGAGCTCCAGTTCTAAGGAGCTCTCCTCTCATCATCCATTTCAGGAGAGCTTCCTGGCAAGTGCCTCGTCCCCAAGCCAAGCGGTTCTTCATGTGGCATAAAGGGGGCCACAGCGCCAGCAGAAGGAGTGGGCAAGAGCAATCCTCCTGCGAGGTGAGAGCCTGGGAGGAGGCAATGGAGCAAATCCTGTGCTCTGCTACTTGTGGGAGGCAGATGCGTCTCTCGGAGTGGTTGCCCTGTCCCACCCCACGCTGGGCTTTCTTGCTGCACAACCAGCAGATAGCAGTCTCAGGATCATCTCTCTGTCTTCTTCTTCATTCCAGGGGTGCACCCAAGCTCTTGCCAAGACCTCCACCACCGAGAGCGGTCAATTCACATGGAAGACCAGGCCCAAAGAAGAGTGGGCAAGAAGAGGCTGGTGATGACAACATCAGCAAAGGTAATGTAAGACCCGGTAGGAACTTGTTCAGAGGTTTGTTCTTCTTGCTGGGAAATTCTAGTCAAGGCACTAAGGTCATGCATGGACTAGCACAGGCGTTCAGCTCTCTCTTATCCCCACTTTCAGGAAGCTCTCTTGGGAAGAGCCTGCTTCCCCAGCAGAGCTACTCTTCAGGAAGTCTGAGCGGGGTCACAGCACCAGCCAAAGGAGAGGGGAAGATCAAGGCTCCTGTGAGGTGAGAACCTGGGAGAGGGCCCTTGGCCTAATACTGTGCACTGGTACTTGTGGCACGGGGATGTGTTTCCTGCACACATTGTCCTTCTGAGTTAAGAAGGGTGATTACCCCCTCCCACCATGCCCTATGCTTGCTGCAGGACGAGCACCTACCCAGAAACAGCGGGCCTCTCCTCTTAGGCTGCTTTCTCTCTTCTGGCTTCCAGGTCCAATTGCAAGCTCTTCCCAAGACCTCCAGCAGCAGTAGCAGCAGTGGCCCGTGCTCCTGTTATTCCTAGCACCCAAAGGAAGGTGGAAGTAGAGGCTGGTAAGGACAGTTCCAGCAAAGGGAATATAACACCTGACAAGATTTTTTAGTCTTCTTAGCAGGGTATTCAAGCCAGGACTGAAATGGTAGAGTATGGCTGATGTTCTGTCTCCTATGCCCTTTTAGGGAATCTTTCTGGGAAGACCATCTTTTCCCATCAGAGCCATTCTTCCCAGAGACATAGCAGGCTCACAGTGACAGCAGAAGGGAGAGAGAAGAGCACATCTCCCAGGAGGTGAGAGCCTTTGAGAAGGCAAGAGGGCTGCTGCTGTTCTCTGATCCTTGTGTGGCTGGGGTGCAAAGCCCTTCTTGACTCGCAAATGTTATTACCTGCTGCCACCATGCCCTCTGCTTTCTTGCTGCATGGCAAACATCTAAAGTATCTTGTGAGACTGCTATGTCGTTCTCATTTTTGTCTCCTTGTTTCCAGGACGAGTCTCTGCATGGCACCCACAAGACTATCCAGGAAAAATTCTACTCTTCCCAGAAACGCCTCCAATGAGAAAAGGGCAGCAGAAAGGGAGGATGCAGCCACCAAGCTTGGCACGGAGAAGCGCCTAACTTATTGGGAGACACTTAAGCTACTAGGTTAGTAGCATGTGGAGCCGGGAATGCCGGGGAGGCTGGCTTTAATGCTTCCTGTGGCGCCCAATCACACCACATCCTCACATCGTGTTGTTTATTATAGAGGAGGCAGAGATTTCTCAGGTGTACCCTGGGGTGGGTGAAGGGGCAACAGAGAGAGGTTTCAGGAGGAGCAGCACACAAAGGAAGGAAATTCATGGGGGCATCCTTCAGCCCTTAGAAGGGGTTGCCAGGAGAGGCAATGGAATGGCTGTCCTTGGTGGCACAGCACTCTTGGCAGCACATGAAGCATGGTCCAAGCTGGCCTGGCTTTCTGAAGAGTGTTCTTCTTTCACCCTGTCAGAGAGCCTTCCTCTAACCCGTGCCTGCAAGCGACTCCTCGCTCGAAAGAGGATTACGCCTGAGGAACTGGCAGAGCGAGCGAGGGTGGTGTCTGCCGAAATGGGGAAGAGTGCTTATAGAGAAGAGTCTCCTGAGAGGTGAGAGCCTTGGACAATGCTGTGCTTGTACGGGCGCAGAGATGTTTCCCCAGGACACAAAGTCTCCCTGTGCTCTGGAAGGTTATTGCCCCCTTGTCACCGTGACCTGGCTTTTCCTGGTTCCGGGCCGACAAGTGCAGAGCAGCTTTCCAGGGGACTCTCCTGTCTCATGCATCCTTATATGCCTCCCCTTTGCAGGTGTGAGGATGAGAGGGCACTGAAAAGAGCAGGCTCCAAATCTGGCCTCCTCCACGCTGCAGCAGCGCAAGGTAGTAAGCTGCCAGAAAAGGGAGCATTGCCACAAAGGTCCCTAGGGGACAGGCACATGTGCTGTTCAAGGAGAAGCTGGGAGGTGTGGGTTTGTTCAGTCTCCAGAGGAGAGGGCCTTGGTGGTGCAGGGAGCACTGTGCGACTGTCTTCAGCTCCGTAATGGCACTTTCTCCTGATCCATCCTTTCAGGGAGTCCTGCAAGGTGCCTTATTAGCCAGAGGAGGCTCTGTGCTCAAAAGCGGGCACAAGTTCCTGTGCTGCCCACCATCCAGGAGGAAGCAAGGGAGGTGGCCAAGACAGCAGTGCCTTCTTCCAGGTGAGAACATCCCCCCAGAGAAACAATTTGGGGAGATTGTGTCTTTTCTGTTGTGTGAGGGAGAGGCTTCCTCAGCATTTAGAGGCCATATGAGCTCCGGAATGGCTTGAGCACCTGTCCTGAGTGCTGGGTCTAGAAGCAGCTCATGACAAGCGAGGAAGTCAAAAGGTTCTTTTGGTAACTTCTTGACAGGGCAGGTATCTGAGTACTGACCCTGCTCCTCTTATTCTCCTGTCTGTTCAAAAGGGCACCCAGGCCTACACTACCTGCACTGTAGGTGGGCAGTGTTGGGGCACAGCTGAGTGTGACATCTCGGGCATTTGCCTTTCCCTTTTTGGCTTCTCTTGCTCAGGAAAACACTTGTGCAGAAGCACCTCCTGCTGCAGATGCAGCTGTTCAGCCCGTGAGTGCAAGGAGGGGAAGAAACTCATCCCACACGCTCATGTCCTCCCCTCCTCGTGTGCTTTCAGATTGCCACCCTGTCCTAGCAACTCCCCAGGGCAGACAAGCCCTGCAGCACAAGGCCAGGCAGCAACGCCTGTTTGCGAAGGATGTCCAACCACAGGACAGGTAGGTTGGTTGAATGGAGTGGTGGGATTCTTGTGTCAGCCTGGAGACAGCTCTGTGAACACACTTGAATGGCTGCTGAGGAGCGAGCCCTTGCTATGAGGCCGCTGGAACATGCAGTAGCTTCTTCTGGCTCTGAATTTCTAACCTGCTAGTTGCTCCAAATTTTGTCAGCATATTCTTCCTACAAATATTCTCAGAAACATCTTCAGAGCTTTTTGTTTGGTCAATGTTTTCTTCTAGTGATACTGTGAACTTTTCTGTAATTGAAAATATGCAGTTTCCTTGTAGATTGTAGATATCCAGTGATTGTTTAGATCTTTATTCAATGCGGAATGGGGCTCTGCACTGTGCCTTGTAAGCAAAACGCTGCTGACAGAAAGGGACAAAGAGAAAGCACAGAAGAACACAATCTACTCCTCTGAAAAGAAAAAAGAGAAAAAAAAAAGAAGAAAGAAAAAGGTGAGACTAATATTCTATGATATTGCCTTTCTGTGGCCTGCAGGAAATGTGCGCCCACTGCCTGAAGGAGGAGAAAAAGATCTTCTGGGCTTCAGTGGCCGAAGATATAAAAAGGCAGGAAAGGGAAGAAAGAAGGAGATGGCAGGAGAGGCGCAGAGCAATATAAAATAGAAGAATTTTGAAAGAAACAGCATGTTCTCCTCTGTCCTTTTCCATTGAAGTGTTTCCTGCTTGCGCGAGAGATGGGTTAGAGAGCTTTCCAGCTGAAGGGCCTTGGTGCTGCTCACTGGAACGCCCAGTCTGTGGCAACAAAAAATTGGGAGGTCACTGGGGTACCTGGGAGGAGTGTTGGAGAATCTGGGCTAAGGGAGGAACTCCAGGCCTTAGGGGCCATTAGCATGAAGCGGGGCTAAAGGGAACATTCTCCCTTGGATTTTTTTTTTCCCAGTCTAAGCTTTCTAAATTATTGAGTAAAGTCAAAAGAGTAAAGTGAAAGGAGCAGTAAAGACAGAGGAGCATCTCCATCAAAGCAACCTCTTTCCATTGCACTTGGAATAGGATGCAGATGTCCCTTGGCCACAAATAAGCTTTTGATTTCTGTATCTGTTGGTGTGTATAGTGTGTGTGGAGTGCCTAGGCACTCTGAGAAGAAAGGTAGGTGAGATGTCTGAAAGAGAAAAAACAGAAGAGAAGCCAAAGAAGTGGTGAGGGCAAAGCCTATGGCTGGCTACCACAGGAATGCTGTATTTTGGCCATGAAAGCCCTTCCTTGGCAAGCCTCAATCTACTTGCTCTTCTTAGTCCAAGCAGGTGTAAAAGCCCTTTGAGCCTTTCCTCTGCCTTCAATGGGGTCAGGCACTACCAGCGTTTCTTCTGCCTTGTGCTTGCCTCTTTCACTAGCAGTCCCTCTGGATGTGGGGCAGTTTGGGACTGCAAGAATTGGGAGGGACTTTTCTGTAGGCTTCTGTAGTGTGTGTGGGGGGCACTTAGTTCCACTCTGCATGTGAAAAGACTTTCTCTTGCAAGAAACACTGCTATGGCAGTGATGCTGCATGAAGAAAAACACTGGAGAGGCTGCTGCTGAAGTCCCATTGAGCTCTATAAATGCAGGAAATAGCACCAATAACTGGGGCTGAGGAGTGAAAAAGAAGAACAAACATGAGGGGAACATGACAGCTATGGAATGGCTCTCGTTTCTGCATATTTTTCTCCTTCCTACCTTGGGAGGTGGTGCACTGCTGAGGACGTGGAACACTCCTAGGCTTTACTTTGTGTTGTGAGATAGGAAATTGTAAAGAAAGAGGGTAAGGGCAGTTGCTTGGCATGTAGCACTCCTGAGCTGAGAGCCTCTGCAGTGCTCTGGTTCTGAGAGCCTCTGCAGCTTCTCTTGGCAGCCTAAGGAAGTTCTGTGGGCAGATCTATACGGACCATCAAGTATAGGAATATGTAGGAAGAAAGGCAGGTGTAGCCAGGGATGAAAACAGTGGCCTGATTGCTTGATGGATAAAGGTTTTTCTGAGGCCAACTAATATGGGAATATAGAGGATGAGTTAATTGCATCAGTATTGTGAATTGGGGGTGGAAGATATGGGAATACCATGGGACATGGAGGGCTCCAGTTGTGCCCTGGGTTCAGAGCCTTGAAGAGCCTCCAGCCCATCGTGACCTATTTTGGCAGAGGTTCTTTGGCAAAGCGTAGGAAGGGGAGAAACCTCTGCCGCTGACTGTGGCAGCCGTGCTGCACGGCCAAAATCACTTTGTGTGCCCCTCCTGCTGGCAATAACCTTGACTTGTCTGCAAAACCTTTGTCCAGAGCAGAGCAGAGCAAAGGGAAGCAGATAGAGAGCACGCTGCCCCTGTGCTGCCCATGGGAGTGAGAGATTTAGGCGCGGGAGGGCAGAACGGTGCCTCTCTTGGTGCCGTCTCCGTGCTGTGCTGGAGGCAGCTTTCCTGCTCTCAGCAGAGAAGTGGGTGGTGGCAGGGGGACGAGGAAGAGGCGACCCGACCTGCGCAAGCTTGGCTTCCTGCAGTAAAGCTGCGAGGCTGCAGAATGGAGAGGCCTCTCATTTAGGTCCTTTCACCATTTTAGAGCTCTCATTTGGATGGTATTCCCAGTGCCTTGACTCATGGCAGTTCTATGGGTCCCTTTTGGGACTCAGATCCTCTTTCAACATCCTCAGATCCTCTTTTGACATCAGCTTGTATAAATCCTACCTACACCCAAGCATCATTGCACAGCATTATTTTCATCTAAAAAGGCTGTTATTTAATCATTCTAACCTTAATTTTGAAAATTAATATAATTCTAATTAATTTAATCTTGACATTTGGAAAACAATTCTGATATTACAGTTCCACCTCTTCTACAAAGAGTACATTTTTGTCCTTGGCAGAGCTGGAGATGGACTTGCGTTGAATGAAGAGCCACTCCACTAGTAACTAGTATTTTGTGCAATGCTTTTCACGGCATTCTCTTCTCATTCATGCTCTTGTATTATTCGCTCCAATCCTCAGAGTCATCTGAGCATAGTGTAAAGAATGGCTTAATTATTCAGCTGGAATACCATTCTTCTAGGTGTGGTAGAATGTCCCTGTACCCTCCTGCTCCTTCCCCCAAGAGCTTGCTTAGGAGCACTTTTTATGTATCCAATAGCAGAGAAGGAACACACACAAGAGTGTAACTTGAGAACAACACCCGTCATTTTATTTAGAAAACATAACGGACTACTTAGAAAGGGAGGGGGAAAAAAACAACGAGACTTTTCTGGAGGCGGCTGAGGCAGCAGTGTTGGGGAAGGGCAGGTTGGGTGCAGATGCTCAGGGGCTGGCACGCTGCAAGAGAGCGGCAGCTCACCGTAGCAGAGGGAAACACTTGCTTCCCTCCTGGCAGCAGGAGCGATAGCGCTTCTTCGGTGGGAGCTGTTCAGGACACCTTTCTTCTGGAGACTGCTCTGTAGGAGTGGGAGGGGAGGAGGGGGAAGCGAGGCTCCTCTTGTGATTCCCTCTTGGATTCTGCTTGTGGCTGCTGCCTGATGCTGCTCCCAGCTCAGGCTGAGGGTGGTTGGTGTCTTTGCTGGCCACGGTCCCTAGCACATTGTGTGGCTGAGCAGCAGTACTGGGTGTGCTGCAGGCGCCGTCCTGAGTGTGTGGTGAGGGAGGAAATGTCCCGTGAAAGGCCTCTGCCTTGGACATGCCAGCAGCTCCCATTGCACCCATGGCCTCAACACGACAGCAGTCCTCTGGTGGGAGCGGAGTGCTATTTTTCACCTCTGTGGCCCTTTCTTTGTCATGACGCACCTTGACATACATCTGCCTTGGTCTCTTCTTGGTGGAGGTTGCAAGCATCAAATCTGTAAAGCAGATTTGCACAAACTCCTCCTTTTCCAAGGGATCTTTGAATTCTTCCTTGGAGATGTCTTCCAAATCCTCATTGCAGTAGGAAGGGATGTTGAGTGGCTTGTTGCCTGTTGGAAAGGGATTGGTCTCGTGAGCCGATGTGCCATCTGTATGCTTGGGAGAGCCCGGTGCTTCTGAAGGAGATGGGGGTGTCAGATCCCAGGGCTCTTCTACTTCTTCTTCAGAAATTTCCTCCAAATCCTCAATGCAGTTGAAGACAATATTCATGGGGTCATTGCCTGTGGGACCGGGATGCGTCTCGGGAGGCAATGTGCCATGTGTGTGCTTGGGAGAGCCCAGTGCTTCTGGCAAAGCTGTGGGCGCCAGATGCCAGGGCTCTTGTGGAGCTGGCACCTGGAGGCAGTGGTCAGCCCTTGTGGTGGAGCTGCAGCTGGGCTGCTGCCCCTCATGGGCAGCACAGAGAGGTGCAGGCGCAGGTGCTGGCTGCAGCTCTTGCGTGGAGGTGCCGCTGGCTGCCTGGCTGGCTGTCAACGGAGGAGCAGAGGAGCTCTCGCCCGGCTCCTGCTCCTGCTCTCCAGGGCAGGCACGCATGCTGGCGCCTGCTGCACCTCGGCCACTGCGCTCCGTTTGCTCAGCCCTTGCTTTAGCCAGGCCGCCTGTCCCTTTGGAGGCTCTTGCTGACTTGAGATGGGAGGAAAAAGGAGCAGTTCTCCTTTAAAGAAGGCAGGGCAAAGTAGCGATGTTCCAGCTTAGGGAGGAAACGGTGTCGAAGCACAAGCGCTGTCCAGGGAGACTGCAGGTTCCAGAGCAAACATTCCGCCAGAGCCGCTGGCAACCAGCTGCGGGGGCCAAGCAGCCCTTTGAGCCTTGGATATCACAAACACAGAGCCATCGGTGTGGTGCCTTTGCGACGTGCCATCCCTGAGCAACGGCCTCTCCAGTAGGATGGAGGCTGCTCCCGGCCATAGCAAGTGCTTTGCCACCAAAGGCACCTCTGTCAATTCTCTAACAACAGCTCTCTGCTGTGTTTTGTTTCAAAAGGCCAGTCCAGCTCCCCACTGCAGGACTGAAAGTTATGCCTGACCATGTCTAAGGGACTTGTCTAAGGGTAGCTTAACCTTTAGCTTCAGTGCTTCCATATTTCATTGACTTAAAACAATTCTGTATGAAACCTATCTGGCTTCCAGCTAGAGAGAAGCTGCCCTAGCTATAAAACGTGCTGGAAGGAAAACAGGGAGTGCGTCTGCCTTAAAGCCACCCTCATCCCTCAGTGTGTGCAGGGGAAAGAGAGCATTGAAGCACAAGAAAGCACATGCCCTTTAGCTGTGCTCTCCCTAACACAGGACTCAAGAGGCAGGAAGATGCCATTGAATTACCCTTGGGCCTTTCTAGAAATGCTCCAGAAATGTTCCCGCTGGTCTGATC
This sequence comes from Tinamus guttatus, assembly GCF_059628265.1. Taxonomy (NCBI): domain Eukaryota; kingdom Metazoa; phylum Chordata; class Aves; order Tinamiformes; family Tinamidae; genus Tinamus; species Tinamus guttatus. Next base: position 347,027 of record NW_028288565.1, on the reverse strand, counting down.
ACTCCATCAGTTACTCATGAGTGTTATGGCTGTGGTTACTGATCTGGCACGATTAAAGTGAGTCAAGGTTTGCAGGGCCACCTATCTTCCCTTTGCTCTTTTTCTGCACTCATTCGACACAGAGGAGCAAAAGGGTTTTTTTGGATCCGATAGCCGAGAAGGAACACACACGAGAGTGTGACTTAAGAACACCACCAGTCATTTTATTTAGAAAAGATAAGGAACTACTTAGAAAGGGAGTTTGCTGGAGGTCGCTGAGGCAGCATGACATAACAGCAGGATCAGCATTGCTACTGTATATTGATACTGTGATAATCAAAGCCAAACAAAACAACACACGCACACACACAAGGAAAGAAAACAGAGGAGCCCTGACTCCCATCACCCCCAACTACCACCAAACAGGAGTGTCGTGCATCTTTGCACAGTGTCATCACTCTGATTAGAGAATGGCAGCGAACATGGGGAAGTACAAGCAAGCTTGTCGTTCCAAAGCCTTTCGGCCCTAAAGCCCTAGGGATTTATTCTGAGCCTTTAATCCTAGCCTTAAACCCCTTTAGCCCAAAATCGTACCTCTTTATTCTTATCCTTTTAGCCCCAAGCTGTAGCCCTAGCCTTTCATCCTACCCTTTCCCACTGCTGCTTTTATCTTAGCCTGTGCGGAATCACAGAGGAGCAGGAACAGCCCAGAAGACCCTTCTAAGCCCAGGCCTTGGGTATTTTCACAGCCTTCCCACCAGGGGTGCCAATAACCCAGTGACCGATCCCAGAGAAAGGCACTCCCTAATCTTCTACGGGTGACATCTATATCCCCACATGTCTTTATCTTCACCAGGTGATCTTTTCCTCCTAACTACTCCCATAATTATTGGCCTCAGAAAATCCTTTATCCATCAAGTGATCAGATAATTGTTTTCATCCTTGGCCATAATAACCTTTCATCTATATATTCCCATACCAGCCTTTTTTTTTTTTTTCCCTTTAGTCTTGTTCTAGCCCTTTAGGCCTAAGCCCTTAAGTGCTAACCCCCACAGTCCTGATCTCTTTACCATTTAACCACAAGCCTGTTAGTTCTAAAGCCTTTAACCCTAAGGCATTCAAACCCAGGCCCTTTAGTCCTAAACCATAGCCCCAGCCCATTAATCCTAGCACTTTAATGTTAACCTTTTAAGCCCAGCCATTTAGCTTTTTATCCTTTTAGATCAAGACCCTTAGCCTTAAGCCCTAAGACTTTAATGCTAGCCCTTTAACACTCATCCTTTAATCCTACCCTTTTCATCCTAGCCCTCTAGGCTTTTACCTTTTAGCCCTACCGCTTTTGCCCAGAACCCTGGTGCTTTAGCCCTAGCTGTCAAGATCTTTACTGCCTACGAATTAATCCTAAGCCCTTTAGCCCTAAGCCTTGTTGTCCTAGCCCTTTGGCCACAGCCCTTCAGACCTCAGCCCTAACCCTTTAATCCTAGCCCAGTACTCCTAGGGCTTTAGCCCTTAGCCCTGGGAATGGGGTTACCGAGTGCCTCTGAAAACCGCCCTGCTTAGAAAACCCCAGCTCCAGGACCCAGCTCCCTGCAGGCGCTGGCAATGATCGACTCCTCGCAGAGCAGCCGGGACAGAGGGAAAAACCCAGACGGAGGTTAAAAAAAAAAAAAAAAAAAAAAAAAAACTCATTCTTACCTTATTTTTTAAATGTTTAAAGAATTCTAAATGCTATCTACAACCTGGAAAAAAATAATTACACACAAAGTTAGACAAAACAACCTGCAACACCCACCCATCCCCACAGTATCACAGTCACCAGCACACACTCTCTCTTCCTGCTCTAACAGGCAGACACCACCACATTTGCAGAGAGCACCCGGGAATGGGCTGACCGAGCACCTCCGAAAACCGCCCTGCCTAGGAAACCCAGCTCCAGGACCCAGCTCCGTGCAGACACGTTCAATATCAAAAGCAGCCAAAGTGCAACTGCCCACCAAAGCCGAGCATCGCTCCTGCTATCAGAACCATCTGCTTCCAGCATTTGCTGCATAAGAGCAAACGGATGCAATCACAACGGATGCGGGTCTCGGCGGAGACTACAAACCGGAGCACAAAAAAGCAGCCCGTGTTGAAATGCAGCCAATCGAACCCTGCTCTGGGGGAAGGGGACGTCTGTGTGAGCTGCCCATGGAAGGGGCCCCTTCAGACTTGGCCTGGGAAACTGCTGCTGCAATTTCAGCTCAGGGAAACGGAAACAAAACAAACAAAATACCCCAAACCTAAAAAGATACAGAACAAACCCAAAAAACAAAGCCCCCACCAACAACAAAAAAAATTTATCCCCAACAAAAACACCATTTCTTCCTACCCCCAGCCAAGATTTCTTCTAATGCTCAGAGTTCTCTCAAATCCACCTCAGATTGCCCTGCCCTACCCAATCCAGCATGATAATCATCTACTTCCAAGATCTTAAAAGATGCTACATAACAGACAGGGAGAGCTCAGAGGCAGCTCTCCTTGTAACATAGAATCGTTTTCGGACACTTGAAGATACAAGAAGGATGCTCATTGGAGCCTTGAACTCTCCAGGAATAAAGGCAGAGAAAAGTTTACACAAGGGCAGCTGCCTGCGCCCCAGCCACGGCCACGGCCCTGCCTCCCGCGCCCGCCGCGCGCACGGAAAAGGCCCAGGGCGGCGGGGGACGAGGGGCCGCAGGCAGCGTCCCCAGGAGGGCCGGGACCTGGCCCCAGGACAGGCTCAGGCCAGGTTCACGCTGCGGACGACTCCCAGGAGGGTGTCTGCTCCCGGCAGCGCCAGCGACACGGCTCTGGGATCCCTCCGCAGGGGCTATCGGCTCTCTGGCCAGCCGGGCACCGCTGCCAATTCCAGCGCAGCGAGACCGGCCCTCCCTGCAAGACCTCCCGCTTCCCCGTCTCGGCCTTGGGAGCAGCCCCCAGCGTTTCCGCACGGGCACAGCTGCTGCCAGGGGCCACTTCCAGCTGTTAACTCTTTCCTTCACAGAATCACAGAATCCTTAAGGTTGGACGGGACCTCCAGGGATCATCTAGTCCAACCCCTGCACACACAGGGTCACCCAGAGCACGTGGCACAGGGCTGCGTCCAGGCGGCCCCTGGAGATCTCCAGAGACGGAGACTCCACAGCCTCTCCGGGCAGCCTGTTCCCGTGCTCCGTCACCCTCACTGCTAATACGTTTTTCCTTAAGTTCCTGCGGAACTTTCGCTGTTTCAGTTTGCGGCCGTTTCCTCTCGCTCTGTCGGTGCCACCGCTGGGCAGAGGCCGCCCCCTCCCCCCGCCGCCCCCCGCGCCCCAGGAGCGGCGCCACCACGTGGGGGGCGGGGTGCGCGCATGCGCAGTGCGCTCTGCCGCGCTCGCTGCTGCCCCCGCGTGTCGGGGCGGAGGCGCTGCAGGAGCGGGGCGCGTGCGCAGTGTCGGGATCTGGGAGCTGCTGCCTTTGTAGAGGTGTTGATTGAGCAGACCTTGGAAACGGAGCAAGGTATTAGCTGGTAAAGTGGCTTTCGTGGACGTGTTCATGTTCATTTGTGATTCCCAATTGCAGAGGACGGAAGCGTGTCCGAAGAGGATGTCCTGTGTGCAGCGGGTGGGAGCGTTTCTGCCGTTGCCGTTGCCCTGGGCTCAGTGCGGGCTCAGGGCCGACCTGTGGGCAGCCCCAGTGGAGCGGAGTGAGCTCGGCCGTGGGGCCACAAAAGTGGCCACCAAAGTAAGTTTGCTCCAGCAGAGAGCGGGGCCGACACAGATCCGAGCAGCAGCTCCGTGGTCAACAGGGCTGTTTTTTCCCAGTACAAACTGGGAAAACCAGTAACCGCTTTGGTGGTGTAAGACTTTTGGAGGGGAAAAATTCTTTGGAACGGAAATGATTTTGGCAGAGGAAAAAAAAATAGGGGTGGATGGATGATTTTTTCAGAGGCTAAAAAGATTTGGAGGGAAAAAAATCAGAAGGAAATGTGGGGATAAACATTCATTTTTTAATAGGAATTTTTTGAGGGAATTTTTGAACTGGGAATGGGAAAATGTTTTGGGCAAGATTTTCTTGGGGGATGTTGAGAGATAATTATTTTATGGGGGGGAAAGTTATTGGGGAAGAATAACTTTCTAGTTGGGGAAGGTGGGGGAAGAATTTTGGTGGGGATAAATAATATAGGCTCTATAAATAATACTTTGAATGAAACTTATTCTTTTTAAAGATTATAGTTTTTTTGGCTTTGTTTCATATTTACGACATCTAAAGGAGGTTCCGTTTAAGTGAATGTAGCAAAATAACTTTGGAGAAATATATAACTCTCCTTAAAAATTATTGGTATGTACTAGGCAAATATCTGAATTTGGGTTTTTTTTTTTTTTTCCCTTTGGGATCACTGTTTTCAAAGTGAAGCCAGTAACTGCTGTTCCTCTTCTTGTGGCCCAAATAAAAATAAAAACTTTCTGGTGGTTCTTTCTTGTAGTAGTAAGGGAGTGTTATGTTCTTGCTAAAATGAGTGGAATTGTTGGAATGAGTGTCCAGGCAGTGACATTAAGGAGGAGACCTGCTGAAATGAGGGCTGGGGGCAGCATTGCTCTGGGGAGTAAGTAGATGGTATTTTCAACCTCCAGAGTTAGTGGAAGAAGTTCCCTTGTCTGTGAGTTAGTAAGTCCCATCTCTCGGAATTCTAATTAAGAAAAAGGTAATGAAGACCTTTAAGTTTGGATATCCTTCCTTTAGTAGATCCAGATGTTACTTTGAAAGAAAAAGCAGAAAAAATACCAATACTTTCTCTTGCAAAGCTGTCTCAAGCTGCAGCGTTTAAATAGCCATGTTGAGGGTGTTAGTAATCTTAGTGCCATGAGTCACTTGTTTTTCCTTTACAGAGCTCCTATAGCCACCAGTAAATCCTGCTGGGAGGATCCGTCGGGGAGATTTCCTACAGAAGGGATGAGGGCAGACGGCTTTGGGAACGGGAGGAATGCGCCGTTGTGGCCTGCTCAGTGCCAGGACGCAGCTGGGTCCTTCGCTAGCGGCGTTTTCATTTCCGCATGTCCCAGTCTGAGCTGCTTCTGCTGATGCCAAAAGCAGTGGTGCAGGTGGAGCGCCGCCAGCTCAGCAGGGCCGGTGAAGCAAAGAGCAGGAGAGAGCAGGTGAGAGCCGGGCACGGCTCGGTGGGGGTCAGGCCCCAGCCCACGGGGAGGTGGTTCTTCCAGGGCTGCAGTGGGCATGGGAGGCAGGGGCTCCCCTGAGAGTGGGCCAAAGACTGGGATGTGTGAATTTTGGAGAATCTCTTGGCGAAAGTCATCTCTGTTTTCCTGTTAAGGTAAGGTGTAAAATGGGTGCATGCTTTGGGAAGAGCTCCTGTTAGTGTATTTGGTGAGGGGGCTTAATTTCCCTGCCTAGCCGAGGCGTCCGGCCTCGGGGAATTCTGTGTGCGTGGGCGAGCTGAGCTCAGCACTTAGTGCCCAGCGTGGCCTGCGGCGGTGCCGGCAGGCTGGAGTTAACGCTCCGCTTTCCCAGATTTCCTAGATTAGGCCTAGGTTTGCTGTAATGCAGGACTCTTCCCTTTTCTTAATGGGCAGTCTTGACCTCAGATCAGCCTGGGAAGCTGAGCCAACACTCGCTTGCCCTGGTGCGAGAGTCAAAATCCCAAAAACGTAACCTACAGAGCCAGCTAGAGGAGAAACACGAGGGCAGGGAAAAAGCAAACAAGGAGGCAAGCAAAAATGGACATTTTCAGTACGTGCTCTCTCAGGCTTCTCAGAAGCTCCTTTCAGGCATCATTCCTGTAATTTCTCAGCTTCACACCTTTTGCACAGGGTTTATTTATTTATTTATTTAAAGCCATCCTATTCTCGAAGATCCCTATAGACCAGTCTTGTCAATCTATGGTGGCAGCGAGCTAAGCTAGTGATCAAGCCAAGGCAAGGTGAGAGCTGCCTGTTTCCTTCACTATTCTTTTTTTCTTATTTGCCTTGGTCATATAAGTGAAAAACCAAGAAATGGAGTAATTTGCCAGTTTAATGTAGCAGTAATATACCAGTAGGAGTCTATAAGACTGCCAACAAAGATTTTTAATGCTCAAATTATTCTACAGTTTAAACAGGCAAACTCAAATGATGTTTTACTTTTTAGTAAAATATATTCAAAAAATGCATATAGAAGCTACAGAGAGAAGATGCAGATATTCTGCATGGTACACAAATGCTTGGACATACCTTAAAGATAAAGATGACATGACAGCTCCAACTGGCATGCAGAGATTGCACAGTTGGACATTCAGCATCACTAGGTGCTATGTCCCATGCCATGCACAATAGCAGCATGATACACATTATTTATTGTGCTCTTATATGGTTCCATTTTCAAAAAATGCAGAATGTGCATCTTATTCTCAGTTGTTTTTAAGAATATTTCTGTTAAATTTTCTTTTTTTTTTTTTTTTGACTTCTGGATTGAAGAGGTGTCCATCCCCATGCCAGGAGCCCTGGGCGCAGGTGGCAGCAGCATCTCGGGACAGGGAGAGGCCGGAGGGGCCGGGGAGCCTCAGCACGGGCCAGCTGCAGGTGAAAGGAAGGTGAATCTCATATATATATATAGATATATATATATATATAGTGTGTGTGTGTGTGTGTGTGTGTGTAATTGTTAGGGGTAGCATCACTGTCCCGTCCCCATGAGTCTGAGATTGCAGCAGTTCCCCCATGTCTGTCAGCAGGGAGCAGAGTTTGGGAGGGCCCAGACCCACCACCCCTGGCCTTTAATGAATTGGCCCAGAATTAAAGATTTAAGAGGGAAAAAAACCCTACAAATCCAAAAAACTTTGCTGTGTACACCTACTGAGAGCTGAGAGGACCTCCTCAGTTAATACGCACTCACACAGGGTCAGTGTTAGCATTTAGCTTAGGGTTTAGTTTTAGCTCCTACCCTGCGTCCTTCCTGCAGTGCTGTGTTTCTACTCGCTGTTTTTAGCAGGATTATGGGATTTTGAGGTCAGACACCCAACTCTGCTACTGTTCCCAGAGGCAGGAGAAAAAAAAAAAAAAAAAAGGTGACTTGTAGGAAGTGTCACCCCCCAGTAGAATCACATGAGGGAAGACCACTGATATTTACTCACTTATACACATACACTTTTAAAACACCATAGTTACAGTCTCTTGCTGAGAGCGGCAGCACAAAAAAGGTAGAACCAAAGCTTTGAAGAGCCAAAGTTTTATCAGAAGATTGTTTCTGGGTCTGCCTTTCCCACCCCGTCCCTTCTTTTTCAGTGTAAGAAGTTTCCCTGTTACCACAGAATGAGCCAACAGCAACTACCTGGTGAAAGGTGCATTTAAGATGTCAGGATTTCAACATCATCTTCAAGGGATAAGCAATGCATTTTTACTTCTGTATTTTTTTCCCTCTCCTCTCCCTGGAGGTGCAAGGAAAATTTCCTGGTGCCCACTAGTGCAAGCATGTCTGGGATGGGGCTGTCACACCAAGCACTAACAGACAAGAATTCTGTTCACGTGACTTGCAGGCATCTACTTTAGAAATCTGGACGTTTTAGTTTCCATGTCTAAGTGAAGCCTGGACAAAACTTGCAAGAAAACAATTGAGATATAGTCTTGGTAATAGACTTTTTTTTTTTTTTTTTTTTTTTTGTCTAAGATCCAGACAGACCAGTCTCGTCAATCTTTGGCAACAACCAGCTAAGTTGGAGATCAAGCCGCCAAGGCAAGGTGAGAGTTTCCTGTATTCTTCACTATACATTTTTCTTGTTTGCCTTAGTTATGAAACTGATAAACCAAGAAGAGGGTGAAGTTTCATATGAGGTATTTAATATACCAGTAAGAAGAAAGAATTTTAATGCTCAAATTATTCTGCAATTAAAACAGACAAGCTCAAATGATGTTTTACTTTTTATTAAAACATATTCAAACAATATAAAATATATATATGCTTTATATAAATCTATACATATAAAACAAGTATATCAATCTGTTTTATATATGGATGTATATAAAATATATATATGGATATAAAATATATCCATATTTATATAGTATATGTGTTTAGAAGTACTCTTGATTGAACTATATACAGCTAACAGAACAGAATGCAATTAAAATATTATTTTTAATAAAGTAGAAATGAAGTGTTCTGAAGAGCACATTATGAAGCACTGTGGAGGTTTCTAATTATTTTCTTCATTTCCTGATAATAAAATATATATATCAATAAGCACAAATAGAAGTTTAAGAACCTGATAGTTTATTTCTTCACACAAAGTTAAAGAATCTGTAAATACATCCAAATGTTGGTGATATTTAGCAAGAACATGTACTAAAAGCATCACAATGCTTCTATATTATCTGCAGTTTCAGAGACATCCCTATGTGTCCAGAAGAGTAGAGGATACAGAGCCTGGAGCAACAGTTGTTTCAGCAGGTAGGAAGAGATCCTTCCTGAGAAACAACAACTAAAATCTGAGAAAGTTACTTTGTGAATGCTCAGTAATTAAATTACCTTTGCTACTTGCCCAGTGCACTCAGAAGAAGAGAGAACTGTACTTAAAGCTAAAAGAAAAGGTAGAAAAAAAAAGATCCAGGCACATTTAATGTGAGCATTCCAATTTTAAGTTGCAGAAGCCCACAAGTCCTGGATAACATAAATATTTTCCTTTCTCAAGCTAGTATGTGGCATTACAGGAGATGAGAAGGGAACGTTTTTCAGACATGCCCTCCCTGAATCCAGAATATCCTCATTCCTGCACAGTGAGAACAGAGTGTCCATTCTGACTTTTAATCTGATGTGAAAGAAGAGACTGAGATACCAGTGCCTAAGCAAAGAGGCTCCCTCTTTTCAAGGTGAACTGCAGAGGGACCAAGAATTGTATCTGTTCTCACACACAAGCGCTCAGGGACGAGTGGCCTCATGACTCTTTGGATCTGAGGACTCGATTTCCAACATACATAAACCAAATCAACACTGGGATTGCCTGGCTTGGGTGGTGGATGCCTCCTGAAGACATTTGCTGACTGCTGACAACTCCTAAATCCTCTTTTACAGGGAAAGGACAGAGAACCTGAATAATTCCTGTAAAACCTGCCCAGGCAGAAACCTCCCTTTATATCAAATTGGAGACACTTGAACATCGAAGTTCAGAAGAGATGATTGGGGGACTAAAGAAAAATCTCCAACTCTTCTTATGCTTTATAATTATTTTAAAGCTGTTGAAGAAAGGAAGGACTTAAGTATTCCCGTGTTTGCCTACTTGTAGGGGGAGAAAGAGTAAGTAAGAGACTGAGAAGAGAACGCTCCTTTCATGATCCCCCCCATCCCTAAGGAGAAAAAGAAAGAGAGAGAGAGAAAAAGAAAAAAAAAGAGCAAGAAAAGCTTTCAACAGCCTCCAAGGTTAATTGCTTTGAAGGAGTTGTGCGGGTGGAACCATTGTCTTCAAGTCCAATCTTTTTTTTCTCCTGCTGAAACTGCAAATCATGATGCCAAATTTGACAATGGTTTTGGAATATGGATAAATGTCTTCCATACGAAAATGACTAAGTCTTATGACAACTAAGCACTAAAGCAATTAATATGAAATAAGCATGATATCCAGAGTGCATGCAGACTGTGTAACAGTGATAGAATACTATATATAACCATTAGAAAATATATATAAAATTGACCATAAAGAGTTTAGTTTTGTCATAATTGTTCCAGTGCTGGTAAATGCACTGGCTGCAGAGAGCATATATTTTTTCCAGGTAAAAGATGTTGAAGTTCCTTGTTAGCTTAGTGACACCATACAGCAGATGCCGAAAACAAAATGGAGACAACACAAGTTTAAAATAGCATAAGACCTTCTGGAAAAGCTCTTTAAGTCTTCAGGAGCTAAACAATCACATCACAGCACCACTGACTGCCAACACTGTTCAGGAGCTGTGCGTGGAGTGAGGCTGTCGGACCCACAGACAGCAACCGGGCAAGTGGAAATAGTGCCCACAACTGCCCATCAACCTCTGCTTCCCTCACAGCAGCGAGGGGAGAGAGTTCCCCACTTTGTTCTAAAGAACACTGAAAACAGACATACCACAAGCTTGCTGTAATCCCTCACAACTGGGGCATCTGGCTCTTCAGGAATTCCCACGGCTTTCTCCGTGTTCATCCGTTGCTGCTGTTCTGCCTGAGAACATCCCGCTGTGCTCTCACAACGCATGTAAGTTTCTGGAATGAAAACACTTTCTTAGATGATGATTTCTGTTTGTCTGACACATGGCTATGCATCAGCTATCCCACAAGGGGCATCCAATCTTTCTCTGCAGTTCCCTGTTATTTGTTCACTGAGAAATGCTTGGCTTCTACTTTCTCCTCCATAAAAATTAGGAACCAAGATAAAAAAGCAGTAGGAGTGAAAAGCCCAGGGTTGAGAGGAGAAAAAAAGCAATAGTCATACGTTGCCATTATAGCAGGGCATACTTAAGGAAATTGAATGTTAAGAAAACGCATCTCCCATTTGAAGCAAGCATTAGAGTGTAAGTCATCACTGCTACATTATGACTAAATGTACACAGGTTACAGCTTCTTATTCTAAGCTGCTCATTATTGGAAAGATGCACGTGCAATAAAAGAAAGCAAATGGTCATTGGTTTGCAAGGAGATCATAGAATCCTTAAGGTTGGAAGGGACCTCCAGGGATCATCTAGTCCAAGCCCTGCACACACAAGGGTCACCCAGAGCACGTGGCACAGGGCTGCGTCCAGGCGGCCCCTGGAGATCTCCAGAGACGGAGACTCCACAGCCTCTCTGGGCAGCCTGTTCCCGTGCTCCGTCACCCTCACTGTTAAGAAAATTTTCCTTAAGTTCCTGTGGAATGTTTGATGCTTTACTTTGTGGCCGTTTCCTCTAGTTCTGTCAGTGGCCACTACTGAAAAGAGGCCACCACCATCCTCCTCACTGCCTCCCTTGAGGTAGTTTCACACACATACAAATTTAAATGCAGTGTTAAGAACTCCTATTTTCACTGTGCCAGGTCAAAGCACAATAAATGATCCTCTTGTGTTTTATGCCTAATGCTTTGAGGAGCAAAGGCTTTATGAGCATTTTCAGAGCACTCACCTTTTTTAGTCCTCTCTCAGTATAGATTAGCGTAGATCTGCTCATACCCTCTTTGGCAGAGGCAAGATTACCCCTCATAGTCTTATTCTCTAGTCATTGTCTATGTAAAAGAGGTATCAGCTGCCACGATGGGAAAGTACCACTGAGGTGGGTACAAGACCAAAATTCAGGAGAAAACCAGAACATAGTCCAAAACAAGTGTCTGAGTGTTAAGAAGTCCTTAAAACAATTTAGGCAAGAACAACTAATTAAGTTAAACATGGCGGAGCATTTATTTGAAAAGTACATAGCACAGAGTAAAATAAGTGCTAGATACAATATCCCACCTTGCTCATCTAACAAGATAAACTATATTTTTTTCCCATTATTCTGTTTGTGAGCCCCAAATGTCGGTGATGTCTCCTCTGAGCCTGAAATGGATGGGATGAAATAAGTAAAATTTCCCAATAGCTGCTCCCATCTTCAACCTTGTGATCTTTGAAAAAACAAAAAGCAACAGTAGTGACTCCAACCCTAAGCTGAGATACTGGAACTAGTCTTTCTTTTCTTGGCATATGCTGTGAAGTTTGTCTGTGATATAAGTGAAGGGAAAAATTTTCACAAGCTTACAGTGCATCTCTCCATTTCACCTTCTATCTCCGTCGTAATTCCAGAATAATTTTCCTGGGTTGGCCACTCAATGCTTTGACAATATTTTGGCAGAATTGCACTGAGGCCTGAGAAAAACAGGATTTTTAGGGGTTGGCAAAGTAAGGCATTCTTCAGAAAGGTGACGGCAGATGTAAAAAGCCACTGGTGTGAGGTCTCATAGCCATAAGACAGGCCATAGAAGACAGTGAAAAATGATGATAGCCCCATGGCAACAATAATGAATGTCCAGGAGAAGGAGGCACATCTCCGGCATAAAACTGAGTGCGATGGCTTGCGATAGAGCAGGGGGACAGTGCTTTGTATTTTCTTCTGCCTCTGAAAGTTGTCCCCTTCTGGTGTCTTGAGAGGTTCATCCTGGTGATTCTTTAATGAGGCAGTTATGAGCATGTGTAGGGGAATGGTGATGAAAGCCCTTTCAGCTGCTAATGTTATTGAACTCCAAAAGCTTGTGGGTGCTGGGGATTCTTCCCTTTTGTCAGCATTGAAGAATATAAAGTTGACAAGCAGCTCTAGGAGCAGTGTGGCCAAAGCGCATGATAATCTTTGGAGCCTGCTGAAGGTGCCGGTGCCAGTGTGAGCAAAAACTGAGAACCACAGGTGACCATCTCTGAGGTTTGCTGCAAGCTTAATCCAAAAATAGTCAATTCTGCTGAGCCGTGCATTTGGGTTCATGGCAAAGAATGTCCTTTTGAAGAAAAAGATAGGTAGGTTGTGAAAGGAGAGTCCTTCTGGATGTGCTGCCACCTGTGTTAGAAAATGTGCAGGCTTTTAATGCTGAAAAGGCTTTGAGGTCTAGGCAGTCCTATGAGTAAGTGAAACATTAGGGAATAGTCTTTGGATTTTTCCTGTTTCCTGAGATACTGCTGAGAGCGCTCTTAAAGACTTCCTGGAATTCCTTTGCCACCGCTAATTGCAGTGTTGGGTGAAGAGTCCATCTAGCACCCACATGGTCAAATGTCTGCTTTTAATATTGGAGCAGTTTGAGAATAGTAGAGAGTCTGACATCTCAATCAGTGTTTTGTATCTTGTTAAGAAGGTGCGTCGGCCTGATGCTATATTGCATTTTATCTTGATGGGATGTGCATGTTCTTCCTTTACATAAGGACTGTGCACAGGTCGGGTGGGCAGTTAGTAGCTGGCTTAAATGCAGGCGCTTTGTGGATTTATCTGTCAGATTATGTGGCCTGTGTGCTACCTGTGGTCTTGATTTCATCAGAAGCAAAGCATGCTTTTCTTTTGCTGTGTCACTACTTGTGAAGAGGTGACTAGGCCAACATTGCATTGTATTGCATTCAGGATGGTTCTGGGCTTACAAGGTTCATAACCTGGGGAAATCTTCTACCTTCTAAAGTGTGTCTGCCCTTCCACCACTGCTAACTCTATTTAATTGATTCTCCTGTATGATTGTTACTCCATAAGGGTTTTAGATGGCTCTTCACATTTTCCTCCCAGCTTTTTCTTGCTCCTTTTTTTAACCACGGTGGAAGCACACCTAAAGGTAAAAAATGAGAAAAAAGTGACAGCTCGTGAAATGAAGGGCCTTGTGTATGAACAGCTGCATACATTCTTTAAATTTCTTATCAGCCAAAAGATTAGAAAAAAAGCTATTTTTAGATGAGAATCTTCAGGAAAGAAGGCTTCAGCAAGGCCTGTGCATGTGTGCGTGCACAGGTGTCCCTTGTTCTTCCAGCAATATGGGAGTCTTTTAAGCAATTTCATCCAGATGTAAGCAGAAGCTTGTGGACTCCCAGATGTGACCTTCATGCAAGGCTTGTGAATTAAAGTGGCTGTCTGAGAAGAGAAGGGGAAACCTCAGAAGCCATCTGCCACATGGCTACTAATGCCAGCCATTAGTAGGGAGCAAAAAAATAATAAAAATAATAAAAAATCTCTCTTTCAGAGAGCTATGCTAAATACTCCAGCTGCAGGGCAAACGTCCAGCCAGTCAACTCTTTCTACTCAACACTGGAAAATCTACCACTAGACATAAACTGCATAACCCCTAGAATGTAAGTTCTTCCACTTGCCGGCTTGCCTTAAAGAAGCCAGGATCTCCATCATCCTACTAAGCTAACTTGTACCTGAAAATAGAGTTTATCTTTTCCTCTTTTGGCTTGCTTACTTTTGAGCTTGACTTGCTTGTGCGAATGAAAAGAAGTTCAGCATCATCTGCTTTCTAGCAATTGTCTTTCTCTGTTACAGTATGCAACCTGGACCAATAAGGAGACTCTAGGATTTATGGAGGGATGTCTCTCCAAGTTAAAAGCAGCAGATCCAAGTTTTAGTGAGTGTAACCTCTACTTCTTCAGCGTGATTCTACTGGATGATGCCTTAAAGCCTGGGACTCCTTTCACCTACATGCCATGGCTCATGGTTTGGAGTGGCTTGGCACTGCAAATTGAGCACGGCTCCACAAAGAGCTGGACAGTGCAGTGAGACAGATGATGAGGCAGGCAAAATCACAGGCAGCGACTGAGCGGGAGAAGCTCCGTGTATCTGCACTGGATATGCTTGCCAATGGGTAAGTGACTGGCTGTCCGGGGAAAGGTGGTTTGATCAGTGTGGATCTATTTGCTATCACTGCGTACAACCTCAGGATGTATGGCATGTGCTGTTGTGCTGGCACCTTTCTTGCTGTTGGAAAGTCTGGAGATTGTAGGAAGCACAGATGGAAGCGCTGGGCGGTTGTGGTACGGCCTGAGATTATTGAGATGTAGCGAAGGGTCAAGATGACCTCTAGACAGTTGCTCTTGAGTATCCGGCCCATATCCGGCCCGTATCCGGCCCGTGGGCCATAGTTTGAGGACCCCTGGTGTATAGTTTAAAGCTATTGTAGCTTTTCATGGCTGTTTTAATTCCACTTACTAATTTACATGCAGTTCTGCTGGAGCAGGGCTGGCAGGTTTCAGCAGCAGGAGCCCAGCTCTGCAAACGCCTTCCCCCAGGCACTGAGGCGCACGGCTGCTCCCGGCAAGACCTCAGCTGGAGCTTCATAGCAAAGTGCAAAGTTACAGCACAGAGACACCCTAAAAGGGAGGAATAAAAAAAGGAGTATCCCCAGCTGCCTCTGGATAACAAAGGGAGGACTTTAATTCAAAAAGTGCTTAATAGTGCTCTCCTCCCCAAATAACAAAACTGAGAAAACCCATATGCCAGTGATAAACAGCTTTTCAAGCCTCTCTTGGACTCAAGGTGACCAACCCATGTCTTTCCTGAGTCTGCTGCATGCAGAGGGTTTATACGGCTTATCACAGAAAAAGAAACCCATGAGCTCCCCTCGCAATGGGGTTTTATCTCAAACACCCTGAGCATTAGCTCAGGAGCATAAGCTCTCCATAGGAAACTAAATCACTGAAATGAATAAAACAAAACAAAACAAAAACAATTTAAAAACTCGTTTTTTTTTTTCTCAGATACCACTTTCTCATTTAAATTAAGCTAAGTGCAGTCCACCAGCCCTGAATATGTTTAATCAAATAGAGTGTAGCTGAAGATGTTTCTGGCACGCTGCATGACATTCCAGATGTGTGAGTGCAATGCAGGGTACTGATAACCTCTGTCAACTACTGTTCATCCTCTGGCTGAATAGCTGACATCATTTATACGGGCTTTGTGCTCATATATAGCACATAAGAGTCGTTTCCATTGTTGCAGCTGAATTATAGAGAAACAGTGAAAGGGAATAATAACCTTATAATAATAGAAGATGTGACAAATCTATTGCGGAAAGTCGTTCAGTTACTCTAGCAAGGAGCACAGTTCAAAGCCTGTCTAGAATAGGCTTCCACCTTCTTAATAAATATTCAGAAACTTCTTAAATCTTCAGGAACATAATATTGAACATCTGACATAAAAAAATCAGTTCAGATTCCTAAATGTTTTTTATTACATTTAATGAGAAGAAGATTTCATGATATTTTGTAACAAGCAGGATCTTAGCCAGAAGACACAGAACTCCCTCAGCTAGAGAAGTCATAGGTTGACTGCAAGTCCATGAAATAAACACAAGGCCAATCATGATTCAAATGTAGTATAAGTTATTTTCTATTCAGTGAGGAAGAAATGATTTTCCCAGCAGTGTTACTTGCATTATAATGATTATTGCATGTAAGCCAAGTTAAGAAAATGATGGAAAAACAAATTAGATGGACTGCAGAGGAGTGGCTTATCTTGACTGCTCACCTTGAAGGCACAGTTTGGAAAACATAATATACAGGACCAGCTGCCAGGATATTTGAAGCCTCTACTCTCCTTCCTTCCTCCTGGTATTTCATATTAAAATTTCTAAACAGAAATAAACATTTCCAGCAGGGATAAACACAAGGCAGCACGTCTTGCCATTCTAAGGACGTTTGCTTAATTAAAAGCAATGATAGCTTTGGTTTTAATTATCTTCTGGCAAAGATAATTAAGGAGGTATAAATGATATAAGAACTTACCTTTGTCTGATATTCTCATTTTTATATGCAGCTGTTTATGAGTCATACAAGAAAAAAAAATTACCAAGGCTCCTTAGTTTTTATTAGGGGACCCTTCAGTACTGATGACCAAGTGCTAAGGCAATGCAATAAAACACAAGGCCCCATATTATGGCACAATCTAATGGAAATCAGTAGGAATTCTTCCACCAATTTCCAGCATGCATTGTATAAACTTTTTACTGCATGCATAAGCCTGAATAATGGGAACAGAGGTGAACCAATCTGTGACGTAATGATAGTCTCCTTATGCAGAGACGGAACTGTCCTGATCAGAGCTTTTAACCAAAAAAGATGAGCTGGCCTCATGTTCTTGGACTACATCCACAAACAGCAAATGTTCTGTACATTAAGTCCTGCATGTCTTATCTAGCTGATAGAATTCACTACAAGAGACTTAGTTAACTATGTTTGGTTTTGCTTTGGGCCAGTAAAAATGACGGTCAGTATTACCACCAAAACTGAAACGTCATTACAAAAGGTTTCACACAGACCCTTCCAGAAGCAGGATTTGAAACACTCATGTGTTTCCAAGATCAGTCTTACTTGGCAAAAGGTCACTTAAATTTCAGAGCTGTGTTGGCCTTGCAAGGAATAAGAGCCTGCACAATTTTTGTAGTTCATTGCTATGTTGAAAAAGTATGCCATTAATTTACAGCCCTTGAGCTGTAGGGTTAGACGTAGTGCTTGGTATTTCAGCACTTTTGTTTATTACCTTTTAGCCCTCAACCATTTTTCTTTAAGGTAACATCAATATCTGTTCTTGCAAACAGATCATTCAAATATTAGGCATGATACTGGCTATTCTCTCTCCTTTCTCAGAATAAGGCATGCTTTGCAGCAATAAAAAAAATGAGCATTTGCTCAGAGTTTGACAGTTGTAAAGGATGTTTATCTCCTAGGGCTTTGTTACTGGATTGCAGTTTTTAAAAGATTATTTTATGCTGCAAAAGTAACGGTCTACATAACCGCTCTTATTGTACTCTAAGGCAATGTTCAAGGCACATATATTTAGTTGTAGAAGAGGAAATAATATGCAATGAAAGTACAGAAAGACCCAGCTAACTTTTTGCATGCGTTTTGACTTTTCACACCTCCTTTACCCCAGGGTAATCCTCTGCATCACACACACGCTTCCTCTGCTCTCCACTTAATTCAGTGAATCTGTGATCATGGGCACTCACAGTAACTACTGGGCCAGGGAGGACTGGGAGGTGGATATTGAGTGCATCATTTTCCTGCCTAAAAGTCATTCCTTAGATGGAGTCTGTAAGAAGAGACAGCGTTGACGGGAACAAGGTCTTTTTGGGAAGCAAAGCATTTGGAGACACATCCGTGCTGCCTTTCCCTGCAAGACCAGGACACCAGAGTCCATCATCGCCAGGAAAAGGCCGCAACCTGCACATGGGCTTGGCCATGATGGATCTTAGGTGCCGCTGGGGATCTGCTGCCAGAGCTGCCTTGGGCTTCTCCTTGCAGTGCTGGGCAGTGTTGGTGTTTGGATGATGACAGTGTCAGCACAGCACAGGGGCATCACTAGGCCCAGGGATGTTGCCGGGACGTCGGCATCACACAACATTCCAAGCCCTCGGGTGTCACCAGAGTCAGGGATGTTGCCATGACGTTGGCATCGCATCAGAACCCCTGCCGTGTGGCCCAGGGCTGTTGCTGTGACACCACTATTGCATCACAATCCCAGGCCCGTTATAAAGGTGATGCTGGGGTGGCCTTGGGTCACTTTGCCCGTTTGCGAATGGGCAAAGACTTGACCTTGTGGTCAAGGAGTGAGGCTGCGGGGTAAGAGCCACTCCAGGGCCCCCTCTCCAGCCTCCCTTTGCTCAGTGACCTCCCAAGGGCCCCCAGCTGCTGCCTGGTGCCAGGGAGGGCACATGGAGTGAGTACAGGGTGCCCTTCTCTTCCCAGATATCCTCTCGTCGGCCTTGAGCTGATTTTATTATTGGATTTTATTCTGCTGCAGACGCCAGGCGCGAGGGTGAGCCCAGAACAGAGGGGCTGGGGCCAGGAGCGGGTGCAGTGGGTGGGAAGGCAGCTGCTGGGCAGGGCTGTGGTGCCGCTGCCCAACCTGGGGCTGAGCTTGCGGGTCACTGCTGAGGCCACTAACATGAGCTGGGCCATGTTTTCCTCTGCAAACAGGCCTTGGGTGAAGAGCTTGGCGCCGGCCGCACGCGAGGCCCTGTCACCTCGGTGACATGGACTCTCGCGTGCGAGCCGCGTGCCAGCTCGTGGCCCTGAGCCTCGTGCTCCTTACCATCCTGGGCATCCCCTCGGCCTGCCGCGTCCTGGCGTCTTTTTGGATGGCCTTGATGTTCATCCCTGCAGGTGAGCGGCCCTGTCCTGAGCGTAGCCACGGTAGTGGCTCCTGGCCAGCACCCCGGCTGCTGGCGCCCACCCCTCTGCTGGCTGGGGTTGCGCAGGGTCTGCCCCACGGCGCTGACAGCCTCTTGCC
Organism: Tinamus guttatus; assembly: GCF_059628265.1. Lineage (NCBI taxonomy): Eukaryota > Metazoa > Chordata > Aves > Tinamiformes > Tinamidae > Tinamus > Tinamus guttatus. The sequence goes on along the minus strand of NW_028288565.1, from coordinate 328,352 downwards.
TTCTCTCCCACAGTCTCCGTGTTCCCCTTTGAGCTCCCGGAGGAGCCTGCTGGGAGGGGGCTGGAAGGGTAAGTGGACCCTGGCCCTGCCAGGGCTGCCCTGAGGTGCTGGCTTGGTCCCACGAGCAGGAGCAGGGTGGACCAGGAGGTCAAGAGTTGGGCCAGGTTCCCTTTCACCCGCCAGCGCCAGGGCCTCCTGCTGGGGACACTGGGCAGCCCCGGGCCCCCTCCTGACCTGCCTTCTCCCTCCCAGGTGCCCAGGCACGGACGGCGGGGTGACCGGGGAGCCTCATGGCCCTTCCCCACCTCGCCGCCGTGTGCAGTTCGGGGCCAACCAGGTGGTGTTCCTGGGGCCGGGCAAGGAACTCCTTGACTTCATCCCCAGGGACCCCCACCTGGATTGGCCCCCAACTGCGGCGCGCAAATCCATCCTGCAGCGCCTCTGGGCACCCATCCTGGTGGTGGAGACCAGCCCATCTGGGTCTCCACCCCAGCCCGAGCCTTCCAGCAGCTCCGGGAGCGAGGAGCCCTCCACTGTCCCAGCGCCGCAGCGCTGGGAAACGGTGGACTCCGGGGACACGGAGGCTCCCTCCCCTCCTGCAGCCGGCTCCGGCTGGCGAGCGGCGCTTCGCTCCCTGCTCTGCCCCGGCTGCTCCTGCGGGGGCTGGCGGGCGCTGGGCAGGGGGCTCCGCCGCCGCGTCGCCGCCCTGAGGAGGAGGAGAGGGCGCAGGGACCGCCGGGCCGCCCATGACACCAGTGGGACGCTGTGAAGCACAGCCCCTGTACAGAGGCTGTGCTGAGCAGCGCCCACCGGCCCGGCGCCCCTGTCCCCCTGGGGTGAACATCTGTGCCCCACAACAGGGTACCTGAGGCCCTTGTCATCTGGGAGAGGTGCAGCCCATCAGTGCCTCTCCCTGGGCCTCCTGGTACCCTGTCCCCTTGGGCGGTGCAAAAAACATCTGTGCACCGCTATGGAGAACACGAGGCCCTCGTCATCAGGGAGAGGTGCAGGACACCAGTGCCTCTCCCTGGGCCTCTCCTCTGTCCACAAAACTTCTCACCTTTGCCAGACAGCCAGGCAGGGAGCACCAGCACAGAGCCACAGGAAGCCCCCTGCTCCTGGTCCTGCCAACAGTGACCCCTCCCTGCACATGGGCTCCCATAACAACGATCCTCGGCCACCTCAGGAAGCGCGGGCGAGACGAGCAGCCAGAAGATGGCCTGAGAAGTGGCCGAACAGCCGAGCTCAGAGTTGAGCTCAGGACACAGACTTGGGGGAGGCCCGGAGCTTGTGGGGGCCTCCCCGGCTCCTCCTGGCCTTGGTCCTGTTGAAGTTAATGGAGCTGCCAGGCCAGGAGGAGCAGCTGTGGGACACCGGAGAGCTCAGCGCGGGGCAGAGACACCACTAACCAGCCCCGCGCTGAGCCCGGTGTCCCTCTCACCGGGGGTCAGTGCAGTAAATGTGCAATAAACACTTGTGTGCTGTATAGCAGGAGTCGAGAGATTCTTCTTCCCCAATCTCACCCTCCCCTTGATCTCAACAGTCGCATAGACAGGGGACACTGGGATGGAGCGGCAGGAAGGCCCCCTGCTCCTGGCCCTGCCCATGGCAGCAGTGATGCCTCCCTGAGCATTCTGCCCCGCACTGCCTGCGCAGATGCTCTGGCTGCGGGACCAGCTCCTGCCAGGCAAGGCACCGCCATTGGCAACAGCAGGCCCAGCAGCCTCACCTGCAGCCCCGCAGAAGCCCCGGGGCACCCGGCGGCTCCGTGGGTATGCCAGCTCCAGCCTGGGAAGAAGGAGCTCAGGGTAGTGACATGCATCCGCAAGGGGAAACCATGCTTAATCACTCTTGAGAGCCCTCCATGATGTCTGGGTAGAGGAGGGGAGGGCAGAGCATGTGGTCTACCTCGTCTTCTGCAGCACTTTGGACACTATCTCCTTTACTTGGCAGAAAGGCAGAGCTAAGGGTTGTACTCGTGGGCACAAGGTTTAGCTAGATTTTGTGGGCAGAGGAGAGGCACTGATGTTCTGCTGGGCTTTATACTAGCAAAGAAAGACTGGCTGGAGATTTAAAGGTGAGATTGCTGAAGGCCAGTCTTGCCAGGGAAGACAGAGGCAAAAAAGGCACTAAGCATCTCGTCCCTTCCCAAGTCCTTTGTCACTATCTCCCCTTTCCCATCTAGCAGAGGGCCTGATATTTCCTAGTCCACTTCTACCCTGCTTCCTTCCAGAGCTGAGCTGAACTTGGAGGCAACGATCCACAGACGAGAATCAGAACAGGAAGGAGCAGCTCCAATCAGATCAATGATGGATTTAGGGGCTTCCACTCTGTGGGTGGGGAGGCAGGTAAGAGCTGTTCTCCCAGCAGGAGCCTCCCAAAACTCCATCTCCAAGACTGCAAGTCCGGGGCTGCAGTACAGAAAAAAGCATTAGACTGAATGTGCCAAATTAATTGGGAAGCATGCTGTTAGGCAGGCCAACAAGAGAAGCATGGCTGTTGGCATCTGCTACAGCAGCAACCAAAACATAACTATGCTGAAAAAGGATTTTCCAAGTGACAGAACTCAATGCCATGAAAGCTCCCGTAGTGATGGGAGCAATACTTTATGAGGAAGATGAAATTTAAGTGTCCATACAGTCTAGATATACTTTCCTCAGAGTGCCTTATGAAAAAGAGGGAATATCATGTCAAAGACTAAGACTTCTGAGACTTGCAGGCTTTTAGAATCTGAAACACACACAAACATATGGAGTTTGCACCAAACATTCAGCACTTCTACGCAACAGAAGCTGAAGCCTAAGCTGTTATTCATGAACGTACAATATCAGAATAAGGTACTTTACAGAAATGTAGAAATTCCTTTGTATGACTGTAGAGACACTAGTAAAGCACTGCTAAAAAAAAAAAATAGCAGCTTCCCATCCCCCCAAAGCAAAGGTTAACAAGAGTTCTGTGGAAGGCAGAAAGTCTTCAAGGACACACTCCTGTCTCCTTGAAGTACCCCTTGCCTTATTCCCTGTTTTACCTGATAACCACCACTTTCATCTTGGAGGACATTAAACAGATGAATCTACACCTAGAACCAAGGACGTGTCCTGTCAGCCTAAAACAAATAAAAAGATCAAAATCTTTCAAAGCCTTGAACAAAGAGCCAGATCCCTGCTTTCTAGTGCCTAGAGGATCTCTTCCAGACCATGTTCACATCTCTGACAGACAAGCAAAATGGCAAGTATAAGTTGCTGCTGCTCTTCCCTAGCCCTGAAGCTACATGTCTGTCCCTGCTAGACCAGGGCAGCGCCACCTCTTCGACTGCCTCTTTGTGGAGACACAGATCCTCACGTTGAGCTTGTGCAGCATTTCTGTAAAGCACTGTGCAAATGTACTTTGTGATGAATGAACTTGATCTGAATTCTGCAGTTTAAGCCCACACACTACACAAATACCACCAACATTATGTGGCAGTAAAACCACACAAATGATGAAAGCCAAAAAAAGTAGTATTTGCTACATGTATGCACTGCTACACTCTTTTTTTTTTTTAAAAAAAAAAAAGGAAAAGAAAAAAAAAGGAGAACTATAGATATATCATTCACATAGTTTTGAAGGGATGGATATAACTACGGAGACACACACAGATAATAGCTAAATTTGTAAAGGGTTTAAATATTCACCTCAGCTGAGTGTAACACTACTGTAAAATACTGTTCTTCTAATAAAGTACCAGAAACTAATAGAAGAGAAGAAATGAAAACAGTGGAAAAGGTGACAATGAAGAGGTACCACATCAATAAAGATATATCTGAACGAGGGGAAAAAAAACAACAACAAAAAAAGAAATGGTATATGCATCACTTCAGCATCACAAAATAGTAGAGCTATGATTTTGTACTGTATTATTTAGGAGGTTCAAAAGAGCAGGCTTGAATTGTGTGCTGCTGAGCCTCTCTGTGATCAGAAATGGTTATTGGAAAGGAATATAAATGTGCAAGAGTTTCCTCTCCCACCCCAACCTCTCTTTGTTCTTTTGAACATGGAAATATATTCCCATAGGAGTATGATCTGGTGAATCAGGCCCTCACCTACGACACTGATTTGTGACCCTGTACTCTTGAAAAATTGCTTGTCCATTCCATCCCATAAATGAGACTTCTGTGCAATGCATAAATATGTTTACCTACATACCAGGAATGTTACAAGATTTGCTAATACTTTAGAAAAGCTTTGATATTCCTAAGAAAACTGAAAGTTTTCCCAATGGTTTATTAAAAAAAGTCTCCCTATTAATTTAAACAAATATGTATTTTATTTGTGCTTTCAGCAACCATTTTATTCTTCTCTGAAATGGTTTCCTGTCTACTGCAACAGCATACAGCCCTGAATCTGCACATATGGATACCTGCACATATGAATCTGTACAGATGGATAGTTTGAAACCTCTCATCCATCCCACTGGAACTCAATGGAGTTCCTTGGGTGGGCAATTGGGATATGCATGTTTGTGGAATCAAGCCCCAGATTTTATTGTGCGCTTTTACCTCACAGGGGCCACTAACACTGACTTTGGAGAACTGAAAAATGAGGTTTGGGCTTCATCTGCCATGGCATCAATATACTGCAGATAGGAAATTATAGCCCCAGGGCTGTGGATACAGCGAGTTTTGCCCAAATCAGTAATTCCACCTAGATAGAGTTGTTGCTCTGACAGGGCATTTCTTGTTTTGCTATCATTTTCTGACATGGTCTGTGCTTCTTTTCTGACACTCCAACAGCCAAAAGAAAGAATCAAAACAGAATTTCCACTGCAGTTCTATGCACCACAGATGACTTCAAGGACAAAGCAGATTTTTAGTGTCAACTCTCTGCCCTCACCTAAAATAATGTTTTGGTTTTTTTTCACAGCCTCTTTTTTATACCCTGTTTGTTCAGAAATTTTCATATATCTATGAATAACCCTGCTGGAAGAAAGACTCTTTAAAATCAATCATTTCCCTGTAGCTATCAAGAAGGAAATAATGGATGTGGCTCATCAGTGCTCCATTTCCACAGGACAGGAGAGCCTGGAGATGGCAGAGAAATCAGCCCAGACAGTGTTTCACTGCTGGAGCGGCTTTTGCTCTTACCAGGGTGAGGATCTGCAGGTGGCAAGTGCTCCCTGTCAAATATTGGGCTCTTTAACAAATATCTTTTCCTGAACATGCCTACTGAAGACCTGAAGGCAGTATGCTAATATATTTATATCATAGAGTGACACAAGTGAAAAAAATAAATCAAAGCTTAGCCTGAAGCCTGATGCTGGAAACTCTTGAGAAAACAACAACATGCTTTCTCTTCCTGTCTTCACAAAGTTATTCTGGTTCCTTATTAAACACTATTACTTTAAATACCTAGATGTGCTGACCAGCATTTCAAAGCATATTCCCTCCATATTCCACCCTCCACAAACTCTCTAGGGGAAGAATACGAAGTGTTCTGGTTCCAGAGAAACTTCATGATTTTTCAGTCTTCCACACCTTATGCAAGTAACCTGAATTTAAACACAATTACAACATGAGGATGTTGTAATGTACTTCCAATGGCAAGCAGCCATCAGCACCTCCAACAGTATTTGAGTGCAGAGATCAGCACAAAGATTTAGATCCAGGCAATTGTGGCCAAACACTGAGATCGATCTCAGGCACTTAGACATGTATTTAGTAAAAGCAGAGAGAAAAGAGAATCTTGTCTCAAATTTTAAACACACAGAACCATGGATCAACATGATCTCCAGAAAGTTAAAAGGTAAAGTATCTGATCTGAAAGTTCCTCCTGAGATTGTCACTCCTCAGAGCAGAATCTTCTGGTATCAAGGCAGACCAATGTTTGCTTCTAATTTTATACCCCTGTTCAGATTTGGATTCAAAACTAGTGCCACTTAATTAAAAGTGTTATGAACTTTGGATGCTATAAGAGAATCATGTTATTCCTGTGCCAGAGTGAAACCTAATATTCAACAAAGCATAGAAAACATTTTTTCTCTCCCACTACATGTTTGTTCATACAATGTCTTTGGAAAAGCCCTGAAGATGCACAGATTAGTTAATACTAGATGACTATATTTGGACAAGAAATTGAATCTGAAATCATATCCTCAGCTACATTAACTGAAATTTTATGTCAGCAAGAATATTACCAGGGCAGTAGTCACGCAATAGCCTTTCCAGGCGTACTATCATAAAATGCTGACTGGCAACTGCTAGCATTGGAGGACAGGTAAGAGTGAATGCAAGGCAAAACTTCAGCTTGCAGCTCCCCCAGCTGAGCAGGTTTGTGTTTGAGATCTAGCCTGCCCTGTCTATGACAAGTTTTGAGAACGCTACAAGGAAACCATAGCTAGCATGCACAATGATACAGCTTCAGAAAGCTCCAAATCTATGAAAATGTCCTTATATAAACAACTAGTTCATACTTGGTTAGTTTGAAGCCTGTTTTCACTTCACTCCAACATCTCTCTCTCTGCATATAATAACAGTCTGTAAATTATTCTCTAGTTAAAAAGAAGCAAATACATGGAATGACCTGATAATGCACTGGGAGATAAGTGTGCCTGCCTTGCAGGGTGAGCCCATGGAAACACATCAGGGTGTCTGGAGGAAAACATCATGTGAAGCAAACAAATTGCAGATTTTTCTAACTGAGACCCCAGAAGTCAAGGAAACTGCACCTGAACAAAGAGAGCAGCTGGGCTCCTTATTGCAGCTCATGTAAGACAATTAGAAGAAATCATTTTCTATACTCACATGTGAAATTCAGGCTTGACTCTGACCTATAATTTCAAAAGCGCTCCACTTTTATGATTTAAATTTGACTCCTAATAAGAGCAGTCTAATCGAACTACAGGCTCTACCTGGTTTTTGAGGGAGGTGTAAGCTCTATTCTCCTATACTTCAGTGCTGATATGGCTTTGCTAAGGGCTAGATATAAGAAATTAACGGATTAAGTGTCATTCCTAAAATGTCATTTATAGATCTTAGTGAGGGGTTGAAAGTGTGTTCATGTTCAGTATACGTAAATGGAGAATGGGGGAACTGTTCTGGTTTCACATCTCTTAAGAGTACAGCAGCTTGTCCTTCCTTGGTGGATAGCTGGCAGTGCAGGGATTTCTGCAGATACCTTAAGAAAAAATGAAGAGCTGCAAATGCCCCGATCAAGGAAAGAATTACAAGGATTGATGGGAACTTTAGGATACTGGAGAAGCACCTACCTGGATATTCCATCATTGCCCGTCCATTATATTCACTCTTAAGGAAAGGCAAAGCCTGGAAGTGGGAATTAGAACACAAAGAGGTAGTGAATACTCCAACAGAAGAAATAGAAAAAATTCAGTCACTGGGACCAGAACACCCCCATGACCCTCTTATAGCTGAATGGGGTTGCACTGAACATGACACTTACTGTAAGTTACAGCAAGTAACTTACTGTTACTAAGTTACAGTAACTTACTGTTACTTACTGTAACTTACTTAGAGGCTAGCCCTTATGGAACAAGAAGAAATTTATTGTTTAGCTTGACTGCATTTAAAGAAAGGGAACTACAACATTCTGAATGGGAGAAAAAGGACTTTTATCCTTAGTCTGAGCAGGTAAACAGATTGAGAAAATACATCAAGGACAACCTGTGCAAACTAGAGGACCGTTTCATTTACTAGAAGCAATCCTAAAGGGGACTGCTCCCCCAGAAGGAATTGCACCAAACCCCACTACCACAAAATGCTATGCCTATCTAACAGGAGTTGCAGAAAATATGCAGCTAACTGAAGGGCATACTAAGGTTTCCAAATCGCAGATGCCTGTAAAAACAGATCCATTAGCATTGGAACAACCTCTTAAACCTTCAGGAATTCTGAATGTACCATCCGTCATTGAAGGAACACCAACAGAAAACATGTGGTTTAGAGATGCTTCAGCAAAAAGGGTAAATGGTAAATGGCTATAAAAGACTGTTTCATTAAATATTACCACTGGTGAAGAAGTAATAGAAGAAGGTGAAGGCAGTGCACAAGTTACCCATGAGTCAGCAATGTGCCCTCATGGCCAAGAAGGCCAATGGGCCTCCTCACAGGAGTGGAAGGGGTCTCTGGCTTGCTTACAGCAACTAAGTGTAGGAAAGCCAAGGGGCGGAATATGGTGCAAGGACTATTGTTTTGGTTCTCACATCTACCTACTCCTGTTATTATCCAGAGTGATAACGGCTCACATTTCTCATGTAAAAATAGCAAGATTGGGCAAAGCAAGAAGGAATTCAGTTGGTATTCCACACCCCAAACTATCCCCAATCAAATGGGATAGTAGAAAGAGCTATTGGCTTGTTAAAAAAGAGCCTCAACCCACACAAGGCTCAGTGGGACAACCAACTTCCCAAAGTACTCCCTCAATTAAATAATCATTGTGGGCCTGCTGGAAGGCCTGTAAGCCCAGCATTCTTTGTGAAAGCTGAGCTTAGTGCTCAATCTACAGGTAAAAGAGGATGTCTAACAACGTTACAGCTGGAGAGCCTGTGATGGTCAATTTACCATCCATCGGTGCTGTGCCTAGGACTCTAGGTAAAGCTCGTGGCCCACTTGCCTGGGAAGATACTGACAGCAGTGGTGCAAAAGACAGAAAATGGCACAATGGATTTTCCCTTCTTTTTAAGTGGGGTAACCTGTTCCGCCTCACCCCACCGAAACAAGTTTTTATTTTCTCTTGCAGTAGCGTGCAGGATGGCAGATGGAAATGCTGTATTTGTTTTACTAACTCCAGTGCTATTAGTTCCATTACTTATAATCTATAAGCTATATTAATTATATATTGTATATAAAGATCCAGGGCATGACAAAACAAATAACCCAAACTCAACCACCCAAAAGGTACAAATTTGTACATAATAGCAATACTTCATGTTAAAAACGTTTACTTGCCATGGATCTGTAAGTGTAAAAATTATCAATAGACTATTTATGGCACAGAGCCAAGAGGTGACCATAGCTGTTGCAGGTAGTTAGGTCCGGCGGCCGGAAGATGTCGTGCTGTACGGAAAGATAGAGCCCCTAATAGCCAATAGTGTTAGTTTATGATGTAAGCAGACGGATGTGACGTTGTAAACCTTAGCTATATAACACCTTGTTACCCATCAATAAAGGCCATTTTGTCGTCCATCACATTGGTGTCAACTAGTTAATGGACCGAATGGCTTGGGGGTGGTCTTGAACCGGGTCGCTGCGCTGTTAGAACGGCAACAAGTGGTGCCGAAACCCGGGAACGTCATCGCCTGGATGAGCGAGCAGCGTGAGCAGCAGCCAGAGGAAGTGGACCACCCCGGCGAAGGGGACACTACCGAATCAACAAGGAGGATGGAAGCCCTCATAAAGGTCGTATCGCAATTACATAAGTACTGGGGGATTGATTGTAAGCCAAAAGATTTTACTCTTGCAGTTACAAGGCTTTTGAAAATTAAGGCTATAGACCAGCCGGTGGATATTCTCCACCCTGAACTGTGGGACAAATGTACTAAGGCATTAGCTGAGGAGACAATGTTCTCAGGTTGTGGGAAAAACCTTAAGGCGTGGGGAAAAGTTGTACAAGCCTTACAGAAAGCTATGAAAGAGCAGGAGACTTGGGTAGCAGTAAAAGACTGTTTAATGACCACGTCCAAAGTGGGAATCGGGACAACTGCACAGACTTTGGACCCCCCAGATGATGGCAATTCTACTGAGCCTAAAGGTCAGCAAGAGGGTGAAACATCCCCTCCATCCCCGAACCCCGCCCCACTTACAGAGGAGCAGAAACAGCCGAAATCTGTTTGGAGCGAGCTAGCCGAGGAAGCTAGAAACATTGAAAAGAAGTCAGAGCATGATGACGTCTGGGCCAGGCCACCACCCTATGCCCCTCAAAATGGCGCCGAGCCACAAAGGGAAGGGCGGGGCGAGGGTGCCCCCGGCGCGAGCGAGGCGCCGAGAACCAATGGGAGTGACCGGACAGGGGAGGGCGGCCCGAGGGAGGGGCCGAGAGCAAGCCGGAGGGAGGGGCGGAGAGCAGACCCGAGGGAGGGGTCCAGAAGAAGTCCGAGTGAGGGACGGAGAGAAGACCCGAGGAAGGGGTCGAGAGCAAGTCCGAGTGAGGGACGGAGAGAAGACCCGAGGGAGGGGTCGAGAGCAAGTCCGAGTGAGGGACGGAGAGAAGACCCGAGGGAGGGGTCCAGAAGAAGCCCGAGTGAGGGGCGAAGAGCAGACCCGAGGGAGGGGTCCAGAAGAAGGCCGAGTGAGGGGCGAAGAGCAGACCCGAGGGAGGGGTCCAGAAGAAGGCCGAGTGAGGGGCGAAGAGCAGACCCGAGGGAGGGGTCCAGAAGAAGCCCGAGTGAGGGGCGAAGAGCAGACCCGAGGGAGGGGTCCAGAAGAAGTCCGAGTGAGGAGTGGAGAGAAGACCCGAGCAGTCATTTCAAAGAAAAACCGGGGGGGAAAGAATCGCCTTACACAGACTGGAAGGAAATAAAGATCGCATGTGCCGACTGGGCCCCATCAGCCAAGCTAGCATTCCCGGTTCGGATGGAAGGAGAACAGAGGGTCCACTCGCCGATAAAATCTAAGGACATACAAGCGGTTGTTAAAGCAATTGCAGATAAAGGGATTAATTCTGCCATGGTAGATACCCTCATAGATGGTATCTTCGGGGGGGACGATATGCTCCCATTCGATATAAAGCAAATTTCTAGGCTGATCTTTGATGGAGCAGGAGTGATCGTTTTCAAACAAGAATGGGAAGACAACTGTATAAAGTATTTGGCCCAAGTAACCGGACCAGATCATCCGCTATACGGTTCCAACCTGCAGCGGTTAATGGGTGCAGATCCAGCAATGATCACCCCCCAGACGCAGGCCCACAGCCTGCGGCCCCATGAAGTTATGGCAACTACTCGTGCGGCCAGAGAAGCCATTAGCGCAGCCATTAAAGTTGTCGCCAAATCAACGCCATGGTCCTCAATAAAGCAAAGTGAAAGTGAGAGCTTTACACAATTTGTAGATCGTCTCCAAGCAGCGGTCGACTCTTCATCCCTCCCTACGGAGGCAAAAGGCCCGGTCATAGCGGAATGTTTACGCCAACAATGCAATTTGGCAACCAAAGAAATCTTGCGATCATTACGGACGGGGGCAAGTGTTGCAGACATGATTAAGCATGTTGCAAAGGAAGAGCATTTAACCCCAATTCAGGTGGCTGTTCACGCCGCAGTAACCAACGCAATGGCATGTCAAGATCGACTCAGAGGGCCATGTTGGGTCTGCGGCAGGAAAGGACATTTCGCTAGAGAATGCAGATCCAGATTCCAGGGAAACGGGGTGGGGAGAGGGCGCCTGGGCCGTGCACGGCTCTCTCCCACTCAGAACATGAGGCGGCCCAACTATGTCAACCCTGGATGGAGCAAGGCATTCTTGAACCCGCTACCCCCTCGAGCGACCAGCTTAATGGCCCAACCGACGGCCGAGCTAAATCAGCCCCTATCGCAGGAAGAACAAGAACCACCACTTGGGGACGAGACCCCAGAGTGGCCTTAGCAGTGAGATGTGACCACCCACCGGTAGTGTGGGGAACTTGTTCCCTCTCTAATGCTTTTAACGACACCGCTATTAATATCCCCTTTTTAATTGATACCGGCGCAGATGTTACAGTTATTCCGGAGACGAGTTGGCCCTCACGTTGGAAATTGGAAGACGCACCCATGGTGGGTGGAGTCGGCGGATTAACCCGAGCTCGAAAAAGTGTTCAATCGGTAGCAATCACGCTTCACACAGAAAAGGGGCCTGAAAAAACCATCACCCTTTTTCCATATGTTATGGCAGGAGTCCCACCTTTGTTGGGAAGGGACGCTCTGGCTCTATTAAAAGCCAGGGTGACAAATTTACTCTAAGGGCCACTGCCGTACACCCACTTCCACCAATTAAACTGACGTGGAAATCGTCCGACCCAGTGTGGGTTGAGCAGTGGCCCCTATCGAAGCCTCGAATGGATGCCCTTCTAGAGATAATCGACCGCGAATTACAGCGAGGTCATATAGAACCCTCCACCAGCCCGTGGAACACCCCAGTTTTTGTAATACACAAACGAAATGGCAAAGAGTTCCGTCTCCTCCATGATCTACGCGAAGTCAACAAGAGAATCCAACCCATGGGTCCTGTTCAAACGTTATTGCCTATGAACTCTATGATACCGGAAGGACAACCCTGTGCTGTCCTTGATATCAAAGCCTGTTTCTTCTCAATACCTCTGCATGAGGAAGACAGGGAGCGGTTTGCCTTTTCTATTGTGTTTCCAAACAGCCAGCGCCCCAACCTACGTTTCCAGTGGAAAGTGTTGCCTCAAGGAATGATCAATTCACCCACTATCTGTCAGATTACGGTGGATCGGGCATTGGCACCAGTCCGACGCAATAATCCGACTGTGACTATTATTCAATACATGGACGATATTTTAATCGCTGCACCATCAGGAAGTCAAGTGGACCAATTGGTGTTAGTAGTTTCAGAAACCCTGAAAACGAACGGATTCGAAATTGCAAGTGCGAAAATCAAAAAGGGACCATGTGTAAGTTTTTTGGGAGTAGGGATCACAAGTTCTTATATAACCCCCCCCAAAATAAAAATCCGTCGAAACATTAAAACACTCCATGATATGCAGCAGTTAGTCGGATCTTTACAGTGGCTCCGCAATATTGTCCTAATCCCTCCTGAAATCATGACCCCCCTGCACGATCTTTTAAAAGGAAAGAGCCCATGGGAACAAAAAACTTTAACAGCAGAGGCAATGGATTCTCTCGACTTCATTGAACGGCAAGTATCATCCAGCACGCTTGCCAGGTGGAACCCAAATTTACCACTTGATCTATACGTACACTTTACGGAAGGAGGAGGGGTAGGAGCACTAGCGCAGGGCCCTCCTGAAAAAGCTCAGCCAATACAATGGATAGTCCTAGGAAAACCGTCACGTGCATTTTCTCCGGGAGTCGAGTGTCTTGGCAATCTCATCATGAAAGGCAGAAAACTCGCCTTAAGACACCTAGGCATCGAACCTACCAGGATATACCTGCCCTTCCGCAAACAGCTCCCAACGCAATCAGTAGCGATGTCAGAATATCTGGCTGTAGCTCTTGTCGGATTTGGTGGAGAAATCCGGTACGCCGCAAAACCTCCCTGGACCCAGATGCTGACAATTATCAACATGGACCTCCCACAGAAAATCATGGACCGGCCCCAACAAGGACCAACGGTCTTTACAGACGCATCCTCAGCGACTTCAACAGCAGCGGCAGTATGGCAATCGGGAGGAGAATGGCATTGCATTAAAGTGATCGATCGCACGCTTTCAGCCCAACAGTTAGAAGCGATGGCCGTCGTATTAGCGTGTGGGCTATTCCCAACAGAACACCTCAACATAGTAACTGATTCAATGTTTGTGGCCAAGCTTTGCTTGGCCATGTTGGGGCCTGGCGTGTCAACATCCACGACGGCCCTAATGCTGGAAGAAGCACTTTTTTCTCGAAAGGGCACCATATCAGTCATCCACGTCAATAGCCACAGCCCAATTAAAGGATTTTTCCAAATCGGTAATAATAAAGCAGACGCTGCTGCAAAAAGACTATGGACGCTAAGAGACGCTCGACAGCTACATATGGTCTCTCCATATCGGAGCCAAAGCGTTGGCAAAAAGATGCGAGATTTCAATCACTGACGTGAAACATATAATAGCTACGTGCCCCCACTGTCAGAAAGCACCACTGTGGTCTAGCGGGGTAAACCCCAGAGGTCTTAAACCTTCCGAAGTGTGGCAAACAGATTTTACACTCTGCCAGTTGTTGAAACCTCGAGCGTGGCTAGCGGTGACTGTAGACACATATAGTGGAGTGATCGTAGCCACTCAACACCTTAAAACTGACTCCAAAGCAACCATTCAACACTGGCTAACAGCCATGGCGTGGCTTGGTGTTCCTAATCAGATCAAAACAGACAACGGTCCAAATTTTGTATCTAAATCAGTCCAAGCATTTGCCCTGAGATGGGGTATTACCCTAACACATGGCATCCCATATAATAGCACAGGACAAGCCATAGTAGAACGAGCAAACCAAACTCTGAAGTCTAAATTAGAGGTATTAGCAAATGCAGAGGGCTTTAGCAACGCCATTCCCACAGGAGACCAAACACGTCTACTAGCGACTGCCTTGTTAGCACTAAATCAATTTCCCAGGGGGGAGGAAGTGAAAAGTCCCACCCAAAAACACTGGGCCACTCGAGCACTAGAAGAAGGCCCACCAGTTATGATTAGAAATGAACTGGGAGAATGGGAACAAGGGTGGAAACTAGTTCTAACAGGGCGAGGGTATGCCGCCGTCAGGAAAGATGGCAGAGTCAAGTGGTGTCCGCTTAAGTCTATTAAACCAGACCTTCAAAATAAAACTAATGAAAATTGTGAGTTTCTGTTCACAGAACCAGATCATCGGGCGCCCCAAGTAACCCGTGCGCCCCAGTGACATACATCCCACCGGAGACTGTGAGTTCCACGCCGACTGAATCCAGAAAACAACAAAACACCCTCCGCAAGAGGGGTCTGCGATGTCTTTGCGTCATCTTAATTCCGGAAGTTATAAGACAAGTAAAGTCATACCAGTCCTTCAAATA